>NC_068945.1:47121487-47430029 GCF_026419915.1 Harpia harpyja | reverse complement strand
ACAGATGTGTACAGTAGAAATACCTGGGCATTGAAAAATAGGCCTGTGACCACTGATCCAGTTGGATGAAAAAAAACTAGGAAAGTTGGGTGAAGCAGCTGCTGCTGAACATAACATTATATTGGTAATCACAACTGGCTGGTGATTTGCTGGCAGGGCTCCATTGCCCAGATAATAATTTTCCCATACAAAATAACGTAAGAAAGTCTGGACATGCAGTGCTACATTCATTTGAAAGCCTGTCCCTTTTCCTTTTAGCATCTGCAACTTTTGCATACACATACTGAAAAATGCAGCACCAAGTGTTTTTAGTTACTGTTAGCTTTGTCATCAATAAATGTTCCTGGGCCCAAAATGTCCCTTCTTACCTTGAAAAATAGCTTTGATTTTCAGAAGCAAAGTAAATATCTGGGAGAATCCACTAAACTGAAAAAGAAAAATGGGTAGGAACCATGACATTGGGTTTTTCCATTAATGATTACCAAGACTTGAATTTTTCACATTGTTATAGCTACTCCTATAGATGGTGAAGGAAAGTCTTTAAGTGATAAGGAAGATCAGTACATTTGTTCAATTCAAAATACAGTCTTGAAATTAAATCCTCTAAAAAGAAATCAGAAGATACCGTAATACATTTGAACCTTATCTTCCTGAATGGAAGATCTTTTCTTCATCTGCAGAAAAGAAAATGAATTTGAATAATTCAAATTAGCTGTTTTTTTCAAAAGTACATTATGATTGATTTTTATTGTTTTCAGTTAGTTTTGTTTTGTCTAGAGAAAAATAGCCATGATGAAGGTCTAAAGAGCATTTTTTTTTTCCTTTTCATTACATACCCTAAACATTTAAGGCATCAGTTTTGTTTCACCTAACTTTAAGTGTGCAAAACCAGGCATTTAGTTTAATTTAGCCATTTAGACTCCTTGTATGGTTTATCAAAAATCTAGGAATCTTCAGAGGGGTGATTCACCCACTTGTATTAAAAGCCAACTTTAGAATAAGATGAATCACCCTGTCTATCTCCTTCCACTTATATAATAATTTAAAATAGCTGAGTGAAGTGTGATGAATCCTACCCGTGCTGACTGAGTCTATGCCCTCTTAACTAATTCATCACATACCATACAATTAAAAATGCTGCTTCTAGAGCCCAACAGACACACATATGAGGCAGGTTTCTTCAAAGCGGGCTTTCCATTGCCATTTCTAACCTAGGCTGTAATGTATGTGACTCTTTTAATCAATGTTCATTAACAACTGATCCTGTTCGCTTTTTTCTGGAGAACTTGCAAATGAATCAGTAGATTATATTTTATGTTTTCTATTATTTTAATTTTCTTTCAATTTAAAATTCTTCACTGACTTTAATAAAACTTGCCCTAGGCTTGGAAACCTACAAAACTTTTTAATGAGCTGACTTCTGAACTTGTCATGACATAATAATAGCCTAATGATGAGGGTATATGGTACGCTATATATTTAATGATCTAAAATGTGACTTTGAATGATACAAACATTATATTATGTGGTTAAAGAACAAGTTTTATTATATTGACACCTCCCTATTGCAAGTACAGCTAAAGCATGTCAAGCAAAGTTGGTTTATATTTTACAGGAAAATCCAAAAATGAGGGCAAATCTAATCATGCTTGAGGGAAATTTTGGTTATGCTCTAACAGAATCAAAAGTATCTAAGCAGTCACTTTGGGCATTAAACAGGCATATCTGTATTTGCTGCCTTTTGGTTGTTACTCTTCTATTATGCCTCAGTAGAATCATTACACTGCATGTTGGTATTGTTAATAGTACTTCTCAAGCAAGCAGACTAATGACTCTATCAACATTTTTGCAGTATAATTCTAGATATTTTGGTATAAAAAGCCCCATTTTTCTCACTTTAGCAGGGCATTTATTAATCAGTAATTTTTCTTAACTGCTATTTTTTAATGATTTATCATCTTTTATAAGCTTAAGAAAAAAATAAGTAACTAAGCCGAAATACACTGATGTTTTAGTCTGTGAATTTATATTATGGGCCCTACATAATTTTTTTTTTTTTTAAATAAACAAAAAATCATACACGTAATGAACAATTAATTGTATCCTAGTGAGGGGGACTGAGAAAATAATTTAGGACTCAGGGTAGATAATCAGCTGAACGTCAGTTCATGGGGAGAATTTTGGTAAGGAAACAGATGTGATTCTGAGTGTATAAATAGCAGAATGAAAAGTGTAATTATATTTACTGTCTTTGGCATTCGTGGTATTATCACTGGAAGTCATTATCCATTTCTAGTATTCATTGTTTAAAAATGCTGCTTGCATATTGCAAAGAGATTAAAAAAAGTGTTACAAGACTTTAGCAAGAATTTTTTTTACAATGAGAAACCCAAGAAGCTTTATCTGATGAAAGGTTAAGAATTCTTCTGATTTTGTTCTTGTTTCATGAAGGAATATACTCTGATAAAGGAGAACTTAATTTTATTTTAATTTTTCAAGCATGGCATGGTTTGAAAGCTGAAGGAGACAAATTGAAACTAGAAATACTGTGCTATTTTTAGAGTGTGAGGCTGCTTATATGTCCCTAATGGCAAGGAAGTACTTAACCTGGGAAGCAATCAGAAGCTGACATAATGATCTCCTGCAGGCAATCATAGAATCATAGAATGGTTTGGGTTGGAAGGGACCTTTAAAGATCATCTAGATCCACCGCCCCTTTCATGGGCAGAGGCATCTTTCACTGAGGTTGCTCAAACCTCCATCAAACCTGACATTGAACACTTCCAATGATGGGGCATCCACAACTTCTTTGGGCAACCTGCTCCCATGTCTCACCTCCCTCATTGTAAAAAATTTCTTCCCTATATCCAATCCAAATCTACCCTCTTTCAGTTTAAAACTGTTGCCTCTTGTCCTGTCACTACCAACGTTGGTAAAAAGTCTTTCTCCATCTCTCTTATAAGCCCCTTTTAAGTATTGAAAGGCTGCAATAAGGTGTCCCCAGAACCTCCTCTTCTCCCGGCTGAACAATCCCAGCTCTCTCAGCCTGTCTTCATAGGAGAGGTGTTCCATCCCTCTGATCATTTTTGTGGCCCTCCTCTGGACTCACTCTAACAGGTCCATGTCTTTCTTGTACTGGGGACCCCAGAGCTGAACACAGTACTTCAGGTGGGGTCTCACCAGATTGGAGTAGGAGGCGAGAATCAGTTCCCTCAACCTGCTGGTCATGCTTCTTTTGATGCAGCCCAGGATACAATTGGCTTTCTGGGCTGCAAGTGCACATTGCTGGCTCATATCCAATTTTCCATCCATCAGTACTCCCAAGTCCTTCTCCGCAGGTCTGCTCTCAATCCATTCATCCCCGTGTCTATACTGATATTGGGGATTTCCCTGACCTAGCTGCAGGACTTTGCACTTGGCCTTCATGAGGTTCACATGGGTCCACTCCTCAAGCCTGTCAAGGCTGAAAGAACAGAAAAAGAAAAGAGAACATCTCCGCAGGTAAGCAAATGTGGAAAGGAGCTGATCTTCAGGAAACATCAGCAGAGTTTGACAGAAACTGGTAGATAAGACACCTGGAGACAGGATGGGTGGACTGGGAAAGACTTGCCTGCTCAATGGAAGAGAAGATGCTTCTTGCTGTGCTTGGTTGGACAAGGCTGGGAAAGCTGGTGCATTTCCCCACCACTTGGAATTCCTTAACCTAGATCAGGCTTCTACCTAAGGGATGTGCTCTGATCCATAATTGTAGATTTGAGGCAGGAGTCACATGATCAAATACCTTGGTATTTGTCAGGCAGGATGTCACCCTTCTTTTGGTGCTTGGTATTCCCAAGGCCACTTCCAGAATATCTGAATTTCCTGCACTACATTAATACGCTGAATGGATTTTTATAGCTCTTACTGCATTGTAGGTTGTTATGTATTTGTTAAGGAATTTTTATTTCACACGCTTACAGAATGTTCCCCAGGGGCTTATACTTTCAGTGGAAAGTTGCTCTAGTGGGAGACAATGATATTTTAAATTGGTAGGATTTTACTGCTCTTGCTTTTAGACAACATGTTGTCAGCAGGATATCTCTAGCTAAAAGAGAAGAATAGAGTGCGTCCTGTAACATTACATCTCAAGCCCGGTAGATCGTTTCAGGAGATGCATCCTAGCTAGCAAAATATGCTTCCATTGTTATAAATTAAAAGTGAATTAACTTAACTAGATTTACTCAATTATGAGCACATTAAGAAAGGCTTAGCCATCCATTTGCTCATTTCCATTCATCAGCAGTTGACATAAATCCACAGGAAGTTTGCTGTGTAGAAGATAAATGCATTACCATTTTACTCATTTGTTCTTCAATCCCATTTGGTTTTCTTTATGGCAAACAAAGGCGAATCGAAGTTTGAGCTTGGAAGTTACTTTTGTGTAGCAAAAATGTGAGCACACTGAACTATATTCCTGCATCTTGCCTTGGAACACCAGAGAGTGTAATTTAAGGAGTCTTTAGTGTTTGAAGTAAGTTAGGCAAACCAATCCCTCCTTCCAATGGGCTTACAATTTGTCACCTGAATCCTTTCTGAAAATGATATTTCAGACTCAGAAATATCCAGCCTGAGATGACAGGCATAATCCCTTAATGTTACTTTTTTTATGGCATAGGTTCTATACCTGCAGCATGGCCAGAGGGATAACAGAAATGTGGAAAGTGGGCAATTACCTGACTTCCTTGGGTAGAAATCTAGGTATGTTAAAAACTTAAGAGTTTTCATGGTAAAACTTGTGGGCCATCTGTTTTAATACAGTACATAAAATGAAATCAAACTACCCCACCCTGATATGGCTGAGATATACAGGTATATATGTTCAGCAAGAACAAGGGAAAGTTTATTTTAGTGTCTCTCCTGCTACTTTCTCTCTGCCTGATTTATAGGCATTTTCTGGGGAAAAAATAATTTTCAATAATATTTTAAAGCACCACAGTTTACTTTAAATGTGTTATACTTTTAAAATTGTAATACTTACCAAGTGAACAGAAAAAAATAATAGGGTTAAGCATCAGTAAAAAGAAAACCCAAACAATGGACTTTCCTATTGGGGGACTAACAGGAGGAATGCTTAAAATTAATTTATTAGTTAACGTTTTGTATGTCAGTGATTTGTCACGTTAGTCTCTGATGTGTACTTTGAATTATGTCCACAACAGTCTTGTACAGCAGATTACACTTTGTTCTAAATGTAAAATTTATTTATGGCCAAGATGATTGACTGTGTCTAAAATATAGTCATGATAAATAGAAAGAAAATTAGGTCGTGTTGACCTCAAGATTATTGAAAGCCCTTCAGGTTAATAAAATTATTCATACAATGAATATGCATTGTGGATAGAGATGAGAAACTTGGGAATTTCCTTGGGAAATTCCTTACTTTAAAAATGTCATGAGTTTTAGGGTTTATAAATAAAAATAAAATCATTACACTTCTCATCCTGAACTGCCTGATAGGAGCAAGAGTCCTTCACAAACAACTGCATCTTCTATCTGTTCAGTATGTTGGAGAATTGTTTTGTTATATTAGCAAAAATTTAAACAGTTTTAGCTAATCTTATGTACAAGATAGAGAAAGTTTGAATAACTCTTCTCAATTTTCCATTATAAATAACTTAGTACTGAGAATTCCATGTTAAAAAGATTATAACTTCTGCATATTTTTATGTGGTGATGAAACAGCAACTTTCCTGTTTCTTGAAGGAAAAAAAATGAATTAAAAAAAAATTAATTAACTGCATTGAAGTAAGAATTTTGATACTATAGAGGTGTAAACATTCAGATGCCAGGCTAAAATTTAGGATTGGTGAGAAAATAAAATAATGAAAGACTTTCAAAGACTACCAGAATAATTTTCTTAGCAATATTCTTTAGTGCAGCCTTCTCTTCTCCCTTTCCGCTCACTCAAAGACTTTTGGCTTTAGCACCATGATTCGTCATTTACAACACAAATACTTATACAGAAGGCATTAAGGATGGAAAAAGATGTTAGATCATTCTGTTGTCTTCTCTGCAACTTTCCATTTAAGAATTGAGATAATTGGTTTGTGTGGGACAAAAGTCAATGTGAATCCAAAATGACTACAAAAACCAGTTGAGATGTCCAGTATAATTTGAAATATTTGGTTTTTAAGCCTTTTTTTCCTGGGAATTAGTATTATCCTAAGCACATAGTGAAATTTTCTACCCTTCTGCTTGTCCTTCCTTTTATAATTACTTCAGATTTTATGGTACAACAGACAGTGTTTATTTACTTGTTATTCAATCTGTAGCAGATATTTTTTCTCTGCCTTCCCCTGAAAGCATGCAAAAAAATGCTCATCAAAAATCATGGCTTTCATTTTTAAATTGCAGTCATTTGACTGTCCCTAGAGAACAAATGCTGGCAACAAAAGGAACAATCTTTTTGCCTAGATAAGCTGCTTCTGATTTGATATGGACTGCTAGATGCGAAAAAATAGCTGTATTTGACTTCCCTGTTTCATGAACTTGAGACTGTCCTCAAATTGGAGTTGGTGTCAAACAATCATGTTTTGCTATTTTGTGGTAGAGTCTACGCTGCCAAATTGAGCAAAAGTTCGTTATTAGAAACTGATTTATCACAATTTCTGTATTCAGACAAACTTCTGATGGAAGATAATAGCTTTATTAGTTTCATTTATCCATTACAATGATGACTGGGAAATTACAACTATTCAAAAATCTACCATGTATGTTGTAACGTAGGGTTATCAAGCATCGGAACAGGCTGCCCAGGGAAGTGGTTGAGTCACCATCCCTGGAGGTATTTAAAAGACGTGTAGATGAGGCACTTAGGGACATGGCTTAGTGGTGGGCTTGGCAGTGTTAGGTGGTTGGACTCAATGATCTTAAAGGTCTTTGCCAACCTAAACGATTCTATGATTTTATAGTAAAATGTTTAATAATTTGTCTAGTCCTTGTGTTGCTGTTTTCAAGGCATTCAGTTCAGCTATGGTCTAGAGAAATCTTTTCTCTGTCAAAATGTGTGCGGATCAATGAACAAGGATGTAAATCAGCATGATATAGGCTGCACATAAGTCTCAGTCATTTCCATGTATACATCTATATGGATTCACTTTCCTCTTCTCTGCATTGAAACTGAAGTGCATCCTAGTCTTAGTATAAGGCTCTTTGTCTTTTAAAGCTCCAGGCAAGCGTGTTTGTTCTTTCCCCAGCTATTGACATTACAAGAAAAAATCATTAGCTTATTTGGTAAGCCTTGGAAAGCACAGTCTAAGGAATGTCAGTGTGTCCCTTATTACACCCACAAAGTCCACAGGGTGTCTTTGAAACTGTACTCAAAAAAAAAAGGATGTCTTTGTACCACTGTACCTGTGGAATTTCTTTGCAAAGAGGAAATGTGCAGTAAAGTTTAACAAACCACCATTTTGAATTTTGAAGCCTTTCTAACTAGGATTTATTTGATTGGCCTTTGTGTGAGTATTACACAGATTTTTATGCATCTATTTCTGCAATTTAGTATTAAATATGGTGACATTAAAAGATAATATCAGAGATTTTTTTGTTGTTTGTATTATATCTGAAATTGATAAAGTCTTGTGTTTGTGGATTTTGTTGACTATATACTGTCTGCATTTGATATTTCACTGCATATAAAACTTGGAACACCAGACCTTGGATTTCTCAATTAAGAATAAAATTATGAATTTATGGTTTTCTTAAGCTGAAACAGGATTTGTCTGAGGCACTTCTAATATCTTGCACAACAGCAGGAGAGTAAAAATTGATTAATTTCTTTTTATTTCTTGCAGAAATATGGTACATGTGACATACTTATTAATATGAAGTGGGTTAATGTAATAGGTCATAACAAACAGCTTTAATGGTTCATTAATACATTCCTTGGGGGCCGTTAGGAGGCCAGATAAATGGAGTTTCATGCCTTTGAACACCAAAGGTGTACACTAATGTTCTGATAAAATTTCACACAAAGTGCCTAATGGTGCTAAAATTGGTAATAAGTAAATAGCTGAAGGTTTAGATAACGTGTGTAGCTCAAGAAAGCTTCCAAAGTTTATTCTCCTTACTCCAAGGCTAGCACAACCTTTTACTCTGTGGTTTGGTCTAGAAATCTAGAGAGTATATGAGGATGTGGTTTGTTTGCTTGCTTTCTGATGTTTTCAACAATTCTGCTTTATTCTGAACAAAGCCTTACAATGAAATATCTTGCTGTGGTAGGATGGAATAATTAGCACTCTTCCCTGCCCCCCCCCCCCCCCTATTTTTTTCTTTTTTTTTTAAATGCAGTGCATCCAGCCTTAACTTGCTTCCTTTGTCTTTAAATGTATGCAGTTTTATATTGATTGATGTTATCTTAAAATAACACTTTTTTTTTTTTAATTCAGAACCCTTTTAGATTTTCACTGAAAAAATCTATGAAAATTTTCAATGAAAAGCCACAAAATATTTTCACTGAAAAAGATTTTTGGTTGATAGCTTTCATAATAAAAATATTTTCGTTTAACTCTATTTTTAAGTTCTGGCATGAAGAGTCATTTGATAGGCATTTCATTATCTTTAAAAATATTTACTACAGGAGTTTTTTTAAAAAATACAAGTAATATTAGAAAATATGAATTCAGCAATAACATATCCTAGGTTCAAATCTGGTTACATTAGTTATATCATGCTATGAGACTCAGAGCGCTTTACAGTTAAAATATATTACTAAAGAATATTATTTTCTCACCATGATATGAAGCAATTCTTAAGAAGAGCATTGAATTTTGTACATTAACATGTACATTCCATGACAGTTTAAAGACAAAGGTGAAATTTGTTCAGCAGAAGTAAATGACAAAAGTGCCTCAGTTGTCAGTTTTTGACCTAGAAGAAAGAAACCGTCTACATGAACACTGCGGGAATATTTAGATAAGCAGAATGTTATTAATTATACAGGACTTGGAGTCTAATGCCTGCAACATATCGCAGGTGAGATGTATTACTGCAGGTGTTAAAGACTATGTTTTCGTATATTACCATGCATCACTGATTAGATTTAGGTCACTGTATTAGGAAATAATCATTATAGACTTAGATGGATAGCCTCATGCTCTCTTTGTGGTGTTTTGAATCATTAGGCTGAATGTTGTTCATTACTTCACATTCTCAATCATGGAACGGATGGTGTACAGGTGGATTTTAGCTCCAATGCATAGCTTGACTGGAGCAAATTATGATCTTCTTTTATAAAGCTTATTGTAGCTGTAGGGAGCCTGTATAAAAAAGTCTGAAACCTTTTTAATATGTTGGATTATATATGTAAAGAAAATCTTCTTAATGACCTGGCAAATATACATGCCCTTTTGCAAAATACAAGAAGAGGGGTTTTGATTTTGTTTCTGTTTTTAACTTTGCTTTAATAGTTTAACATCTGGACATAAGTTGTAAATATGATACTGTGAATAAACTGTTTTCTGGACAGATTTTTGAAAGGGTCATGAGTGATCTGTCAGAAATTATTATCCTTGCTTTGCTTAATGAAACACCGTTCCTCATTCATTTAAAGGTGTTCATCAGATTATCAACTAGTGGAAATCAGTTTAGGTGCATGAATTTCAGGAGAAGTTTTCTCAAGAAACCAACTCACGATTTTGGCGATTACCTGTATTTATACTTGTATTTATTCAAGAACTATTTATGAAGCTGAACTCTAAGCCATGACATGATTTTGTTCTTCTGATAGAGAGCCGTCCTAAAGACAAAAGCAACAAGAAATTAAAGCAAATCATAAAGAGAATGCAATGATCAGAACAGGACTTTATAATTTTAAGATACAAAATGTCACAGTGAGAAAGAGAGTGAAAAAAGAGCAACAGAAGGCAAAATGTGAAATATCATCTGACAGGTATGAGGGTCAATCTTGCATAATCATCAGGTGAGACCACTCCAGCTGAAACTTGGCATGTGAAGGCATATACTCCGATTACAAGAAGAGAGGTGAAAATTCTCAGTCTGGCACCTGTACACCTGGAGAATTCACAGTGATTGCAAGAAAACCTGTAAACCCTGCAGAACTGCATATAATGCTTTCAGATATCAGAGTGTGGGTGAGAATGCACCAGGAGCTTTAGAGTTCTGTTGAATACAAACTGGCAGATAGTTGGAGGTAAGTAGCAATATCTATGGTATTATCAGTTACAGGAGCAGAAAGACTAACTAACTGGTTAATTTGTGTGGCATGCACAGAATACCTTTCCCTAGTGGCAACAGGCACCAGTTTTTGTTTACTTACTGGGAGTAACCACGATCATGGTACCATAGCCAGAGGTCTCGCTGGATGATTAAATCTTTGCCTTAGAGCTATATTGTAAGAATTTGACAGAGCTGGCAGCGGTCCAACTACTTTAAAGTCTTTCAGGTAACCAAACAGGAAATTTTAACAGGCCCAGGGTCAAGGGTGGTAAGGATGCTGTGATAGTAACAGTGCTGGGAACAAGCCACACACACACAGAGAAAGCCATGAGAAGGAAGGGGCCCAGCTTCTGCTATTCTGCTATTCTGTACATACTGCACACTACCAGCTGAATATCAAAGCAGGACAGTGCTCAGCTGTCACCAACCAAAAAATATTTTACTTGGAAAGTTTAATCCTTGCTAAGGCTAGCTACACAAGTTACAAATGTGAGTAACATTTTTAACATCCAAGTGAAAAGGCAGTCATGAACAGCTAGCAACTTGTAATGTGCTACTCTGCTGAGCTTAACTCCTGTGCTGGAGAGGCCTGTCAGGACAATTTTCAAAGGCATCCTTTTTAGGAGTCAAATCTGCCTTCCTTTCCCACCTAGGTTCAGGTACTTGATTTGAGGAATTGGGGAAATAGTGAAGAGACTGCATATCTGACTTTTTTTGAGGAAAAAAAAAATATATACACACACTCTTTTATTTCATTTGGCCTCTGCTTTTCTAAGTTAATTCCTTTAATGAAAGATAATGATGGGCTTTGAGAGTATATTTTCAGCCAGGGATGTGAGAGAAGAAGAGCAGTCAGCAGCTTTTATCATAGCATGGAGTATAAGATGCTTTCAACCAGATCAGCCAGTCAGGAACTAGTTAAAACTGTTTTAACTAGTTCAAACTAGTTAAAACCTTTTTCTTCTTCAACAAATGTGTCAGTAAAGCTCCTTTAAAGAGTGAAATTTCTGTGAATACTGAGAGACATAGTTCCAAGTGATGAGCTATACAACCGTAGCGGATCAGATGATACACAGTGTATGGTGATGGTCCTGACTTGCACTCTCAGGTTTCATGAGGTGGAGAGGGGAGTTGTGTAAGTGGTTGGTAAAGAAAGGAAAGAGTGAAAAGGCTGTAAGCATGTACACACAGGCTGTACTGTGGAAAGCAGTGATGAGGGGATGTTTTAGTTCACTGTGACTGCTTTGAGTACCAAAACTACACCAGTGCTGCGACATGGGGCTTGCTGAACCTGACCCAGCACAGTACTAACAACAAAGCTGTGCTGGTTGTGGAGGTTGTGCTGCTAAGCTACAATGCACTATAGTATGTGGGTGTGCTGGCTTCTCTGAAGTAGCTCAGGGGATACCTTCCTGCAGTCTTTCCTGCCTAGACATGTTGGGAGAATCAGCTATAAATATGACCTAAGACTTCCTTGGGCTGTAGAAATAGCAAAAAGGCCAGACGTGTTTCAAGAAAATGGGATTTTATGTGCATTATTTATTTAACTTACTAAGATTGCAACTACATGCTTCATATAATCAAGTTTATCCTTAAAAGGAACAAATCTGAAAGGGCTCCAGTTAACTGCAGAGGTTATACTAGTCTAGGAATCTGAAAAAGCTTTGTAGTATTTTCCTGAATAGGAAATCACCTTTTTGTTTCTCTTATTTTATGGGGATCTTGGTGGGTGATAAAGCCATTGTTCTAAGGGTATGTGATACGGGCATGGAAAGCAGCAATATTTGAGTGGGCTGAACTGATGGAGTTTTTACTGTAAGAGAAAGCAGCCGAAATCTGACAGCCTGTGGTTACAACATAGTATTCTTTCTCTGGGGTAGGATCCTTCTTTGAAGCAATGTTTGTAACTCTTCGGCAGTTTCTGCAAGATCAGCATCTAGAATCTTGTCCTTGTAAGGATTTTGGAGGAAATTTGTCTGTAAATCATCTTTTTATGACATCAGTCAATGTGATTAAAAGTCTCAAGCACTGGTCATGTATAGCATTAGCTGAAGTTTACACAATGGGATCAACAAATCCTAAATCTTCAGCTCTTTGGACTTAACACTACCTATAGATACATGGATGCGACTGTGACTGAAGCTTGTGCAAGTTGTAATAATTAGCACAGGCTGTGTCCCATTGTACTTGCTGAGGTTACGGTAAGCAGAGATGATTGCTATCACACTTTGGTTTTATTGCCTTTTAATTCACAGCAAAATTTGGATCAAAAAAATTGCTCTTTTTTTGTAAGGGGGTTTAGTCTGCTCTGATGGCTGCAGAGGCAGATACTGATTTTTACCGCTACAGGGTACAGAAGTCCAACTTTCTTACAGGGAAATAGCAAAAGGAAATGAGAATCTGTACAAGACCTTTTCCAGTTTATGTCTGCCAGGTATCTGTTGCATGTACCTAGTGCAGTAACAAAACAGTACAGCATTTCCTCTAACCACCTGCAAGAATGATCAAATTATTTTAGGCAGGTAGAGCTACAACTGGCAAATTAGGTTTTTTAAGTGGTCTTTGAAATACTTCATGGTAGCAGTTAAATCTTCATATTGCATTGTAGTTATCAGTGAAAACACTAGATTTACTGACACATTTAAAATAACAAACTTGGGCATGATGGTAAGTAAGCACACAATGCTGTAATCTGTGGCTATTATTAGAGACTTCACAAGGCTTCAAACAGCTGGGAAGACTCTGCTTCCATTGAATACCTGAGATAACCTATGGCTATATGAATTCCAGTATCTGCATTGAATCTGGGTACTAAACTTTCCATTATGAATTATTTTTTAAATGCTGTAATCTTAGATTTTGGACACCTGGACATAATTAGATGAGTCTGATAACCCAATGAACACTTTCTCCAAATCAGTCCTAAAAGCTTATTTTTGCACATGCTGAATAGCACCAGGAGCAAGATGGTCTTATATTTGTCCTTTTTATTTTTTTTTTTTTTTTGTTGGGGGTGTGTGTGTGTCCTTTGTCAACCCAGTATTGCTGGGTTTAGCCCTCTTGCCAGGTATGCCTTTTGCCAACTCAACATGTATGACTTCATCTCTAGGCAATTCAGCAGGTCCCTGCACTCCATGAGCTTCCGATAGGCCTACTGACATTTAAATCAGATAAAAAGCACCCTTTGTGACAAGCAGGTAATCAGGACAGTGTCATTACTATGGTTGAGTATGAGTTGAGAGAAGAACGGTATCTGGTTTTGTTGCCCAGCTGTGAAAATAGTATCTTTTTTATGATTTCAACCCAAACCAGCATATTAAATGTGAAAAGCCTTGATAACTGTGGCAAAAGAAAAAAATGTGGGTTTATGTTTTTATGTGACTTTCATTGTACAGTGATAAACTATAAAGATTTATTTTAGAAATTTTGAGCCAAACACATTTATAAAATCTCTCTTTTATTTGCAGTTTTTGTAAACTTTTCTCTTGTTTCCGCAATGCAAATCAGTTGCAAACCTGATTTAAGTAACTAGTTAAACAGAGTTTGTCTTCCTTATGATACTGAAGGAACAAGCCGGCATTGTTTGATGAATATGTCTTTTAGTCATTACATAATTTAGTTATGTAGGGGAGATAATGCCAAGATTTGAAGAATGTCTAATATTAGCATTTTTCATTATATCGCTTACTATAGTGAAGTATTCCAATACCATGAGCTCAGATGTCTTGAGTCAGACCCCCAAAGAAGCCTTTAAATTCTAAGATTAAAAATACTCTTGGAGAAATTCTTTTGCACCATCTGTTTTTTGAATAGCAGTTTGGCTGCATATGAAACCTTTTCGCTGTGGCCCTGAGGATTCAGAACTCTTTAAAGAAAGCTAAAAAGATTCTCCCATGTTTACATGAACCTAGTATCTGGGATCCAAAAAGAAGTTTTGTAAGATTAGCCATAAAATTTCAGTAATACTAAAAATGTTAGTGCTGTTTCTACTTGTAATTTTTGGAATGTGAATTTCTCATAGGAGTAGACAATATTGAGATGTACAGTCTCAAGCTTTACTGCATTAGCAATATGGCCTGTATTATTCACTAACATCAATACAGAACCATACCTGTAAAAATGCATTCACGAAGTCTACTCATCATCAGTCTCCTTGAATGGAGAGATTAGCCATTCAGAGAATAAATTGTTCCTCTCATACTGATTTGTTATGCTGTTAAAAAAAAATTGTGCTCATTTGTCTTCAATAAAAGTAAATTACTTCCCCAGATATCAACAGCTTCTAACATGCTCCATGTAAACAGGTGAAAAACCTTTTATACTAGGCAAAAGAGTCAGTGAAAAAAAATTTAATTATACTATTTCACAACAACCATAAAGGTATAAAATTAGTATAGACATTGTTATATAATTTTCTGAAAGATTCCATGGACAGACATCGTGGAAGGTCAGCATGATCTGAAGTAGGGTCTTCAAAAAGTGGGAAGCGTGGGAGTAAGTATATAGGTTATAGTTGTATTAAATGACTTCACTTCCAAATTTAAGTCAGTTCTTCAGTAAGGCTGTGACCTATAAACTACTTGTAAAACATTGTAAATTAAAATTACTTCTTAAATGTTTTATAGATATAGCATTAGTATTGTTTTATGTCTTTGGAGATTAATAGCTGTACAATTACATGAAATAACCATGGTGACAAAGTAAATTTTCACTGGGCACCAGTTACTCACTAATGGTTGCTGTAATTACAAAGAAACAAGATAATAAAACCCCAGAAATTATTTGTTATTCTTTGACTTCAATACATTAATTATTGCCATGCAGAGTTGAAGGACTCAGGAATTTCAAGCGGTTTTTTCCTTGCTGCAGCACATCAGACTTCTCAGTAACTGCTCTGTAGTCTGCCCTGTCTTTTCAGCACAAGGTAATGCTTTAATGAGTAACATAGTATTTGCTGTGAATTGTATTAGACTGTTTTGCATTCTAGAAACATCAAACAATAAGACATGACAAGGTCATGAGGCTGAAATAACATTACCTCGGATACTTTGGAAAATCTAAAGCTGTGATTCAGACAGGGACGTCTCTTCCTTGATGCCTCTCTCCAAATTTTTTGTGATAATTGAAGCGTGACCTGAAGCTCTGTGTCTGTGTACATGTGCATGGTTGTGTGAGTTAGTTCATTTTCAATGTAGACTGTACAAAAGAAATCTAGCTACAAAATGGATTATGGATATTTAACAGTTCGTCTTTGAAGCTATGTCCTCTCTAAACAACATAGTTTAAGCCGCAGCTGAAGCACTGGAAGGAAGGCCTTTTGTGATCCCTGTCAACTGATGGAAATCAATATTAGGAAATGCCCTGATATACTTTTAACCTGCTTAATTATTTTAATTATCACACAGCTTATTGCATTCAGGAAACGACAGGAAATAGCTTAATGTCAAATAGGTTCTTGTTCAGCAAGATGAACTAGACTCATGCATGACTGAGAGTACATTGGTACTAAGCTGCATGTGAAAGAATATGTTAAGTGGAGTTGGGTTAGAGAAGAAAATGACATTTATGTTTCAGCTGTCTGTTAACTAAATGTTAATGGACTAATGTCTGTGTCATGACAATTCCAATGAGACACAGTTAAAGACACAGATGTGTCTTGTTTGAGAAATCTTAAATTATCTGTGTGCTTTCAGAACGCCCTCATAGTTCATGGCTTTTGGCTATGGGTTTGTATGTTTCCCTTAAATGGGAAAATGTTTAGTTCCTTCATTTTCTTGTAATCCATTATTTCAACTATGATTATGTGACAATGTTTTCTTTTTTGTTTGTTTTCTGTTCATGTTATTCTAGCAATATATAATTTCTGGAAAAAGAATGAAGGCTTAGACATGGAATACCACAATCAGTACATGTCAATATTAACACAATGAATCACATTTTGGTATCTGAGAACTGTGACCATGGTCTAGGTTAGCTAAGAGAGTAACTATTACCCTTCCCCTCTGATTCCAAACTTTCTCTTTATATTTAAAAATAGCATGGTGAAAAAGAAGCTGATGACAGAAGCTGTGTCAAAGACCAGCCACCAGCTTCAGTACAGGTGGTGACCTTAGTGCAGGTGACCTCCATGTAAAGCCCTACTTTGCTGAACAGAGAGCTCATCAGGTGAAGACTGCAAGAGAAGTGCCTGGAGACAGAGGAGCAGAATCACAAATAAAAGCTATGCTGCAGTTGGGACAGAAGCCCTTGTACTGGGGATGATGCCTGTTAGTAGGACCATTTACCCTCTTTCCTATTTTGATGCCATTTTAACAATTACTCTGAAGAAGGTACTTACCTTTCCTCACCAGGATACTGCCTTGCTCCCCAGGCAGCTATCACCTGTGGCAAAGCACTATTATTTGCCTCCCATTGGCCTCAGGAATCTGTTAGTACAGAAGAGCTGCTTGAGAAGCTGAACAAACCCCCAAAACTTCTGTCCAACAGCAGCTGGAAGTATAGACGGCTCTTCAGATACTCCCTTTTTCTGCAGTCATCCCTTACAGTTTAGCTAGTTCCTGAACATCACAGTCTCTGTGTTGATTCCTGTAGTAATGTGTGGCTCTGATCCACTTCCTTATATGAGCCCCATCTCCATTTGGGCAGGGCTTTCACTTAGCTCCACATCTCCTTTCTCACATGGTTCAGTACCAGAGGTATTGTTCAGGAGTGGGAAGGGAAGAAATCTTTCTTCCTGAGACTGTGCAGGCACTTGTGAGTTACTGATATTCACCAAAGTTTTTTCTTTATCTGAAACACTTTATCTTAGTGTCTTTTGACTTCTGAAGTCCACAGAGGTGTGTTTGTGTCTGCTTGGCACGTTTTCATCCTGGCCTGAAGTAAATGCTCAGACTGGAGTCTGAAGTGGGAGAGCTGTAACTCATCTCTGCCTTCCCATATTCTGTAAGCGCAAGCTGATGAGAAAAGCCTGGTATCATCTGAAAGACACTCTGTCAATTTTCAGCTTGGTAGGCTCTTACCTGAAAAGTTTCAGAGTGCCAGAAGTGAGATGCAGAGTAGAAACTATGCTGCAAGCCTACCTTTTAGTAGAACTGAGCAGAAGTGCTTATTCCAGAGGACATAAGCTAATTACCAAAGTGAAAAAAGGAGGAGCCTTATAAAACCAGAATTTCACACAAAACCTGACCAGAACTCTTTAAAAGATTAAAATAACAAAGAGAGAGCGAGAGAGAAAATTTGAATATTTATACTTGTATCTGTTGTAATAGGATCACTGCTATAGAATGATGTATGAACATTAATCCAGGAAGGGAACAGGGTTTTTTTTTCATGTATAATGCACAGTGTCCTAGGTAGGATATACCTAGATAGGACCTGATGAACACGGCAGGTGACCCCAGTGGAAGTACTGTGTATTCAGTGACAGAGGTCAGTAGTGCTGAAATCAGTACATCTTTCTGGGACTAGTAAAACAAAAACAAAAAAAAGGGGGTGGAGGGGATGAAGCACCACACCACCCTCCCCAAATCATGTCACGAAGTAGGAAAAGTGGGAAACGTAGAATAAGGAGGAACCTCAGTATCTCATGAAGCACTGGAGACTGGCTACTGCTGAAGACAGATGCAGGCAGGGTGCACTCTTCGTGACATGTAGTTCTCATATATGTCTTGGTGTGTCCTTCTTGTGTACCCTGAGATAAACTGATGGCCAGATTTATGGTGAGGTGGGAATTGTTCTCTGCTTCCTAGGAACATATTAATTAGAGTTTTAGGTAACAAAAAACTGCTAATGCAGAAGTTCTTGGACACTCCTGGATGTCTTCAATCTTTTCTGATCTCTTCCATTGGCACTATACTGCTACAGCTTCTTGGAAGAGTTTTTGCCTGTAAAATAATGAAAATGGAAATAAATGATATAAAGACCCTTTTGAACTGGGCATCTATTGTATGGTTGTGTTGCTGGGGACTGGAGGTGATCGTGCTTCTGTAGAGAAATGCATGTCTACTTGAAATGTATTCATTTTGGCAATACTGAAACAAATGACTTGCATTTTTATTTGTGGTGAAGATTCCTCACACTTTCACTCCCACTTACTTCCCAGCATGTAAGTTACCTTATTTTCTTTTTTTTCTTGTGGAGAATTGTAACCATGAACTCTTGTCAGAAGGATTACAAGAAACGTGCTTGCTTTACTGGTGCTGCAAAATACATTTAAAAAGAAAAAATACCCAACAACATTATTTTTTAAAAATATGAACATATACTTGATAACATTAAAATAAACATTTTTCACCCAGGAACATTTAATATTATCCAGTCTATAGTACCAGGCAAACAAAACTTTATGCATTTATTTACATGTTTGTATAGCTGTTACCGCCGAAACCACCCTCTTATAAGTTCCTCTTCCAGTACAAGCTGTTAGCTTGTACTAGATAATGTCATACTACATTGCTATTTTAGTGTGTTACTAGAGTAGTATTTATCTTCAGTGGAATTTTATGTCATGTGTTGATTTTTAAGGGATTGAGTTATGTATCCTCATTGCATACAATATCCCTTCCCAGAGCCTGTTGGCTTTTTTCGACTTACTGGGTTCTTCAGCTGCAGAACTGAACCAATCTTCTCTGGCTGTAGATTTTAAGATGAAACCTGTCTCTATGGATTTTCTGAGTCCAGAATAAAAACAGGCTGGATTCTTCCAAGTACTCTGGTAGCACTGAGCTTTTTGGCTACATGTAGGAAACGGCAAGCTTTTTCTCTCACTCTCTGTCTCCCCTCTTCCCCCGCTCCCTATCTACTTTGATGTCCTTGTGTGGACAGGGCTGTCCCTTTTCCAGAGGTGAAAGGAACAAAGCTAAGGTGGCAGGGGAGGTCCAAAGAGGCTCATTTTCTGTTTCTCTGTAGTTCCTACCCCATCAGAACCTCCTTCTTCACAGTCCTTTCCTAGGACTGATGGATGTTTCTGCCAATGCCGCAGTGCTAATGCCTGCCTTGCTTTAGCACCTACCCGCGAAGAAGCTAATCTATGTCTCCTACCCCTCTCAGCCCTGGAGTAGGGAAAGTCATTCATGTAGCATTGCCCCACCTCTGGGAGGAGAGGTGAAGGTAGAGGCACAGCCTCGCGGTGTAGAGAAGAATGGCATCAGCCCAGGCTGGGAAATATAAAACTGCCTTCACAATACTATGTCACCATAGCAGGACTGGTGTCTAGCAATTTTAATTCTTTATCTGGCAAAATATGAAGTTTAATCTGTGATGTGGTTGTATTACAAGTATAGTTATCATCTGGTAGTAGACTCAAGGTGCTGTAAGGAGAGGAGCTAGAGTTCTGTCCTTTTATATTCTGGAGCAAGTATTACTTGTTAGAGGATGTGAACAAAAATTTCACCAGTGTAGTACATTTGCTGAGAGTGGCTGATAGCAGGTACTTGGGGAGAGAATGTAGGGAACAAAAAAAATGTAGAATAATTTTTCACCTGTATATTCTTCTTGCAATTAGTAGCTGAAGGACTGCATGGACCAGAGCTGCATCTAGATCACTGCTTTTAATAACCACTGATAGACACGCTAATGAATGACGGGGAAAATTGTTTTTTAATATACCTATACTGTTGGCTGCAACAGCTCAGTCTCATCTTCAAATTTTATTCATCTTAGGGTAAGTTTTATGAGACATCGTGTCTCTGTGCTTGCTGTGGCAAGAAGTTCTGACATATTCTGGAAGGAAAAAAGTGCTACTTGTTATTTCTTACTTTAAATACCCACTCATGATACTCACCCTGCCTGATGTTCTCATGCAGGGGTGGAATGAACTGTTCCTTTCACAGAAGTACACATTTCTAATCATTCACTGTGCTGAGGATCAAGACATCAAATAAATTATACCCATCTCTGCAGAATCACAACTAAAGTTCTTGTCCATCAGCTGCAATAATATAAAGTCGTACTGCCTGACCTGGAATTGATTTATATCAATTTATTTTAATACCAAATTCTTTACTTCCTCTACGAGCCCTGTAGTGGGTACCACCATAATTTATATCACATATGTCCCAAATCTGTATATAATTCATTTCCTGTAGCACTCTCAGTTTCTCTTTGGTTCTATTTTGTACATTTGTACATGAAGAACCAGAATCTCCCCTGTGGTAAGTGAGATAAATTGCCTAAATATGGGCATCGAGTGCCATTTCAGATACCCCAGGGTATCCATCTGTCCTCCAGCTGCTGCCTGGGAAAGGCACAGGTTCTCGGTCATATGCATATTCTGCATATCTGTGTGGATGTCTCCAGTAACAGGATATTTAAAACATCAGTAAGCGTCTATGTTTACAGAAACTAGATGCAATCCTGTTTTATTGTCCTAATCTTCAACTGAGACATTTAGGGTAAGCATAAAGAGAAGTCTTTTCAGATTCTGAATAGGTGTAAGACAATCATCATTTGTTATTTTAGTAACCACATTGCTCATTGTTTGAAAATGTCTGCTGTATGGAGATTGAGCAGATAATGGCTTCATTTATCACAAACCATACATAGATTGATATGGTGTGTTTTCTTCCTCTGTCTGCCAGCCTAATGTTCACAAATTAACTTTTGTTATTTCTGATTAGTTGTTTATAATTCTCTGTGGTTTTTTGTTTTTTGTTTTTTTTTCCCAAGTATTAAATGTTTTAACAGCTTGTAGTTACTCTTTCCATTGATTCCATTTCAACCTTCTATGTCATTTGTCTCATGGAAATACTTATCAGTGACATATTTCTTATTTAATTTTACAAATGCATTCTTCTTCTCTGGGAACTCTCAGTACTGAAAGTTCAAATGGTTACTTTCCCTCTTTCTACTTTACTGAGAACAATTTAATTCATGTACATCTCTGTAGTACTTCTTTGTTTTAACAGCTAATTAAAATGAAATGTTAATTAAAAAAAAATCTGAACCCCCAACTCTACCACTCGAAACTAATTGTATAAATTAATGAAATAAGGGTTGATCCTATAAATCCGAAGAGTCTTCCAGTAAAGCCAAATTCTAACAGATGGTGCATTCTGAAGTTTTTGATACACAACAGTTAACTGTATTACAGTGTACAATAAACTGCTTGAATTCCATTCACCTAAACATACCCTTGAATCCATGCTGACTGCATTAGGATTCATTACAGATAAAACAGCCTATGTGGAGTGGCTCAAAGGATCAAGATTTAGCTTAAGAAATTTTCATTTCATTTTAAAAAATGAAATTAATATCAAGCCACTGAAATATGGTGAAAAACAGATTTGTATCTGGTATCAAGCTTTGTAATGAAATCAGCTCCACTACAGTTGGAATAGTCTGTAAATGGCCGTTGTGAGACTTATCAACACAACCACTTTTCTACACATTTGTCAAGGCACTGAAGTAGCAGTGCCTCATAATAAGTAAAGTTTTATTAAAGGTTGTCATATAAGAAAAATCCAAGGCTGTTAATTTAATTTAATTTTTTTTTTTTTTTTTTTAAATAAAGCTCACCACTATTCTTAATTTAGGAACCGTTACAGATTAATCACTTTAAAATGTAGTTGGCCACAACTACACATGAACTTGTGGTTTTCCAGTCATTCCACTTCTTTCCCACTACCTGAGATGTAAAGAGAACAACTTCACTGGAAGGCATCTGGGCAAGTTTACTCCATAACCTCACAGGGAACTAAGATTACAGTTTGCATTAGGAGCAGGGATGTTTTAGATTCATGTGAAATGTAACCTGATAAGGTAGGCATATGCAGGATAAGGTAGTTGCTGAGCAGCATCTTAAGACTATCATGGTACATGTTTAAGGATTTCTTCATAAGATTGTGAATTTTCAAGTTCAGTGCACAAAGGACCTATCATAAAACAGTTGTTTATCAGAAAGAGTCCTCCCTGACATCAGTGTCAGGCATTAAGAATTCAAAAGGATCCATTACATTCTTGATTCTGAATTAAAAACCTCATGCATTTTACTTTTTTTCTTCTCTAAATAACATTTCTGGCTAGTTTAAGCTGCATTTTGAAAGGCTCATAAACAGCTGAGGTCACAGACACATTGCTTCAGTAATATTTAGCTGATGTGCTGGTTTAACACCCAGAGTTGTTTAATGCTGCTAGCTGTAAACTGGGAAGGAGGAGGGATAACTTCTTTCAGTACCAGATTATTACTTTATATCTACAATAAGTAAATGTGTCCTTAGGCTTAGTAAAATGTAACATATTCTTTTATGCTGTGGATAGGGATTGTCTTCAAATGAATGGTAACAGAACTGTTCTACTTTCTATAGGGTTTATAGAAGATTATATATTCTGCTCTGATTTTGGAGTGATTTTGAAGCAGGATCTATTTATCAGCCATTCAGTGTTTCAAAAAATCTAAGGGACTTGGTATGCGATACAGCAAAGACTCCGAAGCTTTGAGGTGACCACATCAGACTTACAGTACATATGGCTGTTAAAAGGATGCCCAACAGTAGACAAATGCTTATGTTTATGACTTGAAAAAGTCAGGACACCAGTTCAGGTGCACAACTTAGTATTTCTTTGTCCGTATTTTGAACCACCTCATTGGACATAGCCACAGCTCTGCTGTCAGGACAATGTAATCCCTTTGTGCTGTGATGTCTTTGAAGCAGCAGAAGAATGGACAGAGCTCTGTCTCTACATGTTTCTCTCTGTATCTTATCCCTTTTGTCCCTTTTGGTTAAGTAGTTCCTGTAAAGAAAAATGAACACTTTCATTCTATATGAACCATGAGACTGAACTGCTTGTCTTTCCTTTACAGGCTGATGACATTAAATGAGCTGCATTTTCCTATTTTGTTTTACCTATTTAACTGCAAAAAAGTGTGATTTCAAAACAAGTCTGAAAACCTTTTGAGCAATGTTTCATTGTGAAATTTGAAATTTTCCTTCCACTTATCAGTCTACAGTTATATATCAGGAAAAAAAAAAAAAGGCTTTCTAAAAGTATTCTGGAATTGCTCAGCAAAGAGAGACTTCAGAAACAGATCTCAAAATAAGTTAGTAACTCTGTTTATATATTAAAAAAACCCAACAAACAAAACCCAAAAAAGGATTGGCACAAAGGAAATATGAAGAAGATGAAGGCTTACACATGATTTTCCATAGTTAGCCAAGCTTATTATGTATTCTTGAAAATCTACCACGTACTTCTGTTTTAGGCATCCAGTCTATATTAAAAATTCAGTTAAGATGGTTACAGATTGAATACAATTACCTGAGTCAATCATGGGTTAAAATTATGCATGGCAATGTAACCACACAGAGGATAAAATGTGAAAAGGCCCAAAGGCACAGTTCCCTCACTGTTCTTTAGCTACCTTGTAATAAATGCGGTTCCTGGGTGAGGATATCCAAGTTCATTCTCTAAGGTAAATACCACATCCAAGAACTATTCAGTGTGGTTTCCCAAAATCTTTTTATCTAAGCTGGAATTTATTTAACCTGGGCTCGCTACCTCAGGTCAGTGTTGTATTCTGTATTACTGTCTCTCCACAGTGTGTTGCACTTAGATTTAGCAGCTAGTTCTCGATGACTGTTAAGCGGAGCAATTAAACACTCAGTGTCTTAAACTAGAACTAAGATGCAGCTCCCTGTAATTGCAGTGGTACAGTATAAGCATACGTGGCAGTATGGTACCAGATATCAGGAGTGCTCAGTTCTGCATTTCTGGTTGTCAAAAAAAGACGCACTTGTACAGCTCAATGGCATTTGTTACAGTGTTATATGCCGAATATAGACATGCCTCCACCTGTGCTATTAGTTATGGTCAGCTACAGTGTTTCTCTACGTGGTTTAATTATCTGATCTCTGTACAGTGTTAACCATTTTTTCCAGGAAGTATTCACTTTAATTTGATGAACTATCGAACAAAGTATATTTTCTTGGAAAACCTTTTCATTTTGTGGACTATCCATTCCCAGATGAACTATTCATCAGGGTCGTCCACTAGGGTATATTTTTCTTCAGATGAGATCAACATTTTTTTAAGAACACTAATTAACCATTGGTGATTTGTTTATAGCCTTGAGACCTCTAGTTTCATTCTGTCCTTACACTTTCAAGGCTTCTGCTACCATCTTGCATTCATAATTTTGGGAACCCTTGGTAAAATCCCCAGTTTTTCTTCAAAAGATTTTAAGCTTTTCTTTCTTGGTTATGTAGCTAATGTTTATTTACACAATCCAGCCATGCATACCTCCTTGTTTTAGGTCCATTACATGTTTCATTTCACAAAGCAACAATGAACTAAAAGACATATAGAAGTCAAAAGATATAAGACATAGATGAAAATAAGGGTCTGGTACTGCTTGCTAACAGTATCTACTAGTTATGGCAGCATTGCTAGAACATAATCAAATTTACTTTACAGCAGGCGCTGTGACTGTTATGGTACTTTCTAAATCTGCTATTCAACAGAGGGATAGTGTGGTCTTCCCAATGTATGGGAGTCTGAATCTTCTGTTACTTATTCAGCTTTTAACAAGCTTAATTTTATTAACTTGGCAAAGTTTGTTTTAACTTCTGCTATAGGAGAAAGATCTTGTTGGACTCAGTTGGAGTGGCAGCTGAATTCAGCAGGATGCTCTGTCCCTGTCTACTGAGGTGCACAGCGTGAGATGCTGTTATGCTCTAGCTGAGAACACCACTACATCAAAGAGAAAGATGGTTCTGGCCTGTACTATAGTCTGTCTCTTCGTACATGATATTTCCAAAACCAGCAATAGATTATAAGCTCACACTGTTATTGCTGAGCATAAGAACGTCTGAAGTTCCCATTAGTCTTAAGGGATACAAAGGACATTTCATATCTGTTGGTAAAAGATACCTGTTCTTTCCATGAGCTCTTCAAATGCTGCTGAGTGGAAAGATGAATTCCATCATTACTTGAGAGTAATATTTTGAAGGTTACCTACATACCAGCAAGAGTTGAGTATGTGTTTATTAGGTGGAAGAAATTTATTGGATCAACCTGTTTTTTGAGCAGTGAAGAATAATTTCATTGCTTGAAAGACTGCAGACTGGCATTTTTCTTGCCCTTCATTCTGTCAAATGAATTGGGAGCAAAGCATGAAGAGCTTTACAAAATTTTGTGTTGAGTCTCTTGTGTCTTCATGGGGTCTTTAGTCTTTATCACACATAATTTTTTGATACTCCTCTTCCATGGTTGCTCACATCTAATTTTTGCAGCCAGACTTTTGCTGCCAGAACTGTGAAATTGGCACAGTAGTTAATGTGCCACTTGTCACTCTCAAAGCACTGTTTATTTCACTGGATATCAGTTTTGTATGAAAGCTGCTATACCAAACAAGAGAACAAAATACTTTGTGGGAGACAGACAGACATACAAGAAGAAGTATTTATGCTGAAATTCTGGGGTATGTAGATTGTTGTTGCCACTTCTGCTGGCTAGCTTCTACTTGATATGTACCCAGAATTTCAGGCTTTTTTTGGCATTCTCTAGAAACCACTCATAGTGGACTTAGGGCCTCTAGGTTAATGCTGTACCAATTTACTATGAGCTGAATATTCTCCCTTTCTAGGTTGTTCATATGTAGAAAGTGAAAACATTGGGGCTGGATTTTGTGGTGGTTTGGGTTTTTTCCCCAGTAAAGGTAGATTTCATTCTCCAGTAACTGAAATAGAACTTTAACATACTTAAATTTGTCTTCACTGGACCTCAACTATAAGTAAGATTCATTTATGCATATGAACTTGGGGCATGGGTGAAAATCATATTCTTTGTGTAGTTTTTGAAAAGTCTCTGTAGGAGTGCAGATCCTTGATCTCACCTTGAGGGAATTCATCAAAATGTGTTCTAATTTGGCTGGCCTGGTTGCCAAGGTAGACATGTAGTTTTCAATCTTTGAACATTTTGTTGATCGAAGTAAGAACAGAGTGTCAATTTATAACTTTTGACAGCTTCCGCAATGGACCTTTCTGTAAGGCAGTGTCATGTATAGACGAGAGAGCAACAAGCACAGCTGTTATCCTTAATTTATTTTGATAAAACACTTTTACACAGGTGGTCAGTGCTAGAAACTGATCACATTAACTGTGGCCAGATTTAGACATTTGCATCTCAAGGTCTTTTATGAGTGTTGGCTTCTAAGTTGATGATATTGATTTTATTTTCATACTTAACAGCAAAATTCTTTATCAAGTTCATTACAAGATTGCTATTTTGTGCCTACTGCACTGCATTCACATTCTAAAGTGAAATTGTGCCCTTCTGCAAGTTAAAAGGAGCTTCTCCACTTCTGTTTTATCACAGAATTTCCTAATGTTCTGTAATAGACACACACATGAAAAAACAACCAACCAAACAAAAACATTGCAAAAGATTATCTTTCTAAATTGTTTTAATTAACTTATAGATAAAGTAGTTTTTGTGATGATGATAACATATTTTCTCTTTGTGAGGTAGTTGCAGAAACACCAGACAGGTAGCGGTGTATTTCAAAAGTCAATGTTCTTTAATGATAGCAAAATGTAACGGTCAAATTGAACAGGGACATTATGCGGTATTGAGATATAACAGCCAGACTGGACGGGAGTATTAGGTTGTAAACACTGCAACAAACACAACTTATTTACAGGTTCAAGATGTCAGTTGGGGAACTATTACTACATGAACAATAATGAAATCTAAGCTTAGAATGATGACTCAAAATACACGATCACTCACTGATAAGACGAGGCACTCAACACCAGAGAGTTTCCTTAGTCAGCATCACAGTCTAAGGGGACAGCCTCCAACTGCAGACCCACTGCTCTGAGGAAGACTGGCTTGAAAGGGTCTTCTGGCGGGCTCCATTTATACC
This sequence comes from Harpia harpyja, assembly GCF_026419915.1. Lineage (NCBI taxonomy): Eukaryota > Metazoa > Chordata > Aves > Accipitriformes > Accipitridae > Harpia > Harpia harpyja. The sequence goes on along the minus strand of NC_068945.1, from coordinate 47,402,953 downwards.
CTAAGTCGAACCAGGGCTCTTGGTCATAGATGGTCAGCGGTCTGGAAATTTGTCTTTGACCAAGGCGTTGCATTGGCTGAGGGCCTTGTCTGTTGACCGAAGGGCCTTGCCTTTCCTATGCCCTGACAGAAGTGTGGAGGAGATGGTGGTCACCGGCCAAGGTGTGTATGTGACCACCAGGCCAGGCAGCTCAACCCCTAAACCGTGGCTTCTAGTTTTAACTCTTTCTTTTCAGCAGTCGAGATGTTTCAGTCTCTATCAGGTCAGGTGTACCTGCCACAGAGGTTTCTGGATTTATTACCATACTAGTCTTGCATTACAAAGAACCTGCTCAATCTCTAATTAGTATTTTTCCTCCAAAATCTATTTTCTGGAAAATTGCTTTAAAGGTATTTATCCTAATTGCTTTTTAATTTTTTTTCAGGGAGTGCTGGAACACCTGTTATCTTCAATGAAAATGGAGATGCTCCTGGACGCTATGATATTTTTCAATATCAAATCACTAACAAGAGTGCAGAATACAAAGTAATTGGTCAATGGACTAACCAACTTCATCTAAATGTAAGTACTAGTTTGATTATGATGCTGACATTGGAGAATACTCATTGAGTATTATATTATTTCAAAACATTTAAAAAATGTTGATGATTTATTCTCTGTCAGTTGGCAGAAGAGAGCTCTTCCATTCTCTTTGTGAGAAGACAGTAAAAGGTAGCACAACAACCTGAACCAAATTCTTTATATTTTAAAGTAGGTTGTGTATTTACCTGCTCCTTTAAATGATATTTTAGAATCATTATATATCTGATATTCCTCAGACTGATTATTAAGTTAGGTGGGGAAATAGGAACTCATCCCTCAAAAGAGGGTGTCAGACAAAATGATGGGTACATGTATATTGCCCAGGTATTTAAAATAATATAAGGGGATGGAAATGTATTTAGTAAAAGAGAAGTTTGGACTCTCTAACCACTTCTGATTTAGTTGAAACACGGGGATGGTGAACTACTGCAATAAAAGTATTTCTTGAATATAAAGGGAGAATTTGGAGTTTTTCTGTGTAGTTAACTAGGATTAATATAATTCCATATTACTTAATAGCAGAAGAAACAAAAGGCACAACAACTTAACCTATCCTTAGCGGGTGTTTCTAATTGCTACCTTAATATGTTCTGCAAGTTTTGTGGTAGTTAAGTCCCACCTGTGCATGGAATTATATGTGCTTTGAAAATCGCCATCCCAATAAGATTCAGAGAATATAATATGCAATATTTGTATGACAGCTAAGCATCAAGCCACAGCTGTAACTTGAGAAGTTGTTGGGTCCAAGGCACTTCCTTCTGTCAGAAGATGGCTCCATGCGAGAAGAGTTACAATCATGAGAAAAGCAAAATGAAGTTAAATTGTTTCCTTGTTATCTGTGCAATATTTAAAGGGCTTACTTGTTGAGGTGTGTTAGCCATTTGGGTAGCTCTGCAAACGTGAAATATCAAGTGTTGTTTTGCTAAGGGCTGATGAGAAGGGCAACAGTGTGAATTGATGATTAGATTCACCAAAGGGAGTTTATGCAGTTACTTTAATCAAACCACAAAAAGCAGGTTTCAAACATCTCTGGTTTTCCATGTGAGAGGTTCCTGAAGAAGAGTAACAAAGACAGTGTAGTAAATATTTACAAATGATTCTCCTGTTGAGACTACTTTGCAATAATTATCTGAGTGCTACCCGCAGCAACACATATGATAGCTCCCCATTTTCAGCCACAGCTGTTAAACCACTTTACCATATCTACCATTTAATATCTATAACTACTTGGCAAGGCCTCATTTATTTAATTCTTCTGCCCAAATAGAAAAAACCCTATCAACAGAAACTGTGTGTAGCAGACTGTGTGGCAGTGTTATCTCCCTCCACTAACCTGATATCTGTCTGTGAAAGGCAAGAATAGAAAAAAATGGTTAAACAAGTTTAACGATTAATACTAAGTAGTAATTTCTGGAAAACACTAGAGTTAGACCCTTATCATAACTATTATGGCATGCATTCCAGTTCTTTATAATTGCTACAGTTTTCTGAAAAGTTAGTGTTTGTTAGGCGAGCTGAAAAACTGCTAACACACATTTTGCACAAATGTTAGTACTAACATAGCAGTTACATAGTAGTAGCTAAAAGCTACCTTAGAATTTGCTTCAATTTTAATGTAATTCCAATCTGCCTTTTTCTATCCCCCCCTAGACTGCTAAATTTTTCATTAAGCCTGTAGCTTTTCAGTCCCATTATTTCTGTCTGATGTATGTGTACTCCAGGGAGTTCTCTGAAATATGATTAGACTGGCTGCTACCCAGACCACACCATGCTAACCACATTGACCACAAAGCTAACAGGACAGGATTTATCTAAGGACACCCCTTGTTAACTCTCATTAAGAATGGATGTGTTAGGATGTTCCTTGCTTCTCTTTTTTCATCTGTTTTTTTTTTCACCTCCACGACCTCACGCGCTGGATACAACTGGTTGTCCAAATTTGCGGGCGAGCTCTGTCTAGCGTGCGGAGTTGTGGAGATGTGAAAAGGCTGGCACACTGCTCCGCAGAGGGTGTTTCTGCTCCCAGCCTCCTGCCATGGCCCTGCTCTCATCCCACTGCCCTCTGCTCTGCTGCACAGCCCGTGCTCACACGGACCAGGGTGCGAGCAGGCACACAGGGCTCAGTCCCCTCGTGCACGGTGCGACGGGACCGATGCAGCAAGATGTTTCTCTCCCTATCTTTCACTCCTGTTTCTCGACTTACTCATCTTTATCTAAAGCCAGGAAGATTTCTAAAGGGACGACTGGGATTTATTTCTTAAAGATTGTCAGGGCTTGAGATGCTGGATGCTGGTCTCCATCAGAGTCTGCAGGCGCTGGTATGCTAACAGTGAAGAAGGAAGTCATAACAGGGGTGATACAGTTCATTTCCATCTGTTTCTATATTCACTAAACTTACATAGCACGTGTCGATAGTAGTTATGCCACATGATGATCTGCAGTGGCAAAGCTGTTGCCTCCTCTCACTAGACAAAACGTACTTAAACCAAGTAATCTTTGTGAATGATTGTCAATACTCCAAATCATCATATTGCAAATTAGGTAGTGCCTTTGATTGCCAATGAATCAGAGGGAACACAGTGGATGTTTTCATTGGTTTCGGTGAAAACATCTATATTTATTGAAGGCAAAGCAGTATTAAGATGGCAGAGCACTTTTTACCCTGCTGTTCTATAAAGGAGATGCTTTTAAAATACAATACTTTTCCCACTGTTTCCTTCTTTGTCCTGCAGTTTCCTCTTAATGAAGACACGTGTAACACTGATTTTTAATGATTCTGTCAGCTAGATATCCTTTATAGACACTTCTACTCCTGTTTTTACAGTTACTTCTTCCTCAAATTGTGTGGTAACATGTTGTAGCTATGATGTATTCATGATTGTGTTCATGTATACAGCTGGTATTGTGCTTCAGAAAATTTATAGCTTTTATTCATCTATTTATTTTCCATGACAGAAAAATAAATCATGAAAGTACCAGGTTTGTAGTACAGTTCAACCTTTGGAACAATTAATATAACTAAGATTAGAACACACCTTGTATCTAAATAACTGAATCAAAAGGTTTCCTTTTTTCTTTCTGATTTTTTTTTTTAAATTATTTTTCTCCACTTCCTTTTTGTTTTCCTTTTCCTTAGGATGCTCTTTGATATTTTCTCTGTCAGGTTTTGGCTGCAGGTCTCTGTTGTGCGGGCTATGGCTGCTCACCCAGTGGCCAGCCCTGGTCCTGCCCCTGCCCCCGACCCTCAGGATTCAGGATTCCTCTGCTGATGCCTCTGGTTCCTCAAAGTTTTCACTGTCTCTGCAGGGTCCTTGTGGTCAAGGTTCCTTTCCTGGTGCATTGCTGGCTTTGCCTTTGGGCAGAAAATGCTGACTCTGGCTAGATAGACTCTGTATCATGCTCCCTAAGGGGCTTTTTGTCAGCAGGCTTCGCCAGCTGCAGAGACCCTCCTAGCTGCGATGCTGGTTTCTCCCTGTAGTCCTCAGTAATTAATGCTCTTCTTTAGGCAGACTGACCTTTCAGATTTCCTCTGAAGCAGCCCTAGCTTCCAGATACAAGAACTTCACGATTACTGATCAGTACTACTCTTCCAATTCTTACAAAACAAACACATGCGTGACAATGCTGAGAGATCCAGTATAGAAGTTAAATTAAAAAAGAGTCAGAATCTTAAAAATTTTAAATTTTTGTGTGATTCTTCAGTTTGAATAAGGTATCTCAGTCTTTGACAGATGCAAGGAAACTCTGAAAGCAGATGTTTAGAAACATCAAACTATAATCTCAAAGAACCTGATTGTTTTTTGTACTGTTATCATTTTACGTGATTCTGACAATGTAGATTTACACCCCTTTTAAAGTCCTTTTACTCTCTAAGGTTGCCTGACTTTCAATAATCTTAATGTACTGGAAATAACCAGACCCTAAAAATTTTTAGTATCACTTTGAAAGAAAAAATAATTGCCTTAGAACTTCTGATCATTGACTACACATTAACTGTGAGGGTTTTCTGTTGTTTTCTTTCTTCATTTTCTTTATCAGTAGAAGAAGGTAACATTTTTCAGGAAACTCTGATAGTTAAAATGCTTTCTTTCAAAAATATTCTGGGTTTCATAATGAATAAAAATCCAGGAAAAGGTAGCTGTTTCTGCAAAAGTTATGTTTTATTCACATTGCAACAGTATTTTGCATACGATGTCTCATGTAAAAGTTCCCTACAAATGTGTGGGTTTAGCAAATTTGAGCTCTCAACCATGCAGTCTCTGTAGGAGGAAAGTTGTTAAAAACAAGTTTGCTTCTCCTGGCACTTACGATTTGAAATCAACTTCCTTTTGTGATTAATAATGAATTCCCTCTTAGAAACTGTGTTCTGTATTGCACGTGTTGTAATAAGGGCTAGATCAAGATGTTGACTGGTGGCTTGTGGCAGTAAACGGAAATAGTCCCAGTCCTAAATTTTTAATAACAACTTTCTCAGTTCCCTTTCCTTAAGAACCCATTCAGTTTGTTCTGCTTAATTTCTGAGGGACTTTTTTCCCCTCTTTAAAAATGTTCTATTTTGAAACCTAAATGCCAGTTGGAAAAAGAAAAGTTGAAATGTTTACAAATTTTAAAATCTAATATTTTGACTTTTAAAAAAAATCCTTTTTAATATAGTTTAAAGCATTGTCAGTTTTCATTTCAAGCTTATGCATTGTTTTGGTCTACCAAAATCTGTGTTTAAAGATTCTAATCTGAAAAAATATGCAGATCCAAATCCATATTCTTCCAAGTTAGTAATTTTGATTGATGGGACTTCAGGCAGACACAATTATTGGTGCTTTCAGAATCAGGTATTTAGCTGATGCAGTTAAAAAGTTTAAGTGGATATCCATTTATGTGATATTATTCCTTAAGAAAAAAACAAAACATATCAAAACACTGTATCTTTCAAGTGAAAACAGTGACATTTTTAAGACAGAATTCACTTGTGTTTGTTTTGTTTTGTTTTGTTTTGTTTTGTTTTTTTCACCAGAGCACAACAGTTCTGTTGTAAGGCAAGAGAAATTTTACAATAACAGATTTTTAACATTCTCTTAGAAATAATAGGATGCATAAGCTTTCAGATTTATGGAGTGTATGCACTGAGGATATAAATGACTCAGGGGCATCCATTTTTCTGTAATGGTCTTGATTTATGACTAAGAAAACGATAAATTAAAATTACACTGATGTGATGAACTATCAGAGAGACAGCCATAATCATCATCAGCCCTAAGCACAGTGTTTGGTGAACTAGTAAAAATTGGGAACCCCTCATTGACAATGAGCTTCCCTTCAGGCAGCCATATCACAAAAAAAAAGATTTGAATCAGTATTTGATTTCTCTTCTTTTCTAGGACTCTTGTAAATTATGTATCTAATCCTGAAGGAAACTATCAACACTGACATTAGTGAATTCTTTTTGGAAGTAACAGATTCAAAATGCATTAGTTCCCTTTCTTGTGACATGGTAAAAGAAAATGATTCAAGAAGCTTCTGATGTTTTCTCTAACTGCAGCAAATAAGTTTCAAGCTTTGCTGTAGGCCACTATATTTCATTAAAGAAGCCAGAGAGCCTCTTTTTTCCTGTGGTAGCTATTATATAATTGATAGATGTTTTCGAATTGCTGAACCTAAGCCCTGTGTTTAACAAAAGAACACACTACAGTGAAATATACAACCGGAGCACTTAGTGCTGTATATGATTATATCTATAAACAAAATATGACAATCATACTGCCTGCAGGGTGCTCTTCTGCCCATATGTAATAGGGCAGTAGAGTTCAAACTTACACTCCATCCATGTTATCTGCCTGAAAATTGTTGATGCTGGGTTAAAAATAAAACTCAATGAGACAAGAAAAAATGTTTTAGGTTCTTCTATTCTTCTTCTCAAAATTATATTGCTGTCTTCCTTCATTCTACACAGGGCTGAAAGTAGGGAGAGACTATTATGGTTTTTAGAAGGCTACATAGGTTTTACAAAGCTAATCCTGATCTTAGCACTGGTCAATAAGTATGACTCAGGATTTATTCTTCTTTACTGTCAGTCTGAGGTCAATATGAGACTTGTAGTCACTAAGGACCAATGCTAGACTGAAGAAGTCAGTCAACAGTAGGCTACAGTGAATGCAAATTTTAGACAAGCCAACAAAACACACAAAACATGGAATAAAATTGGGATTTTATGATTTTGAAAGATTACAGATGGTATTATTCTTAAAAAAATTACTTTGGGATGGGAGAGAAATAAGCTGAATACAGATGTTGAAAAAGCATTAAATGGTTTTAAGACGTGCCTGTAGTAGAACAGATGCTATTTCAGACATGACTGAAAATCAAAACAGAACTTGGATTCAAAAGCCAATGATCTTATAGGAACCCAAGAAGAATGACAACTTGTCTTCCTTTTAAAGATTTTTACTTTGGTGTTCCTAATAGTCTTTTTTTTTTCCTCAATGAAACAGACTTCTTGACTGATTCTCTAGAGAAAAAAAGAAAATGGAAAAAAGAGAGCTGCTAAGAAAATATCCTGAACTTGGATAACCATTTGTTCTTCATTAGAATGATACCAGATTGCCAATGAAACAGCCTCTGCTTGAGAGTTAGGATGAATAGGGATTTTTTCCCACCTTGTCAGGGTGAGTGAAAGTCAGGTTTCTCAAATGAAGCATGGGGTTGCAGTTGCACGCTTGGCTGTGGATTTTCCACAAGATTCTTGAGTGGATGGTAGATATTTTATAGTTTTTTGTTGTCATCTTTTGTAAGAAGTGTTGTGATTAGACTGAACTGTTCTTTAAATAGTGATAACTAACAGGACCATAGAGTATTCTTGTTTTTTCAAAAAACCAGAAAGGAGGCCTTGCCATGCATGACAAATAAAATAAATCACTTGTGTTTTAAAATATTCTTTTCTCTTTCACAATAAAAACAACTGTGTGGTGATAGACCAATGAAAAATCAGGAGCTTTTATATATATTCCTGGAGAGTTCCGCATTCATGTATGGGACTTCAGAGCAGGGTTAGCGGCTCCCCTGGTACCAGCTAGCGTAGTGACTTTTAGCATAGACAAACAGCTACTGGATGTAGCAGGTAGCTTGGATTATGCATGGTTGGCAGCAAGTCTGCAGTGAATTGCTTTGTGAGGTACCAGTGTGAAACATGGAGTATCACCATGTTTCGTCCCCAGTCTCTTCCATCTTTCTCCTCTCCCCCACATAAATTTATGTACGTATTATAATTTGAAGATTGAGCTGCCCATTAAACCTAGAAGCAAAATGTTCATGCTTAAAAGCAACAATGGTAGATTAAATTACTTTAATTATTGTTCATTTGTGTTACATAATGGAAGTCTACTAGTAAATTAAAAATCATTAAATGGGAAACAAAAGAGACATTCAGTGGTTATGATCTGATGAAAGAGAATAACCAGCAGTTAGCAGAACATTACTGTATGATTATTTTTTCTGTTTGCTTCGTTGCAATTTCTCTTCATCTTGCAGCAGTATTAATTTCATTTCTTTAGGATAGTCATCTAATATTTATCCAGGACTTTTCATGCTGATAAATCCCCAAACACTTTTTTTTAAGTTATTTAAACACAGGGAGTGAATTATTTTCCGCATTTCCAAAATGGTATCACTGGTTTTAGTGGTGATATTGTGATAGTACAGCTTAAGGCAGGGAATAAAGAATGCATAGCTAATCTCATTATTAACTTCAGCTCACAGTAAACAGATTTAGTGTTGAGTGGGACAATAGGATGTGCTGGGAATGACTGGATCAAATAGGGAGGATTGCAGTAATGTTTCCAGTAACTCCACAAATTGAAGCAAAACCTCCTTTATGGAAAGCATAGGCATAAAGCTAAGCAATGTCTTTGGAATGGTTAACTGAGATTTACATTGCCAGAGGCCATTGCAGCAAGGAACTCTTAGACTAGTGATGTAATCCATCTGTTTTCTTCCCCAGTGCTATGACCTTGTAGCAGAACTGTGACTTCACTTGGAAAAGTAGAGTAGCTGGAGAGAGTCCAGCTGCAAGCAGTGATAATGATCAGCCATCTAAAAGTATGCCTGTAGGGAAAGGTTGAGCAAACTAGGATTGTTTAGTCTGGAGAAGACTGAATTGAGGGGAGTTACATTAATCTCTTTCAATAGGTAAAAGGTTATTCAGAAAAAGAACAAACTGTTAGTCATTGTTAATTTGGCTATTAGGAGAAGTAGTGGACTTGAATTACAGTAAGAGAGATTTAACCCAGACATGCTGGAAGATTCTAATGATGAGGATAATTAAGTACTGGGCTGCATTGCCTGGGAGGCTGGGCAATCTCCAGTGCTATGGGCTGGTTGGAGCAGGTGAGCAGTACAGACTGATTTTGCAGAGTTGAATCAGAGGTGGGGCCCGGGGAGTACTCCCGAGATCTCCTTCTGCCATCATTTTTTAATTTTTCTGGCTTTTTTTTGTTTGTTTTGTTTGATTTGCTGGTAGGTAGATTTCCTGTATGCCTTGAGCAAATGCTGGGAGGGATACAAGCAACTGGACTCCTACACTCTAAGTTTCCTGAGTGAATGCAAGACTGTGTATGTATCTAGCAAGAGCTCTAGAAGAACGCCATGACAGATTTATTAGTTTATAAACTTGGTTACTTATTTAGGATCTTCTTTTGCTTCAGGTTCTGCATCACATTAGTAGGTAAGGACAACTTTTCTATGAATACTTGGAGAACTTTCCATTCACATATAGGACTCCAGATTGGACTTTTTTTACATGAGAGCTGCTTAATACTTCCCAAACTGATTTATGTTGCTTTATGTCTATGTGGAAAACAGTTTACTATTGTGACAGTGGTGATTTCTTTTACTTAGGCCTTCTTTCTCTACCATTTTTCAGAGAAGCTTTTTCCCTGTAACCAGAAGCAATACAGCAGCTCTGCCCATAAAAATATTTAAAATGCATCATTAATTAGCCAAGAAGTAGGAAAAGTACAATCATCAGCATTTCTTATTTACTTTATTCCTATAAATACAAAAAAATTGGTTTCTTAAATAGGTATTCTGTAAAACCACAAAAGGCAGTCTAAAGAATTTAGCTGTCATGAGAATACATTGAAATTTTTCTATTTACCTGGCCTAGTTATGATGTTAGGTTTTTTCTTTGTGCTCAAAATCTTTAGTACCTGAAATCTGCCCTAGCACTATAGAAGACAGCAAAAGGGATCTCAAGAGACTATTTAGCCCTTGCATAAAGTTAGCATCTTCTATACTTATGTTACTCCAAGCATGAAGACTTTACAGCCTCTGAAGGCATTCTCTTCCATTTTTTAACTACCTGTATCACTCTTATAAATACCGGACTTTACTCTCATTGCTATAATTTAAGCCCATTATTTCTTATTTTATTCAGTATACACCAAGCACATCCTCATCTTTTTCATGTATTCGAAGACTGTTGTTTCACCCCCTAGGCTGTGTTATTTCTTCAGGCTATACAACCTGAATTTGTTCAATTTAGTCACATAGATCATGTTTTCTAGACACACTTCTGATCTTTGCTGATTTCCTCTGGACTTCCTATTTGATTCCCCTTCAAACTGAAACCCAAAGATCCAGCCTTCACAAAGTGCTCTGGCTGAACTCTCTCTAGTGCAGAGTACAGGAGAAACACCATTTCATGTATTCATGAGTGCAGAGTAGAGGGGAAAGATTATTTTCTCTATCTGTGTTTCTCAGGATGGCATTTGCCCCTTTTGCAACAGTATGACATTGGTTCAACATATTATAATCCACCAGAGCCCTGCGATCTCTTTTTTCTGAAGAGCTGCTCTCTCTTTGTCCTTCCTGACCCATAATGTGCTACCTGTTAGTTGTCCCTGTTAAACTGCATGCTCCTTTTTTTCAGACTGTCTGCAGTATCATTTGGAATAAGTGTCCTGACCTTCACCATAGCTTCAACCTTTTCCAGTGTTATTGCCCAAATTTGATCACCATATACTCTATTTTATCATCCAAACTGCATTGAGTGCTTATTACAAGTATTGAATAATAGCAGACTAAGTATAGACCTTTCCAGGTCCCACCCTGTACCATCTTCCATCCTGACAGTGAATCAATGGCAAATTTTATCTTCCCACAGCTTTCTGATATAATTTGCACCTAGCCCTTAGGGGCTAGATCTGTTTCAATAGGTTGCTTATGACTGAGAGTGTAATTTGAGATGGTGTCAAAAATCTTTCTAATGTTGAGATAAATGACACCTAGCTGCTTGCCTCTCATCCGCGATGCCTGTTACCCTCTCACTGAAGGAAATGTGACAGCTCATTGTTGACAGATCCCTTTTGGCTGTTATTTGTCTTGTTTGTTTTCTCTGTGTTTTTGAAACGTGTTTGTTTATTTCTTTCAGGATTTTTCTGAGAATTCAAGTTAAACTGAATGATTGATAATTCCCTGGCTTCTGCTTTTCCCCTCTTTTCTGAGCATAAGCACTGGGTTTCCTATCTGCAAGTTCTCCATACTTTGCCATAAAGTCTCAAGAGCTTTCTGTCTTCCAAGTCAGTTCTTTAAGTATTGTAGAATAAATCTCAATATGTTCAGTCCATATGAAAACCCCTGTCTTCCTGAAGTACTCTCGTTTTGAATGTGTTCATCTTTCGTTCCTTAGTAACAAGGATTTTTTTTCCTTTTTTTTCTGACTAAATGTGCTGTGTGGCATTTTCTCTAGCTTAAGCTTCTTTCACATGCTTGTTTTGTGCCTGCCAGATCACTCTCTCCGCTGAATTTTCAATTTAATTATTGACTCTTCATTCTAAGCAGCAGTATAGACTTGGCAGAGATTGCTCTTCCCCTGCTGCTGAAAATCTCATATAAAACACAGTCTGTTTTCTGCCAGTTCTGAACCAGCTTAGACTTTCAGACTTTTTATATGTGATTTTCTTACCTTGCTGGAACTGTGTTTAAAGGGCCAATGTGATTTTCTTTTGTTTATGTAGTGCTGAAAATTCAAAATTATTATAATGGAAAGATCTGCCTGTTCACTAAGAGGAGCTTGCGAAGAAGATATGAGCTATTATAGTGGAAAACCACCTTAGAGTAATATCAAAACATATGTCTCAGTGTTTAGGATTTTGCAGTGCTTCAGGATAGAATGTACTACACTTATTAACTGCTTTTTTTCCTAAAACCAGGTTGGACAAGTATGTCAGGAACGGTTTAGGTATAGTGCCTCTTTTCTTGAGACAGGGAAATAAACTTGATCCCTACATTTCAACTGAGCTTGTCTGTTCCTCTGTCACAGTCAATTAAGGCACAAGGTTGCTGAGGTGAGGGCAACTTTGCTCAAAATTTCAAGTGCTTCACTTTGCTGAAACACTGTTTAGAAAGCGAGAAGCACAGGATCACAAGATATTCCAGCTCTGCTTTCTGTTACTCTTTGAGAGGTCCGTGATGAAGTTATTGCCTTTGTGCTTTCCGTCTTGCTGCTGCTTACGCTTGGATGGAAAGCTGAAGAGATGGATGCAAAATTCCCCTGCTCTCTTCTTTCAGTTCCCTCATTAAAAACCTTTTTGCTACAATTTCCTTATAAAGCATCTGTTTGGAGGTATGCTATGGCTGCTGACTATCACGCTGCTCAGTGTTGCCTTACTGTATTTAGGATGTCCTTTTCTGTATTATGCTGATACTCTGCTCTCCTTTGTCTTATGGTTTGACTGTGAATTCTTTAGGATCGAGACCATCATTTTTTCTTGCAGATTTGTATGTCCCTTAGTGCAATTGAAGTCTTGGTCTGTGAGCAGAGTGGGAATAAAAAGAATATATTATTTGTGTATTGGTATTATTTTGTAGGAAACGTTGTGCAGGTTGGAATTTAGAGGCATCCATTCTTCAGTTTCATATGCACAGCATCTTTTGCACTGATCAAGAAATGCAAAATAGATTAAACTATTTAGAAATAATGAGCCAGGATTAAAACTAAAACAAACACATCAATATATTTTTTTTCATACTGAACTGAGGCTTCTTCTGATTGGCTAATTTCTAGTTTTAAAATAATGAAATATTAAAGATAACAAAAAGGGTGACAGGTCATCTTCTTAAGTAATGTTGAGTATGTGTATGGGTCATGACCTTGTTAGCATAACTCTACTGAAGTTAGTGGACTGATCTAAATCTGCTGACGGTCTAGCCCAGTACATTTTTTTGCAGGGCATCATGAAGGTGTTTGGGGACAGCAGCTTCTTGTTTTGATAAAGAAACTCACCTTTAAACCAATAGAATGATTAAAAGCATGTAATGGTGACAATTTTTTCATTAAACAATGGATTTATTAAATGAATTAGTCTTCAAATTAAAGAAAAAAAATCTAAATAAAATTCCATTAAAGTCAAATGGCAGCTGTGCTTAACCCCTTGTGTTTCTTCTGAGCTGTGAAGTGGGGGAGAATCTGAGCACCATTGGGAACGAAAGGCATCTGACACAGATTGGAGGGAAATATAGTAGCTATGGAGCACCGGACTTGGGACAGGCCAACTCGAAATTTAACTTAGGTAACTGTAAATAAAACAACAGATTTGGGAGGGAGAGTGTTTGTTATGGCTATTAAAAGTTTCATCAAGAAATGCAACTAGTCCATTAAATTAGTGATCATATGGACCTTGGGCAGAACTGAGAAACGGCACAATGAAAGTGATGTTAAAAAACCCTTTGCCGGAACTAGACTCCTTTTCTTTTCTCAAAGCACTAAATTTTTTTAAGTGTGCTTGCAGGCTATTTCTGCATGATCAACTGCAGGAAGAAAAATGTACTCCCAAGCCTTGTGGTTCAAATGGCCTTAGTACTAGAGCTGGTCAAAACCTATCACTTGACAAAAAGGGGCAATGGTGGAAGGTTTCCTCTCAAAACAGCATTTTCGAAAAAGAACTGAAATCTGACAAGTTTGGTTTTTTTAATTTGAGGGTTTTTTAACATGCTTAATTATAAGCAAAGTTATGGCACAGTCTGCTTTTGGTAGTGTATGATGACTTCAATCCTTGTGTGTACATCATAAGTTATATATATATAAATGCTCATTAAAATCTCTCCCAGTGCATGTCAGGTGCATGTAAGGGCAGTGAGGACCTCTAGGTAAGTATATGTGATAGAGATTGTCAATGTGAAAATGCTCTGCATAAAGAATAACTTTGGAAACCTGATTTGCAGTCTGATCCATTGATAGTAATTACATATTTTCAAAATATAGACAATAGACCATGCAAGGCACTTCCAAAAAATCTGAAGTCTGCTGATGTCATCTTGAATAGGATATATTTCTGTGTCATAAAACTCTTAGGGAAATAATTGTGGTGGGGCTTTTTTGTTTGTTTGGATTTTTGGTTCTTTGGCCTCATTTGTAAATAAAAAGACTATCTCCAGGAACAGGTGCTTAAAAATTAATTGTGATTCATGTTTCCAAGAAAGAAAAGAAAAATCTTGCTTATATTGAAGTGCCTACTAGATTGCTGTAAAATTCCATCTCATAGTTATACAGTGTAGTAACAGTGGCTGTTTACTTGATGACCTGCTAATCACTGCACTTTGTGCTAGTCTACTCCCCAAAGCCTCTGAAAAGAAAATGTTGTTTTCCAGGTATTCCATGCACATTAGTAAGTTTGGTGTTTGGCAAATTGAAGAAGGGAATATATTGCAGTTCCTCCTACCCTTGTACCAAGAGTCTGTTAGGGTAAGCACTGCTGTAGCCCATCAGTACCAATCAAACCACAGGTAGAGAAAGGTAAAAGTAAAAGTAAAAAAAAGTAAAATAAACAGATCCCAAACCACTCAAAGGCTAGCATTTTAAGACTGGGGTTTAAAGTCTGTATAGCACTAATAAACAGTCTCTGTAGATTATGATACAGTGGTACAATTATTCCCTGTTTTAAGGTTTCCATGGTATGCTCCTCTATGTAAGTATTCAGCAGTCATGAATTTTATGACTTAACTAGCGAGGCTAGTTTCTTTGAGGTAAAATTACAGTCTCGGCACACTAAATAACATACTTCTGTTGATAAAGCAAGGCTAGTATTTAACCTTTTCTGTTTATGAGCATAAGAAGCTTTATATTTGTTTACACCGCTCTTTTCTGTTTGTGTGTATTACCTCAGAGCATCCTTCCCTTCAGTTGTTTTGCCCTACCTGAGAATGACTTGTTAATATGACCAGAACATTAAAAGTACATTCTCTTAGCTTTAGTAATTCCAGAGATTGACAATATTGTAGTTCTGGGAAACTGGAGATGACAAGAAAGATTCTGACATGCTGAGGAAGCACAGAATTGTTATGATGTTTCTGGTATTAATTCTTTGAAAAAAATATTGCTCAGTTTTAAAAGTAAAAATTGTTTTAAGCAAGCTTCCTAAAATATAAGTACTTGCTGGGCAAAAAACCTTCTAGACCTGAGAGATGGAGATCAGTTATATCGCTACTTAAACTTCTTACCCACATTTTAAACTTAAGTGTTTCCACTGCTCCTGCCTGCATGACAGCTTCCCTCCAGCCAATTGCAAAGTTGAGATTCAAGCAGGTTAAATAATTTGCCTAAGGTCACCGAGAAAGTCACACTGTATCAGAGCCATGTAGGCTAACTCTAAGCTTAGAGACCAAAGTTGTTTAACTGTTCTGTAGCACTGCTTTCAAATAATATAATTATCACCTTCCTTCCTGTAGTCTAGGTCATTTTAAATCATACGTGCATATATATAATTATACATACATGCATGTAAATAGGTATTAAAATTTAAATGACAGTAAATTTAACTGTCTTTGTTTTTCCTTTAGGGAAGCTGTGAGATAGAGATGGTAAGTGGTGTGCCTAGGAGGAACTTGGGGCAGGTGGATTCACAGTTAGGAGGAATCAGCCTCCATCTGAGTTGTAACAACAACCTGTGCTTCTGTTCCTAAAGAAAAAGAGAAAGAACCATTTTCCTTGTAGTATTTCAGACTGGTCCTTTAATGTTCATTGCATCTGATCAAGCTTCTCAGACTCCTCTTCAAACTGATATTCAACTGCATTAATTTTCAACCAGTATATGGTAAACCCAAAGATATGATCCCATGTTCTTTGCAAACCTCTAGGAATGTCTATGCCTGAAATTCCAGAAAATGACATCTCAGTTGTTAGGAAAACATCTGTGTATAGTGAATGAGGTAAATAATTTACAACAATTATGGCAAACTTGGTAATGATAGTGATTCTATACTGTCATTGACAATTTGGATTCATTCTGGGTTTTGTTTTGTATTTTAATTTAAAACTGTATTTTTTGTCCTTGACTTATTTTTCTTCAGTCTGTGCCTGCTTAAATATTTGTAAGTTTAGTCCAGCTTTTCTCTAGAGGGATAAAGTCTGTCTGGCAGACTGAATGCAATGATCATTATATTTAGACTCATAATGAATTCACTTTGGTTGAACCAGTTTCAGTTTAATTTTGGTTTTTGATGGTTGAGATTACATGACTGGACAAGGTACATTAGAGACTTGAACTTTTACTGTGAGAATAGATGCATTAGACAATTTAAAAAGCTAAATATTAGACTAAATTACCTTAATTCACTCACTTGCTATGCTCTTCTGATGAACATTTTTGTCAGAAGATAAATACTTCTAGGAACTCAAGACAAAAATAAGAACAACTCTTAATGACAGCTGGAGGTGATATTTCAGTTGTTTGTCATTTTTATAACTAAGAATCTGAATATCTATTAAAAGCTGTATGAATTTATATGTGAGAGCCTTGATGCTTCTGAAAGTCTTGGCTAACTGACTACAAAAAAAAGATATTTGCCTGCTCCCACAAGTCTGGTGGAATGCACTACTTGCATTCCTCTGTCCAGATCTTGTATAATTCCATTCATTATAGTAATATCCTTAAACACATATGTTTCACTATTTTTAATAAATATCTAGCTCTGAGAAAAGATTTAAAAAATGAATATTCCTGCAAGTGACAATATAACATAATCAGAAACATTAAAATATTATCTACCAATGTCCTTGATATAAACTTTCTGAAGACTGTCCAAGTGCCTTTACATTGTCACTGGTTGCTGAATTATGTAAGTGATAGATTTTTCCATGATCATTAAGAATGGAAAACAGAGCGGGTTTGTACACATAAATTGTTCAGAAATTATATGTGACCTATTAAGAGCATTTTTGATCAGTCTCCTCCGGTTGCTGAGGTCATTGCTAAATGAATGAGTTGCTTGATTATTGGAAGAACATCGGTGCCAGGAATGTGAATGTACTACTTGTACTGTGTCATGTAAATCTCATCTTGTTTTAGCACAGTTCTCACATCATTAATTTTTAGCTTTATTATTAGATATTAGAGGAAATTGCATTTGTAATGTTCATGAAGGATAGAGGTGTTTACTTGGTTTTGATATGAAATGGCATTTTGTCTGTATTTTAATGGTTTAGTGAACTGTGAGTCTTAGTGCTGGAAAGTAAAGCAAATTGCAGCTCCATCAGGCAGATATCTCATATAGAGATGATTTTTATGTCTATTTAAATAGCAATGAAGCCATTCTCTTTTTGTATCATGATGCATTTCATAGAAAATGAGTATGTGTCTTACAGATGTGCTGTCATACTCTTTCTGATGTTTTCACTCCGGTAAGTATTGGAATAGTAGAAAATGGAAACTCATCTTAGGGAAATGTGAGGTACTTCATGATAGCACATCAATCTATCAGACACTTTCCAAATTCAGAGAAGATAGTCAAATAAAATTAATAATAATGTTTAAACTATTATTAATAATAGATACAAGAGCTAGGCTATTCCAGTCCATCTGACCTAGATGATGAATTCAGATGCACTTAGCAATGAACTTTGCCTTGTCATGTATCATACTGTAGTGAAGAGCAGCTAGAAGATGTCACATGAAAATGAAGGTGACAAAATAAGTCTTTTAGAAACTATGTTTACCTAAGGCTACTTAATAATCTGAGACTCCCTCAGCCTTAGCAGGGTCTGAGCAGTATAAAGAGTGCTGTAGACCCAGGTATTTTGATCAGTAAAGGCTGAAGAGATGCAGAACTTTTTCATTCTTTTTCAATGTCAACCCCCCCCTTCTTTTCTGTCTGTCTTTTGTCTGTCTTTGGCTTCTTTGTCAGTTTCTTTCCCTCATGAGAATTTTGTTTAAAACTATGCACCTAAAGTTAAGCTCCCCTGAAGTTAGTTTTGTAACGTTTGAACTTCTAGATCACTTTGGGGCAGGTTTTCAGAAGTATTGAGATCGTGAAAACTGCAGATGGAAGCATAGTGGGATTTTCAAAAGCACTTAAACAGATAAGGCACTTAGCTCCCATTTAAATTAATTAGCTGGATTGAACAAGTTCCCCTTGGCACTTTTGAAAGTTCCACTGCTAAGTGTTTATGTCTACATAAAAAACTATGATTTTCAAAAAAGGCTGAGGAACCAGCAATTCCCTTTAAAGTTTATGACTTTTACAGGATTTCAGCAGTTCTGAAAATTATACAATGTCCCTCGGTCTCTGTTCCTAAATGATCCTCCTTTGCTTTCCTTTTTTCTAAAGTTAATCTCAGAGAAGAAGTGGGATCAATAGTACTATAACTTAAGGATAGAAAAATAATCACATGGGTGAATCTTATGCACAGGTTCAAGAAGCTGGGTCCTTTGGTATATACATTCAGTGACTGAAAAACTGATAGGGCTTAAAGACCATTGATGTAATTATGTCTTATACTGGATTCCCTTATTACATTTATATTATGCAAAATAATAACTCAAAAATACATTACAGGCAAAGACTGCTGCAGGTTATGGATAGCTGGGAATGAACAAAATGACCAGAAGTAGCATGACTTTTCAGTCTTTAATTGCTGCAGATACAGAAACCCTTAGCATACCTGTTCAGATGTAATAAAAGCAAGCAGTGCTTGCTCTGAGGTATAGTTTCCCCTGCCCTTTACTCTGCCTCTATGACAGTAGCATCTAAGCAGCAGTCTGAGGGTGTACACACATTAGCATTTTGGTTTCAGTCAAGAGTCTGCTTTTGAAAGGAATCTGCTAATTATTCCCACTTAGCGCACTTGCTCATTGTGGAGTGGGTCTCAGGCTATGTGAACTGGATTGCTTTTGGCTGAAATGAAAACAGAAGATGCTTTCCAGAAGGACATCTAGTCTTGTTTAATCATTATTGTGTGTTCAGTCCACTGAACTACGTTAGAATTAGTTCAATATAACCTTCCTTCCCAGATTCTAATTTCAAATACTGACCAATGTGAACATCAAGTCCTCAGAGCCAACACCTTTGCTCCACAGATTGGCTCAGACTATTCCACGTTGCTTGTTAATGTAGCTATAAACTGAGTTGTCAGGATGGCTGGGTTTACGGAAGAATCCCATCTTTGCACCCACTTCCAGAGTTAAAATCCTACAATGCCAGAATTTTCTAAGATCTGCAAGTATCTTAAAGGGGCTCTCCAATTTCAAACACTGGCCAATGTTTTTTCAGAAATGTAGGTCAACCTAAATGTAACTGTCTGTTTTGTGTAAAAAAAGTAATCCAGACAAGACAGATGGTAAGATATAACTTGTATACCTTGTAAAATGCACCTGTAACAGCCATTCAGTCTGGTTATTCTCTACATTGATTTAGAATGTTTTTATGCTTTAAGAGTCCATTCTTGTTCGAATTGTTCCATTGCTAACAGCTAATAGTGTTTATATTCATAATTAATTAAAAAACCCCCTCAAGTTTGTTTAGCCAACGAGTTCTCCAACATTCATAACCCTGTATTGCCATGCTGGAAGTTATATCTTGTGTAGTTTATGTGTCAGATGTACTAGAATGAAAAACATAGTACGAATCTTTACCAGTGACCTTCAGAAATAGGAATTTATTATCAGTTGTTGCCACTGGGATGTGTAACCTGAGCCACTCTAATGTCTTGCCAACCAGGAAGAGTTTTTAAGCATGTTTTTAGTCAATTAAAGCACCGTCAAGACAAAAGTATACAAATTCATAAGTAGCTGTACAATAAAAGGATATTTTTTTCTTTTTGCTTTTATTAAGGTCTCTGAAAGACACAAAGAAATTCTGTGTACCTAAGTTGTGGATTCACAATACAGTAAATGTGACTTTAGGATGCTTAATGGCAGCTAAGAAACACTGTAGCCTCATGGTATTAAATGCTGATCTGGTATATACTCACTTTGCTAGTTTAAATGTGTTAAAAAAAAATGGACACCTTAGCTTTATCCTGTCAGGCTTTCTGCCAAATTAGATATTGCCTGTCCATGCCATTCTAAGTTTATGCTGGATGAGGTGTTGTGTACTCTCCTGGTGATTCTGTATTGTGTGCTATAATCTGGCAAATATGCAATACTGTTCTTTCTTGAGTCATCCCAAATTTATCCACAGATCTGGATTAATGACCATGGCCTCCTGTTGCCCCCATTATCATGGTATCTGACTAAATCACAAGCTTTGATGTATTTATTCTCCTGACAACACTGTGAAGGAGAATACATCTTTGCTATCACACTGGTTTCATCATAACATGTTTTCTCTCTTGTCTAGTAGATGAAACAGTAGGGGTTATGCAGGCTTTGAGAATTTCAGTGATTAAAACCAGGAGGTAATAGAGGTGAATATTTTCTTAGAGTGTCAAGTGTTCTGCTAGGGCTCTGTTAAAGCTGTTTCATGCAACTGGATTATTCTTCTGGTTTTTAGGAAGCTAATTACTTAAATGATTTCCTTTTAGATAGTCACCAGATGCTGCATTTTGTGTAATTATCACAGTCCTTGATATAAAATATGGTTAACTTCTGTAGGTTCAGGACCGATCCAAACCCCACTGAAGTCCTTGAGTGACTCTGGGGATTCACAGAGCTGGTTGTATGAGCGAGTTTCTTGTCTCCTTGTTATTGTGTGGTCTCTCGTTTGCCCCTTTGAGTGGTGAATAACATCAAAGTCCTACTGTGCAGAAGAGTGGACAGAGGAGACAAAGAGCCTGGCTGCTTGTTGCTGCCTTAATCACCCTGCGCAGTGCTGTAACCGGTGCTCCGGCTCTCTGAGGAAGGCAAATGAGGCCGGCAACGTTACATTGTGATTTTCTCTCAAATCTGTTGAAAAATTGCTGGAAAAATAAACTGTTAAGGACAAAATTATCCCTCTTGATAAGCTGTCCTCATTCTGTCCTCCTCCAGAAGGAACTGAAAACATTCCTGACATGTGAAGTTTTGTTACTGCTGTTGCACTTATAAATAAAGCCTCCAAATGAATCAAAAGTGCTAAGTACTTAATAGGCAAGAACAAGGCAAGTCCTTTGTCCTTGAGTGCTTACCACCTAACAAAGGAATGAAAGGTGGAGCATAGGAGCAACACAGAGTGATTCTGGTGCCCACAAGTAGCTCTTTGCTCCACGCACTGCTCTGGTTCCCTCAGTGTGACCTCTGGGAGAACACGGTTTTACTAAGGGTGGGCTAAGGAGAGCTGGCACCAAACCGAGTCATAATTTTAAGCAGGAAATGCTTTAAATTCATGAGTTGCCAGTTCAGATTTTATTTGGAGGGCATGCGGGAAGAATAGATAAGTGGATGAAAAAAGTGTATTTTGTTAATGCGCTGCCATGAAGAAATCTGGGATTTCCAAAACAAGACTGCATTGTGTGCATCTGTTCTGTACTGCAAAAAGATCCTTGGACTTCTTAAATCAGGAGGACCAAAGTAGTAGCCATGACATCTTTTCCCATTATTATTCAGAAAGCAGTATATAATAATTTTTATCTTCTAGAAGTGTAAACAAAACACTCTTTTGCATGTCAAGACTTAGAAAGTGGAAAGGTATAAAATATCGACATTCATGGAAGAGGTGGCATCACAGATCTTTTTTTTCTGGCACTCTTTGTTCTGCCAGAGCTGATGCAGGGAGATTTTAATCTATTTCTTTACTGTACCAGAAACATGTCTGAAACTCACATAGCCTTATTTTGTAATTAAATGTTTGAGAAATACTGGTATTTGTATTTGCATGTAATTAACTTTTAAAGCACTGTGTAGAGGGCTTTTTGCTTTTAAACTAGCCTGGAGTCAATAAATATCTTTACAGACGTCAATTTGGTCAGCAGTAAAGAGGTAAATAGAAACTAATGACACTCATCAAGCCTGTGGCATGAATGATTTATTGGACACAATCATTTAACACTTTTATAAAGTCAATACAAGGGAAAGAAACAGGTTTCTTATTATGGTAAACTGTATTTCTAGTGTCAGCATGTAGTGATTTATGACAAACCTGTGGCCAGGATTAGGGTATTATAAATGGGGGAAAATAGAAGGCTCATTAATTTTTTATACCCACAGGTAGAAGACATGCAGTGGGCTAACAGAGAACACACTCATCCAGCATCTGTCTGCAGCCTGCCCTGTAAAGCTGGGGAAAGAAAGAAAACCGTGAAGGGAGTGCCCTGCTGCTGGCACTGTGAACGCTGCGAGGGGTACCATTACCAGGTGGATGAATTCAACTGTGAACTGTGCCCCATTAATAAGAGACCAAACGCCAACCGTACAGATTGCCAGCTTATCCCTATAATCAAACTGGAGTGGCATTCTCCTTGGGCCATCGTGCCCGTCTTCATAGCTATTCTTGGTATAATTGCCACCACCTTTGTGATTGTGACATTTGTCCGGTACAACGACACACCGATCGTCAGGGCCTCTGGACGGGAGCTCAGTTATGTGCTCTTGACTGGGATTTTTCTCTGTTACTCCATTACTTTTTTAATGATCGCGACTCCTGATACAGTGGTCTGCTCGTTTCGAAGGATCTTTTTAGGACTTGGCATGTGTTTCAGCTATGCTGCCTTGCTTACCAAAACAAACAGGATTCACAGAATATTTGAACAAGGTAAAAAGTCTGTCACAGCTCCCAAATTTATTAGTCCAGCTTCCCAGCTGGTGATCACTTTCAGCCTCATATCCATGCAGCTTATTGGAGTCTTCATCTGGTTTGCTATCGATCCACCACATACCATCGTAGACTATGGAGAGCAGAGGACACTTGAACCAGAAAATGCCAGGGGAGTTCTCAAATGTGACATTTCAGATCTTTCTCTCATTTGTTCCCTTGGATACAGTATTCTCTTGATGGTCACATGCACTGTTTATGCTATTAAAACAAGAGGGGTTCCAGAGACCTTCAACGAAGCCAAACCCATTGGATTTACCATGTACACAACCTGCATAATTTGGTTAGCTTTTATCCCAATCTTTTTTGGTACGGCCCAATCAGCAGAGAAGGTAAGTGATGATAACTTTACAAATCAAATACTATCCTTTTTCTATTTTCATCTTGCAATACTTACAGCACTACAGTACACTTTCACTCTTATGAATGAGTAATTCTGAATGATAATTGCAAACAAACTCTCAGAATTCACAGATAATAAAATATATGATTCAAAAGGTAGGTTTCCTATATTTTAACACAAGAAACTGAATGTGATTGTGGTGTGGCTGGCATAACAACACTGACATTTTCTCAATATATCCTTAAATGACGGTTTCTTCTAACATTTATTATTACCCTTCAGTGATGCTCTTGCCTGTTACGTGAAGCACTATAAATCTTTGTTATCATCCACAGATCTGATAGAAATGGTTGCATTTCAAAAGTCTAAGAAGATCAACTTACATTTGTCAAAAATAATGAAGAAGAATGCCTGGGCAGAATGAAAAGAATTACTTTTCTCTCTGGTTGACACATATAACTTTAAAAAAAAAAAAAAAGGAAGAATGAATGAAGTGTATGTAAAATCATATAAAGTGTAATTCACCAATTATTATCTCAGAGCAAAAAGAAAACATTTTCTTGATCTTTTAATGAGAAATTAAATGTTGCATACGTGGATATCTGTTATTCCTTGTTCAACTGGCATGGGTCTTTCCTGATACCAGTCATAGTGAGCAGTGCAAAACATGTCAGACATTCAACTCTCCTTCTCTCAGTTCTAATGGGAAGGCAGAGGAAAATGTTGACTGTGTGAGGTTTTATCCAGGTGATAGTGATGAAAGTGACAAGTTAGGTAGGAAAGAGCCATTTTCTTCTAGTAGGTGTTTTTTATAATGTTTTAAAATATACATTTTAATTTAATTGGAAAAGTCAACATGTCCACTTATAATTGCAAAGGTTTGGCATCTGTCTGGTTTAGAGAGCACTCTTGCCCTCTTGCATGTTTAGGTGGATTGTATTTAAATTCCGACTTTTTTGTATGTGTAGGCTTAAGTCAGAAAAATACTTCATTGTATAAATGTGTGGTACTTTTTGGTTTAAAAACTTGGGCCAGTCAGTTTTACAGCAAGTGCCTATAACAAAAGAAATGTATTTCTGAGTATTGAAACACAGAAAATATTATTTGGCTGGCAACTCTGCAGTGAGTTTTGATTTACGCCATTGGTTCACCTTAGCTTGTAGTAAAGCATGACTTGGTTTTGACCTTTAAAGACAAGATTAATGAACACCTGCTTTGCATTTCTTTTATGAAACCGAAGACTGAACACACAAATTATACTAAATCACACAGCTTCTAACACTAAATTTCACTTGTTAGTTGCCTTTTTTTCTAAATGATTTGTTAGTCTTTAGGTAACGACTTTCAGGAGGAAAAAAAGAAATTAATATGCTAATACAGTAGCTCTGTAATTCAAATAATTATTTTCACAGTGCTTCTACTTTTTGCTGCAAATAAAAACATGTTTCCACACAGAGTCTTATGGATATCATCAAAATAGTTCGCATATTCATACAATTAAATTGCTTACCTACTGTCCTGGTTTCAGCTGGGATAGAGTTAACTGTCTTCCTAGTAGCTGGTACAGTGCTGTGTTTTGAGTTCAGTATGTGAAGAATGTTGATAAGACACTGATGTTTTCAGTTGTTGCTCAGTAGTGTTTAGACTAATGTCAAGGATTTTTCAGCTTCTCATGCCCAGCCAGTGAGAAAGCTGGAGGGGCACAAGAAGTTGGCACAGGACACAGCCAGGGCACCTGACCCAAACTGGCCAACGGGGTATTCCATACCATGTGACGTCCCATCTAGTATAGGAACGGGGAAGTGGGGGCAGGGATTCGCCGCTCGGGGACTGGCTGGGTGTCGGTCGGCGGGTGGTGAGCAATTGCACTGCGGATCATTTGTACATTCCAATCCTTTCATTATTTCTGTTGTCATTTTATTAGTGTTATCATTATCATTATTAGTTTCTTCTTTTTCTGTTCTATTAAACCATTCTTATCTCAACCCACGGGTTTTGCTTCTTTTCCCGATTTTCTCCCCCATCCCACTGGGTGGGGGGGAGTGAGTGAGCGGCTGCGTGATGTTTAGTTGCTGGCTGGGGTTAAACCACGACACCTACATAGGACAAAAATGTAATATCTTAGTGCATACATATGTACATTGGCCGTAAAAACTCAAAGTTGCTTGTAGATTTCTCAGTTAATGCATAACACCAAAAGAAGCATTTTAAGAGCAAACTAATACATTATAGAATACTTTATTTGAAATTCGGTGTTATGATCTTTTTTGAGGATGAAAGAAATGAAAGAGAAAATGAACTTAAACAGACTTTTGTTATGTGCTTACTCACTTTGCAGTTGATTTTAGAATCCTGAAATTATTTTTTTTTATGGCTTGAGTTTGTTCAGAGAGAACAGAGCAATAAGCTGGGGAACTTAAAGTACTATTTAAAAGCAGTGGTTCCTTTTTTGAAATGTTGACACTAATAAAATCTAACATAGCATTCATTACAAGCCAGGTGTACTTCCAACTAGCAATTCATTGAACTACTAGCTTTAGACACACTTCTGTTTGAATAAAGAGTAGTTAAAACTTCTCTGAAATTTTTTAAGGAACTTCTGTTTTCCTAAACATCAGTAGTGCTTACAACAATAGCAGAAGTCATTATGCATTTTTTGAAACAGAGGTTAACTATTCCATGAACACAGATTAAGTAGAAAATGTATTGAGAAGCTTTTAGCCGGCTGAATATGAGCCAGCAGTGTGCCCAGGTGACCAAGAAGGCCAACGGCATCCTGGCCTCTATCAGGAACAGTGTGGCCAGCAGGAGCAGGGAGGTTGTTGTTCCCCTGTACTCGGCACTGGTGAGGCCGCACCTCAAGTACTGTGTTCAGTTTTGGGCCCCTCACTGCAGGAAAGACATTGAGGTGCTGGAGCGTGTCCAGAGAAGGGCAACCAAGTTGGTGAGGGGCCTGGAGCACAAGTCTTATGAGGAGCAGCTGAGGGAACTGGGGTTGTTCAGTCTGGAGAAAAGGAGGCTGAGGGGAGACCTTATCGCTCTCTACAACTACCTGAAAGGGGGTTGTAGTGAGGTGGGTGTTGGTCTCTTCTGTCAGGTGTCTGGAGATAGGACAAGAGGAAATGGCCTCAAGTTGAGGCAAGGGAGATTTAGGTTAGATATTAGGAAAAATTTTTTTACTGAGAGGGTTGTCAAACATTGGAATGGGCTGCCCAGGGAAGTGGTTGAGTCACCATCCCCAGAGATATTCAAAAAGTGAGTGGACAGGGTATTTCAGAACATGGTTTAGGGGGCATGGTTAATGGTTGGACTCGATGATCTTGAAGGTCTTTTCCAACCGAAATGATTCTATGATTCTATGATTCTATTTTATTTTTATTTCACTGTCAAAGTATTTCCACTGTTAAACAAAAAAATAGGACCGTTAATGTGAAAAACAGGTGTCTAGATTCAAAACTCATAGATCATTGTGGAAAGGTTACCTTTACTTTTAGTGGCCTTGGGATCAATTCCCAAAAGTGTAAATATGCTAAGAGATTTTGGGTAGAACCTAGAGGAGTATAAGCCTGTACAGTTGGCACAAGTGCATAAATTGAGTGTTGGTGTCCGTCAGACTTCAAATATGTGTGATGAAGGGCATATAAATAAGCATAAGTACTTCTCTGCAGACAGATTGTGAATCTTGCTGATATGTTCTTGCTGTGAAGCTCAGGATGGGAAACCTCTCTCTCCACTGTACATATGAGGAACATTGGTTGTCTAGCTGGTTAATACAGCTGAGTTAAATGCCTGAATTTGCATGATGTGACACATCCATAAGAGAAAATACGGTAAAAGTTAAGGTAACTTGACAAGACTTGACAAGTGGGAATATGTTGATTTATAGTCTTGACATTTGTAACATGTTTAACAGTCCTTTATAACAGATGCTGTTTCTACTTATATATATTACCTCAGTTTATGTGTAAGTTTAAAACTAATACAAAA
The DNA here is from genome assembly GCF_026419915.1 of Harpia harpyja. NCBI lineage: Eukaryota > Metazoa > Chordata > Aves > Accipitriformes > Accipitridae > Harpia > Harpia harpyja. Next base: position 47,376,051 of record NC_068945.1, on the reverse strand, counting down.
TTGAGAAAAGTACTATATAATATTCAAGAAATTAAAATTGTATGTATCTATGGCCAATTAACAAAAGGTTAAAATAACCTTGTGTCCTGGTTTCAGCTGGGATAGAGTTAACTGTCTTCCTAGCACAACCCAAGCTTGGTGGCTCTTATGGAAGTCCATGTTTATTGTTTGTCCTTAATCTCAAGCAGCAGAATATAAAACCCTTGTGCTATTAAACACACCATTTTTAGATTGTCATTCCTACAGATGTTCTGCAGAGAACAATAAGAGCATTGACTTTAAGTCCTGTGTGATTTTTTTTGTCCAATTCATGATTTTGCCCATTTATGATCAAGCCTGTTTTGATAGCTGCTGTTTTACAAAAGGAACACACCACAGATTGTTAAATTATTCCACTGTGTCATTGAACTGAATGAAAAATGTATCCCTACAACATAAAACGCCAATTTTCTAACACTTGCGTAAAAGTCAGTGAGGTGCTTTACAGGCAAAGGAGTGAAATTCTGTGAGAAAGCATTCTGTGAATATAGCCTTCATCTATGTCATGCACATGAACATGGCAAAACACTGGAAGTACCGGGTTCATCTGGAATAGAGATGGCTGAAATGTCATGATGTCTGGAATGCCACAGAAAAAAGACTGAATTTAGCTGAGTGATTAAAACAGATGTTTAAGGAACCTCTGGGTAAAATTAAGTTACAGTGGAAGACTGCACAAAAACCAGCTGAAGATAGATGGCTGTCTAAAGTACGTCCCTATTTGATAAACTGAACTTTTAAAATTTCCGTCCTTTTACCAGTTTTGACAGGTGGATGAATCATGTTCATTCACAGATAATAAAGATATCATTTATTACATTAACCTGGAAATACTCTGTTTTGAATGAGAAGATGAATACTTGTTTCCCATGTGAAAGAAAAGAGGTTGCACTTTCTGCTGAGGAAAAAGGACCATGGAAAACACTGAATGATTTCTTCCTTCTCTTCCCACCGGAAGCAATTGCAAGGTGTAATCTAACAAGGCAGATAAATTTTAACGTATTTCCAATTATGCTGACAAGTTTTATTTCTCTTTTCATAGGTGCAGTAGAGGCAAAACAAGCTGTAATATATGGTAAAAATCTTCCCATAAATTATTATCTTTATGACCTTACTATTCCAGCTGTTTTCATCCTAGATTTACTGATCATGTGGATCTTATACCCAGATGTTAGTAACATTAAAAGAAGCTAGAAACAATTCTAAGAGTATCCCAATATTAATGTGACTTGTAAACTACTGCTGTAGTTGTCAAGAGGAAGATATTCAGTTCTCAGTGGTAGAGGTAGTTCCATTAGTCTAGTCAGATATGTTCTTTAGCTTAAAGAAAAGAACTACTAATGACAATTCAGGTAAAGACCCTTTGCTTCCCCCACATTTCTAAAAAATTTATACAAATCACCTTTTTTTGTGTGTGTTTATGTTATGAATTCTTGGCCAAATATATTCCTGTCACTGTAAGAAAACAAAGCATCTTAATGATGCCTCAAGCTGTGTTAATGAAGCAGACTGCACTAAGTCTTTTTTTCACCTCAAAGCATTCTCTTCTAATCCTGATCATATTCAGAGATCTAGCTCTGCGGGTAGTCCATGCAGTACACATCACAGGAAAAAGTCCAGAAAGACAATTTATCATGTTAGTATTTCTTCCATTTTATGAATAATGTTTGGCTTGATTAAACTAGAATCTTTAGTGCCAACACTGTGCATAGCATGAGGATTAATCTGAGGGGTATTTGGAACAGTTTCTGATTTTCATTATTACGGGATACAAAGTTAGAATACTGCTGAAGCGATACTTCCCACATTCAGCAGTTTATCATTGTTCAAAACTCAATTTCTGTGCTATTTTTTCATAATCTTTGACATATGGGACAACCTGCAGGTTTGTAACAAAATTATCAGTACTTGAATTTTTGCATATTTTGGAACACAGAAAATCAGATAAAATTCACCAGATTGTCTGATAGAAATATTCCTCCCTCTCACTGGAAATTGTATGTTAAGAAAGGGGAAGCTTTTAATAATGTTTTCTCATGTCATGTTTTTCAAAACGTAAATATTTCATGAGCTAAATTATTTCTAAATTTGATAATTTCCTAGGATTTGTGACCTAATCCTTAGCAGAAATTAGGACTTTGTTGTTCTGTTGTAGAAGCAGAGTGGCAAAAAAGACGTGAAGAAGAGTACAACTGAATTGCAATTTATTGCCCAATCTTCCTCTGCTCCCTTTCCCTCTGTAAGGGAAATTCCTCCTTCCTTGCTTATTCCTGAGACAGCATGTTTCCCTCCAGCTGGTGAAGATATTCAGTGCAGTGCAGGTCATGGACGTTGCTGGGTCCACCCATTGGATGAACAAATAACGGTTGCAGCAGCCCCACAAACCTGTTCTTCTCTCCCCAGCCTTCCATGAGCTGGTGCAAGAGGACAGAGCAGTGGTCATACTTCTCCAGTGTGGCTGCGTAAACTGCAAAAGGTACCCCTAATGAGAAACCAGTTAAATATAGAGATCCTCTTTTCTTTCAAAAGTCACTTTGGGGGAACCCATTCCAAAAGTTGTTTCTTAGGAAAAGCTTCTCTGTTCCCACTAGAATCACAAGTGAAAATTATGAAAAAAGTTTATTAGCTAGTAAGGGAAACAAAAATGATAGCTTGGGTCATTTAAAATATTGTGGGCATTTAGAAAGCTTTTTTCCAGTTTGAACCTTTTCTATCTTTTTGAGTTTAAATTGGATTTTGGAAGCAGAGCAGTTTTGATATTGAAAGAGCATAATTTCATAACTTTTAAACTGTTCCCACTTTCTTAAACTGCAAAATGTCTGAACTGACTGGTAACTGTAATGCCAGACTTGCATTTAAAGAAACATTTATCAAAACATTTCTGACCAGCTTTCAGGCCAAGTACTGACTTTCTTAGAAATGAAACTGTACTATAGTGTAATTATCTAAACTGCATTAGATTAACTAAGAAATCAGAAGGGATTACTGTAGTCAATCAAGTCAGTCTTTTGTGCCAGAAGGTGTCCTGAGCTCTCTGTTCACTTAGATGTTGTTCAGGCTCATTTTGATAATTTAAGATCATAGCATTCTTTGTGGGGTAGTCATCTGCTCCCTTGTTTAGCTGCTTTTCTCCACAAATGAATGAGTAGAGGAAAAAGAGGTAAGGCTCCCAAGTTCTTTCAAGTTGTTTTGAGGTGAAATATGTCTGCAAAGCTTTGCTGAAACCCCCTTGGACTGAAGAGAAAAGGTCCCTCTGCTTCTGCCTGCTCATGATGTGTAGGTGTGACCTGCCTGGTAAAGTGCATGAAAGCTAGGGGGAAGGTTTCTTTCAGACTGTGCTACCCACTCAATGAAATCTTATGGAGGGCTGAATGCAGCTACTTTTTAAAATCCTAGCCCCTGTTTAGATTTTTTGTTATTCAGCATAGTGTGTACCCAAAATTCAGCAAGTGTTCTTCTTGCTGAATGAAAGACTTTGTGCAAAGCTAGTGCATACGTAATTTTAAAGACTCAACTTTATTGTTTTAAGATATGCCTACAGTCTTTAGGTTGCAATTTTATTTCTCTGTTTACTTTTACATTAATTAAGCCACTAGCATTTTAAGTATGTACACTGAGCACTGATTTTCATTGTAAGTTTATTAGGAGGTACCAGAAAGAGAGAAAATGCCAGCTTCTCTAAGAAGTGGATTATTTAATGAGATATAAAGCCATTTTTTTCAGTTCAGTGAGATGCTCGTGTGTGCACCTGAAGGTTGTATACCCTGTTCTTTTCTGCATGGTTGCATGTCTGTTCCAGTATGAGCATGGAGCTGGCCTACCTAGTTGTGTACATTGTAGAGATATGCACCTGTCACATAATGGAAAACACCAGCATTTTGCTTGTCTGACATGTTTGCTTCTGGCCCTGTCATGAGTGATAGCTTCTTTCCCAAAGCCAGGAAGGAGCTGCCAGAAAAATTAAATTTGCCTGTGATCTGCTTCCTATTCCATCCTGAGGAATGTCAGAGAGTTGGTAACAGGTATATGAAGAAGGAATGCGTGCTAGAGAACTTTAAATAGACCTTTTTGGCTGCTTGCTGGTTTCTGTGATAAGTAACTAATTCTAACCGAGAAGCAGAAACTATTCTGTGAAGCACAGATAACTAAATAACTCTGCCATTTCCATCTACTTTAGAAAAGAATAATCAGTAATCACACATGGCAGTCTGTGAAAGACCACAAATGTTTCATAGAGATAATCTGGAAAAAAAATTATGCCTTATCTACTGTATTTCTAGAAATCAGCTTCACTTCACAAAAATGTTGATCTTTTGGCTCTGATTTATTCAATGCCAAAAATATGGTTGTCTTCAACAAGTGCAGTTAAACAGAAAGCCTTCCAGTTGTGTTAGATGATATTTGCACATTAAGAGATTGCTCTTTGGTATTAAGATGCTATAAACTTTCAAGATTGTGTTTCATCAACAAGTGTAACTGTGAGATGGGGTCCTCTATGTCATTATTATGCACAGGACAGCATCCAAGTCACCGATGGTTTTGCATAAAAAGAAAAAGTGGGAAATACATCTTACATTTTAATCATGCTCTCAACTGCTTCATGCCCTTATGGTCAAGCACTGGCAACTGGTGCCCAGCCACACTGCATCTGAAGAGGACCACAGACAGTTTAACAGTTCATTAAAAGCAAGCATATTTCTTTTGACCAATTGCAAGATTCTTTGTATGCAACAACAGCGGATTTGGGTATTCAAGGGATGCACATAAAGTGTTGCATCATGGGACCTTATAAAAAAAACGGATTGAGACAAATGCAGCTCCTGCATCTTGTTTTGTATTCATTACCATCCATTATTCTGCATTCAAAATGAAGGCATACATAGCAATTTTTGGACTCAGATGCCTAATAAAAAGTTCATCCTCACAGAAGTTCATGAGCCTACAAACTCATTCAGGTTTCCATTTCAGACTGAAATCTGGTCTCAGATTGAGACCAGAGCAGGCTGATGTGTTACTGATGAATGAATCTTTCAGTGACTAGCTCCAGTGCTGCCCTGTGGCCTGACAGGACCCTGTTCCTTTCAGCCATCACTTCAGAACAATGAAGTGACTTGCATTTTATTGTCCTGGTTTCAGCTGGGATAGAGTTAACTGTCTTCCTAGTAGCTGGTACAGTGCTATGTTTTGAGTTCAGAGCGAAGAATGTTGATAACACTGATGTTTTCAGTTGTTGCTCAGTAGTGTTTAGACTAATGTCAAGGATTTTTCAGCTTCTCATGCCCAGCCAGTGAGAAAGCTGGAGGAGCACAAGAAGTTGGCACAGGACACAGCCAGGGCACCTGACCCAAACTGGCCAACGGGGTATTCCATACCATGTGACGTCCCATCCAGTATAGGAACGGGAAAGTGGGGGGCAGGGATTCGCCGCTCGGGGACTGGCTGGGTGTCGGTCGGCGGGTGGTGAGCAATTGCACTGCGGATCATTTGTACATTCCAATCCTTTCATTATTTCTGTTGTCATTTTATTAGTGTTATCATTATCATTATTAGTTTCTTCTTTTCTGTTCTATTAAACCGTTCTTATCTCAACCCACGGGTTTTGCTTCTTTTCCCGATTTTCTCCCCCATCCCACTGGGTGGGGGGGAGTGAGTGAGCAGCTGCGTGGTGTTTAGTTGCTGGCTGGGGTTAAACCACGACATTTATAAAATCTTAGGTTCCTGGGGCATTAGAAAGGCTGATTTAATCTGGATGAAGCAAAACTAGTGGTGTCGTGGTTTAACGCCAGCCAGCAACTAGAGCACCACGCAGCCACTCACTCACGTTGTCCCCCCCCACAGTGGGATGGGGGAGAGAATCAGAAGGAAAAAGGTAAAACTCGTGGGTTGAGATAAGAACAGTTTAATAGAACAGAAAGGAAGAAACTAATAATGATTATAATAACAATAATAAAATGACAATAACAATAATAAAATGACAATAATAATAATAGAAGTATTGGAATATACAAAACAAGTGATGCACAATGCAATTGGTCACCACTCACCGACTGATGCCCAGTTAGTTCCTGAGCAGTGTTCCCCCCAGCCCCACTCCCCCCAGTTTATATACCGGGCATGACATCACATGGTATGGAATACTCTGTTGGCCAGTTTGGGTCAGCTGCCCTGGCTGTGTCCCCTCCCAACTTCTTGTGTCCCTCCAGCCTTCTTGCTGGCTGGGCATGAGAAGCTGAAAAATCCTTGAATTGGTATAAACAATACTTAGCAACAACTGAAAACATCAGTGGGTTTTCAACATTCTTCTCATACTGAACCCAAAACATAACACTATACCAGCTACTAGAAAGAAAATTAACTCTATCCCAGCTGAAACCAGGACAACTGGTAACACAAACTGTATGGGAAGTATACGTAAGCAAATTTATCACTTACTGAAAAATGGAATTCAATATGTTTGTAAGTACACAGGAAGAGGGATTTTTTTTTTTTCAGTTAAGAATTATATGATAAACCCACATACTGGGAAAAAAATATATCTATGGGTAATAGAAAGTTAATTCCGGCTATCTTTTACACTTTTGTTAAGAAAAATAGAAAATCTTCAAATAGAACACTGTTTAGAAATTGGGTTGGAACTCTTTCTGGGATGGTCTTGTGAGACTTCTTGTACTTGCTAGCTCCTGCCAAGTTGGAAGCAGTACAAAAAATAGCCTTTGTTGTAGCTTTAAAAATGCTTTTACCTTACTGAAAACAAGTAAACACATCTATGAAAGACAGAAGAAACAAATTAAAAAGGCTTTTAGCTTAGCTTTGAGTAGATATTCAGCTTCTTGTCTTTCTTATCTCCTACTACAATAATTTCAATTTTGCATAGGTTTCATAACACTCTCAAGATTTTGATCTTACAAGTATGATGAAACGCTGTGGACTGGTAAATTGTGATGCATAGGCTGAGCCTTAATAACAACGCACGTACAAGATCATCACACACCACATCTGGAATTTGACTCATGATCAGCACCTAATCAAAGCCATATTACCCTCTATTTCCTTTAGAGTAATAACATTTTCAAAGACAATCATGGTGACTCAACTAAAGTGTTAGTTATGTAAAGCACAGTAAGTTGATATGTGTTTCAGCCCCTCGTGACCATTCTGTTGTTTAAGAATTGTAATAGTTTGTGTAGCTGAGAATATGCCAATACGTTGGACATTCAATAAAAATACAAGATCCAGACCAAAAATTTAATTCAATATAAGCCCAGTAAAATTTGTAACAGAATTGGTAAATACAATAAAATTCTTAAATTTGGGTACAGTGAATGTTAAATTCCTATCTCAGAAAGATGGAAGTACCAGGAACCAGAAAATGTTGGAAGTCTGATTTCACACAGACTAGTGAGCTTTATGCTTACTTTTAAAAAGCAGAACTAAATCTATTACAGGAATAAATCTTTAATTGGATTGTTAACACTGAATATGCATGTAAGCATGTCTGTACAAATATTTCATTTTATATAACTGTAAGATCTTTCTTGCATGAAACCAGAATAATCAGTTTAAAAGGCCCAGCAAAAGCAATACTTTCAATACATATATGACCACCTTGTACAAAACAAAGACTTCAATTGGTCATATACATCTATTTTTCTGAAAGCCTATTTTTCTTTCAGTTTGCAGTGAAGCTTCTTAACAAGAGATAAAGTGAAAATAGAGAGAACCATACAAGCTAAGCCAAGAGGGTCAGAATTTAACAGTAGCAGAACGTTATCTTTTTTTCTAGTAATCCAGCTAAAAATGGATTAGTTATGAAATATCGTCTTAACTTCAGACATGCATTTTCAGTATGTACATATAGTTTGAATTTTTCACTTCCTAAAATGGTGCTTTCCGGACTTGAGAGTAATTTCATAGTCAGTCAGTTTACCAGAAACATGACCCTAGTAGAATGGTCAAATGATTGTTTTCATGGTGATTATCAAGGTCATGTTTACTTGATATTGTGAAACATGTGGATGGGATTAAAGTGGTGTTATCAGGCTCATTGATAAACTGATGACACAGCAAGTGGATAAATCTGGTTTTTACAGAAAACATCCTCCTGTCTGCCACAGTACAATAAGAATAGTTGAACAATGAAAGGAAGAAAGACACAGGACTTGATTGTCCTTTTTTTTAACTCCACTGAACTCAGATGGAATAACAGCAGGTATTCACAGGTATTGTGAATGCTATTCAGACAGGTACTGCACAACACTTCCCAATTACAAAACAGCAAGGTCAGAAGGAGATTAGAAGAGAAGCCAGGAACTTAAAAGACAGTGTTCAATAGCAAACATAGGAAAAGATTTTTAGCTTTGAAGCTGAGGAACACATGACATTTTGCAAGTGTCTTTTCTAGTAAGCTAGCACTTGTAATTGAGTGAGGTATAGCAGAAGAGCTCACAGCAGGCAAAGCATCTATCTCCTAATCTAGTCATCAAAAAGACCCAGGCAAACCAATGTGGCATGATACAGAAATTGGTCCCAAAGCCCCGAACTGCTTTTCAAACAGTCTCTGTAAGGGAATTGTTTGCACCATATGTTTTCCTTAAGAGCTGATCTACTCAAATGGTGCTGTAGAGGGAAAGTCCTACACATACAATGCAAATTATGGTACAGTTTGAAGCAGCTTCCTCCAGAACACATCACCTTCTATCCCTTTGAGCCATCACAGTGCATAAAATTTTATTGACCTACAAAGATCATGTATCTCCACCAAGGCTTCCAGATTTCCAAGTTGGAAATTTCTCTGTTATTCCCTCTGCACTATTTGCCTTGTTAATGAGGCTTGTAATTTCTTCATTTCCAACCACCACCAAAGCCATAACCTTTGTCCTTATCAACCTTCATTTTTTTGCTGTTTATGTCCTCCTCTCTTGTTTCCCTGTTTGCTTACTTTATAATTTGTCCAGGATAGAACAGTCATTCTAGCCAGTGCCACTTTTATTCCATAATATCCAAAATACTAGTTCTTTTCTGTATGACTTAGTACTTAGACCCTGCACTTCTCCCCGTGTCTCTTCCTCTTCTCCCTCACTGACATTGATGTTGGCTTTTTGTTATTGGTGTTTGTTACTTTCACTCTTAAATTTAGCAAAATTTTATGACTCCTGTACACAAACACTTTCTTTCTTTCTCTCTTTCTTTCTTCCCTTCCTTCCTTTCTTTTTCTTTCTTTCTTTCTTTCTTTCTTTCTTTCTTTCTTTCTTTCTTTCTTTCTTTCTTTCTTTCTTTCTTTCTTTCTTTCTTTCTTTCTTTCTTTCTTTCTTTCCATCTGACTACATTGAGCATTCTCAAATCTATCCAAGTTTTAGTTCCTTTGTTTAGTGCTCCATTTCTGAAAGGTTCAGGTAAAGCCACAATCCAGTTCAAGTGAGTGGGAGTTTTGCCAATGATGTCAAGAAACCTTTGATGTCACTGCTCCAGCTGCTGTTAACTCTTCCTTTAATCCTTCCTCTGTATGCATCCTATCTATTTTCCAAGCTGCTAGAAGCTTTTCTAAAGGGACCTGTGTAAGTTAGAATTTTGCACATCTCTGTTATACAAGAATATAATTGGGGAATCTGACACTGTATTTTTCATCGTTTATCTTACATAAATGTCATATATGACTTGGCTTCATCTTGAGCTGACTGTCCTATACTTTTCTGTAGTTTTAATAAACAGCCCTGTGTGTGTTTGAATTCTCCTGTATACCAAGAGAATGGTATAAAAATACACTGCAGGCAGGTCTGGTTTTCTAAACATCCAAACCAGGAGAAATTCTAAATACATTATGTCCTTAAACAGTGTCATACATGGTTTTACTGCTACACTAGAAGTTTGTAAGCAAGAAGGGCACATAGATGTAGGAAAGAGAAATACGTGGCAAGCCTCCTCCTGTCTCCTAGGCAGGGATGTAACAAGCAGATCTCGTTGACTCCCTGTTTCCTTTTTTGGCTTTTCTCTTTGTACCTGTGTAGCTCTGTATGGTACTTGGGCGCGTTTCATGCTAGACTGTGGGCTAGAGGGAAGCACTGTCAGCTGGCATTGCTCCAGCTGTGCTTGCTTTGAGAAGGTGGTTCAGAGCCAGGCATTTTAATATCACAGCCAGGCGTTTTAGTATTTGACTATATCCATTTTCTCTCAAGGTCACCAGAATATACAAGGAAATGGCAAAACTGCAGTTGAACAGGCCTATTCTGTATGACATAAGTTAATGTCATTTCTATACCTGTCTGCTGGAAAAAGTTCTTTGTATTTCAAAACACTGACAGTGGGCTGAAGATCTACTCTGGATAGATTTTTTTTTTTAATTGCAACAAAGAGATTTTTAAGTGCTGTTGGTGTCATCTTACGGAATGTACTAGTACCTGGCAGAACGCTGTTTGACTATAAGGCTAATTAATAATTTCTGTCTCCTATACATGACTGAAATAAACACTTTGGTAAAATTATGCTAGACTTTTTATCTACCGAATGAGAAGGATTAAGCCTGATTTTAATTGTGTCATCTGAATACTAACACAAGCTCTTTGGGCCTTTTTGCCCATGGATGAATACATGTATTCCTTTTAATGTTAAAGCTGTTGTGCACCCACATTGACAGAAGACTAGACCCCTATGGTTGCAAAATGAAACCATGGGCACCCCTCCAACACATGTAATGCCTCAGAGTCAATGCTAAGACCTATTTTTACTGCAGTTAGCACTACCATGCTGTTTAAAATGACAGAGTACAGGCAAGTAACTTAGATCTAACCTGTCAGGTTAGCCAGCAGTGATGTGTTTCAGAGCACCAGTGCTCTTATTTTCTCTGTGCTTTTTTTCTTACTTGTTCTTGCTTTTCAGCTCTGGTAAACAGTACTCCCTTCCTCCTACAAAGCCATCCACTTGGGTGAAGGATATTTCACAGAGGCCCCACGCTCTGTGCCTTATTGACTGCTCGTTGAAATTACTTTTTCCTTATATTCACAATTCATCTCTCTCTGTTTTTTTTTTCCTTAACCAAGGCCTCTTTCAATTATTTTGAAGAATCATATGTTCTTTCCTTAAGAGGTTTAAATGTACATGTTTTCTTATTCAGATGATGACAGCATTTAGCTCACAATCTAATCAAAGCGTGTAATATCTACATTAAAAGGGGAAAAGAAAAGAAAACACCCTGTTGCTTCCTAAAGCTTAAAGTACTTAGATTTGTCAAAGAAAACAGAAAACGTTGCTGCTTTATACATAGATCGTGATTATTTTTCACAGCATGAGAGAGTGCCAGGTCAGTGGTCTTCACCTCTGTTCCCAGTATTTCTACAAGTTCAGGCCTGAAGGTCTAATTTCAAATTTCAGTTTAATTAAAGTTTTCTGTGTGGATTTTAGGTATGTTAAGCCACTTGCTTGAGTTTAAGAGTGTGTTAATCCATGTGTTTGAAGACATACTTGCATACCCAAGGCATGGAGGGGAGTTAGCAAACATTACTTACAGCTACATTTGATTCCATGAGTGGACCAGCCGTTACTACATGGTCATCAGTGCTGTACAACAAGAGATGGAATTGACTAGACTAGACTAGAGTAGGCTAGATTAGAATATTTCAGTTAGAAGGGACCTACAATGAACACTTAGTCCAATTGCCTGACTGCTTCAGGGCCAAATTCAAACATACGCTTCTGGAGCTTCAGCAAGATATTGTAATTGTTCTGGTATCATGAAATCCAATGGAACAGGTCAGCACATCAACTAAAAAGATTTAATTCATTAGTTAGAAGTATGGAATTCCTTTTAGACATTTCAAAGGAGGAAAAAAGCCACATCTATTGTATTGGATTATTTGATGAAGCCACATCAGATACTTTGATTTTCCTATGCGAGAGTGAACTGCTTTCAGTTAATTTTTACAGTAAATGAATTTCCATTTTCCTCAGAATAAAATCTATACAAGTTGACAAAGATACAAAAAAACACCCTCTGTAAATGTGGTGTTTTCATAATTGAAGCTTTTGTGCAACCTTAATTTTGGCACTCTGGGACACATAGATTCTGTAGCTCCTGAAGTAGTTGTACCAGAGAGCGAGGGAAAGAGCAGAAAATATCAGTTTGTGTCCTTTCTTGAGTACACGTGCTATTTAAGCTAACATACTGGATATGAAAAATGCCCAAATGGAACACAACAGGACAAGAGAAAGGATTGACTAGCTGGATAGAGAGATCATATACTATAAATTCTGAAGGGAGTGGGTAATGTGTGCACGATCTCTTATGACACACTGATGACAGAAACATCTTATAAGCTTATTATGGCTTTGGATGATCCATTTTCCCTAAGAGAAAAGATTATCCTATGCTGTAGGAGGGTGCCATTTTCCAGTGAACTCATATGGTAAGTATGGCTCCTTGCAAAACAAGACAGATAAAACATATGACTCAAGCTGATCAGAGAAGCTACCTCTACACAGCGCTTTGAGCAGCTTGAAGTACCTTTGAGAGGAGCACTCAGGGAAAAGACCAGGAGACATTGCTTCTGAGAGTGGACCTCAGTGTGTCCCTACAGCATGTTCAGTCGCTGCCATGTGTCTCTGCAGTTGCAGCGCTGTTATGTGACCAATGAAGCTTTCATACAGCTATGTTGCTTACTGCAAGGTCAGGTGGAATTTAATTTTCTGAACTTGGGATACCTTTTACAGAAATAGGGGTGTCTGAAGATGAACTACAGATCTCCCACCACTGGTAATGTGGAAGAGCAAACCTGAATTAGTGAGCATAGCAGGCCTAAGTCCTACCGTCCCTTTTTATGATTAGTATAAAACTGTCCACAGTGGGACTCGAAGGTGGTGAACAACTTTTCTGGGGAATGTTGTGTCCTCTGGGGTGCAGAATACTCTGAAATAGCATGGTGTTGATCACTTGGGTTAGATAGCTGAACTTTGTTTAAGACATTGTCCAATTACTAGTGTGAAACCTTTGTAGAGAAATAATAAATAAAAAATGGGAAAAAAATCATCAACAAAAAAAAAGAAATAAAAAAAATCAAGGAAGATCTCAGATATACAACACTTATTGGCTACATCTTTAGTGCTGAACAAAACAGGAATAGAAACCACAATGGCTACAACCATACAACAGGGCGCTTAAAAATATCTGTCTTCTGGATCCCATGTGGTGCATCTATGAACCCGAGACATAGTTGTTACTTTGTTTGTACATTTTTTTTTCAGTTCAAAGTGACTGAAATAATTTGAGGGCATATAGCATATGAGATAACTTTTTTTGACAGAAATCTCACCCTGTAATATGGGTCCTTTACCATGAAAGCATGTAGAATTTGTGAATTCATTTCCTGCTCGGCTAGTAACAGTACAAAATGGAAAGAGGCATCTTTGTCAAAGCTTTGTCCATACTGCCTTTGGAAGTTATCATTGGTTTTATCCCTGAACTACTCCTGATCATTGTCTCTGAGAATAATACTCTGTAAAGGAGCTAATGGTGCCAAGAAACCTACTAGCAAGAGACCAATTAGGGAAAAAGAAAGCTGGGATTCTAGTTTCAGTGAATCTTGAATTGTTCACTCATATAGAAAAGTTCCATTTGAAAGTATGGTAAAACATAATTCCAGGATGCTCTGTAGCAAGATTATGAAGCTACTATTCTGGGAAATATGAGCCAAAGTCCCTCCATTCTCAGGAACAGTTACGAGGTTAAACAACAATATCTAACAACAGTTATGAGCTAAAAGAATGCCACCATCTGTTCTGTCTCTGATATCTCTATTTGATTTAATTTGCTTTTCTTTCAAGGGCCTGAAAAGAAAATATATGATTCAGTGATAAATAAAATATTCTTTAATGAAAAATGGTGTACATTATTGACTTTGTTTTTTCTATGAGCAAAACCAAAATAAATGCATTTGGTTCAATCTCAACCAATTTTTAAATGATGGCTTATTTGCCAAACCAGAGGAAAAAATACATCATTGATTTAACTTCACTATCTTACACCCTTGCTTCATGGCAGTGCTGTACACACTGTTCCACAGTAGCCTTAGGGGAAACACAGCCTTCGGCTACAATTACTTGTAAATGGAAAATGATTACTAACATAGAAAAAAATGCACAGCTCCTTTCCCACGAGATGAAGGATATCTCAGAATATCTCCACTGAAATTATTGTTGTCCTTGAATCTGCTAGTGACATTAAAAAGTATGACAATAGTCTTTTTTATTGGTGATTCCGTGCAGAATTCAGTGCAGTCCTCCCCAAATACACTGACAGCCAAGGCAGCCACTTGTTGGCCCCCAACTCTGCCTGACAGTTGCAAGTAGTTATATGCCTACATCGCCAAACAGATATAGCTTCATGATCAAAAGTCCAGATGTACCTGAATATAAAATACAGAATGGGTCCTCAGGTGTAGTGAACTTTGTAGGGTTTCTACTGTGGTAGGAATTTTTGTCTATCCAAGTGATAAGTATTTTAGTTTTATAATATACATAGCACCTGAAAGCAGAGGAGTGAGAGGCTAGACTCTGAGTGCCAATACCCATCACCATGATCATTTATACACCCACAAAATTGTGGAGGTAGGTCCCAAAACAACTAATAATTTTGCAGATACACAGATAGGCCTGCACACAGATCTGTCAGAGACCAAGAATCTAACAGTATTCAAAAGGAATTAGATGATAAGGATAGCTAATGCTTGAAACAATTTTGTAAGGGGATAAAATATCATACTTAAGGGTTCAGTACAGTTTCTAATGATTAATTATAAAGATAAGAACTTCATGAGAGTAGATTTTCCTGCAGCTAGGTCTCTTTTATACCTTTCTCTAAAGCACCTCACTTTGGCCACACTCTAAGACAGGATATTTGACCACATGGATCACACTTCTAATCCGGTAACTTCTACATTCTTAAACATTTAGAAAATTTTCATTTTATATTATATATTTTTAAAAATAAAATAGCTATTTGTAGTAGAAGTGTATAGAACTGGGTGGGGGTTTTTTTGTCACCAGTTTTTCCTTCTTAGTAGTTTACCTTTATATGGCACTTTTGTTAGTGTTTCTGAGCTCCTGAAAATCTTTTGTGATGTTCAGGCTTTTAAATTTTGTTCCCCATCTGTTTTTTGCAGCTCTGCTTTATGTGAGAGATCTGGTCAGTCATTCCGTGCAAAACATAAGATAGTAAAACCAAACATCCTCCCCCCCCATCTTTAGGTAGCTGTGGTTATGAAAAAGAAGAACATTCCTTCATTTAGAATCATGTTTTCATTTCTTCATGTCTACATCCTGGAAAGTTTGAAATCTGTATTCTCTGCAGCTAAGTAAATATGCTTCTGCAAACATGCTGTGATTTTCCACTTGCATAGCAAGAGTATACTTTTTAAGTGGAGACACCAAATGCTTGTTTCACTCAATTATTTGTGATTACTCCAAGATGCTTTCATCTGATAATGCAAACCATGGTGTTTAATAACTTTCAAATACATAATGTATGACTTTTCATCCTAGTGGAAGCTTTTAGGTTTTATGCAGTTGATGAAATTTCCTAATCTGACATAATTGTTGTGGCACCAACAGTTTAAAAAGTACCTCTTCTTTTAAGAGGAGGCTCCTAATCTACAGGGTGCATGTTCTGATGGGAAAGTACTGTGTGGCTGGTGGAAAGACTGCTTAGTTACTGCTTTGGAAGTAAAATGGGGACAGGTGACCACCCTCACTTGACCTTTCATCTGGACATGTCTACCTCACAGCGTCTGACTCCATCCTGACACTGCATCAGGATGGCCTGGGTGCTCAGCACGTGGAGTATCTGTAGTCACCCCACAAGCAGAACATAATATGTGCATCGATGGTTAACCGAATGGCATAATGTTTTGGAGCAAACTAGGGCTTATTTTGTAGTGTAATTTATGAGCACTCCAATGGAGTAGGAATAGATTGCATTGCCATGTTCACCGATCGATTAAAACTCTTTGCAGATTAAAACTCTTTGCAGTTACATGTTTTACACATTTATATAGTTGTGTTTCAGGGGATGGAAGTTCTCTCATAACTGAAGCACTTTTAAATTGACTTTGTAGAACATTTCCACTTAAATTCTAGTAAGCGGACAAGCCTTTTTAAAAAAAAAATTAAAAATGTATAATTACTGTAAAATAACAGGTTGCAGTATATTTCAATAAAAAAGGTAAATGAGATAAAAAAATATCTGCTTGCTGGTCACATGGGTATTTGTATGGAGTTGGCAGATAGAGCTCAATGAATAAAGGAATACACGATCTTAATGCAAGGGAGATGGACAATTCAGTTTCTTTATGCAAATATTTGTTCTCCAGACAGATAAGTTGGGATTTATTTGACAGTACGCAGACATGTAGTATATGTGAACCCAGTCACCCTAGGCTTCTAGTCTGTATGCTGAATCCCAAACCCATGGTCTTACTAGATACTGCATTTAGAATAATCATAGAACTCTCAGTGTCCACCTGTCAATGACTTGTCTGTCATCTTTCACATTTACAAATGCAGTAATTATGAAACGTTGTGTCTCTGAACATGCAATGTATGGAAGCTTTCAAATATAAAAATGAATGTTTTTGTAGCACAGAAGCTGATCTTCTATATGTCCTAAAATAGTTAATACATAGTAATTACCTAGGAATTTTTAAAAAACTAATAAAATAAATGGAGTCCTTACACTCATAGCACTTCAATGGTCTGAAATGGTGACTTTTAAGCAAACAAACATTTACTCTATCATACAATAATTTTAATAAATGTCTTAGCTACATCAATTTTTCAACTTTTGCCAGCCGTAAGCATCAACCCTGTAGCTTCTACTTTTTATAGAGAACGTTACTGTGGTTGATAAATTCTTTCTCAGAGGAAGTGGAATGCATTTTACATGAAAGAATGAGCATTAAAGAGTATTTGAATTTTTCCTCTTTTTGATTATCAGAAGGCATATGATTTGATATGACTTCCAGAAGACATGCATGTCTCTGATATTCTATATTACTTTGCTATCATAGGATAAGTTCTTTGGTAGTTTATCCCACACACAGTTCCACTCAATCATATTTTCACACATATAATCTGTCCCTTTAAAATCCTGTTTTTATTAGCAGATCCTTTAACAACCTGTAACTTCTGATAGTCTGTAGCTGTGAGTTATCTTTGAATTTTAGTATTGAAAAGAAAGGAAAATGAAAAATGTATGAAAATGGTGGAAGAACTTTCGTGGCAGAAATATGAGTAAGCTTTGGGAAAACACTGGCAGGATACTATGTTGGCAGAGGGGGAGCGTGGAGGTAAAATGTTGATTTTGTTACCCATGCATTCAAAAAAGCCTGACTGTTGCAGAGTAACAGGGTTTTTAAAGAATGAAAATTAGGACACTTTTCACAACCCAAATGGCATTGGCAGAAAACCCTCACAGGGTGATACTCATAGGAAAAGCAAAACTTCAAATGACTGATAACTTGAAAGGTTTTCACTGAGAAGAAAGGAGACCGTTGTGATTTTAAAGTACGCTGAGATCTACAATTGAGACTTTAAAGAGTTTTACGATAGCATAGCATCACTCTTCTGTTTTAACTTTGAGATGCAAATGTTCCTGAGATATACTTTGTCTTTATTGCTTTGTTTAAATGTACTTCAATGTTCAGTTAATTGGTGCAAATCAAAACTCTTATATTCACACTTCCTTCAGTCAGGTAATCAGTATCACCAAAATCTTTACTGTTTTCCAAGATTACAAATAATAAATTTCAGAATGTTCATATATAACTTTATAATGCTTAAATAAAGGGGCATATGTATTTAGCTTAGTAGTTATGTAGGCATATGTAGTTAGTTTAGCCTTGTTTTGTACTTCTATTTGTCTGATTTTTAGTATTCTTTTTTTGAATAGCAATGAAAATAAGAGTGGGTGTAAACAGAGTAATTATTTTGGGGAGAGGAGGGGAGCATTGTTTGTGGGATCAGTTATAAAGTATTGGCAGCCTAAAACATAAACTCACAAATCCAGTGGGTACATTCCTTTACTCTGGACACAACTGAATACATTTTCTGTTTCATGGGCCTGTTTATAAGTGATAAAGATCATCTGATATAATAAGATATAAATAGAGTCTTAAATTTTGGAAGAGGGCCTTAAATCTATTATGTAGATATGAAATGTCTGAATCAACTCTGTCAGTAGCTTAGGAACAAAGATTTTTCCAAGCATTTGATTGCTATATAAATTTTGTCAATAAAATAGGAAAGAAAGGTCTTTTAATCCGCTTACAAACTACATTTTGCTTTTTAAGAATGGAGTGATACAGAGATATATTAGCATAGAAATACCTATGGACAACATTTTAAACTATGGATTCCCTTAGATCGCCTCTGTTCTAAGAAACTCTCTGCTTACACACTCATAAAAATAGTATTAAGGAGTATATTGTTTACTCACAATTGCAGAGGTAAGATTTACGGGCTTCAGTATCTGCTAACGGTGCAGCTTGAATTTGCTTGGATCAGGATACAAGGGTAAAATGCATCACACTGTCTGACCAGCAGTCCAATTTTTTTCCAGAAGGCAGTGCACATCACCTAATTTCAAGCGCATTGGTTGAGTTAGTTGTATTGACTTCACAGCTGGCAGCAAAACTACAGGGATTTCCTCATCTTACCTGTTTTTGGTAGCAATACGATATATACCCTTGTAATGGGGAACACTAATCAATATGATGAAGGCAGGAAAGAAAGATGGTCATGACTTCACCTGTGCTTAATTGGAAGCTGGCCATCATGCAACCTGGTGAAAACAGTATAGACACGAACATCCAACTTTTAAAGAAACAACTTTAAATGCTGCATCTGAAATGCTGTTTCTTGGGGAGAGGTCATATGTTGGCAAGTGAGATTACAACATGATAGTCTATCATTAAAGAAAATGCCCTTCAGGACTGTATGGTTCATGTGTTGCAAACATTCACAGACAGAATGCTTGTTAAAAAATCCCCTAATCTGTTGAAATGCTTTGCACAGGGTAATGCTCATGTGTAGAATTGAATCTCTCAAACAGAAAGGTCTGTCACTGTCTGGGTCCTTGCAATGGCATTTTCAACTGGTTTGGATGAGACTCCCTGAACTGTTGTTTTGCTGCGTTCACCTCTCCAGCAAATGCATGAACTTTTCCCATTATTATCTTGAACTATGTACAAAGCATCCCCTAACTATCTTTATCTATTTACAAAAGACTGTCCTGCATTACCCATTCTGCTTCTATAGGAACAACATACAAATGGTGCCTATCAATTGCCCTATGGCAGCAGCACCTGCTCAGAGAATCTCCTGTGTTGTCCAAAATCTCTACCTAGAGAACTTCTGTAACAATTAGCCAAATGCATTGTTATTCAGTCAGTCACTTTGTCTCAAGTGAGTCTATTGTCTCAAATTAGTCCATTGTTTTATCAGCACTGAGAATAGCAAGGCTGATTTTGGAGTACCCTGGGAACTGATGACTAAGTATGCTGCATGTGCACAAAACCACAGCCCTGCTTACTGAGCTACATCACGATTATATCTAAAGTACTAACCTGAATTTCACCCTCATGTAACAATTTTAACTTGAACTCCACAGATCTTGCCACATATACTAAATCTTTTCTAACTTTTGGGCTTAGCCACTTCTGTGAAATGCATGTGAATAAGCCACTGAAAGCAAAAATGGAGCAAAGCACTGCAGCTAACGCTTACATAACGTGCGTTGTGTTGGAAATCCTCAAATCCATTTTCCTGCCCTGCTGGGCCAAGATGAAGCAGCACATATGGTAAGGAAAGCCACTTGCTGTTGGGAGACCTCTGCATTCCCTCTGTACAAGGAGGAACAATTTAGCCTCATTCCTCACTCTCTTTTGCTAATCTGGCACAAATCAAATGCAAGAGACAGAGCGTGAATGAGGATAAGTGAGAAGATGCAATTTCCTCTCTCATGTGGCTAAACGTTTCTTGTTAAGTGTCAGGTTTAGAGCTGAGTAAACAGTGGAATAATATATTTATGATTCTGTTTATGTGATTTGACTTGTGATTCAGTAAGCGCTTGTCTCTGTTTTCTTACATTTCTCTTACATCTACAAAAACTGTAGTTTGGCTTTGAGCATATACATGGACACTAAATGGGCTTTCAACCCCTCTCTGACATACCTACTTTTTTGTAGATTTTGGATTTTCACGGAAGTGGAGGAAGGCTATCAGTAATGTGGATAAGAAAAGGACATTACTGCAAAATATCTGCATTTGTCAAGGAACATATGTGCAACACAATATCAAATGAGGAAAAACAAGTGTCATGTATGTATGAGCAACAGAAAAATTACTTGTGAAGAGAAAGATTGTATACCAGCTCTTTCCTCAACAGCATGGTGCAAGAGCTCATCATTTGATGGCAAATGCCCCATAGAAACTTTTTATGGCCCTCAAACATGCCTTGGACATATCCAAGGAGTGAAAGCCAGAGGCTGCCAGTCATCAGTGAGCAGCACTGGTAAAGGAAGGTTGAGAATGGCAGCAGAAATAGCAACTTATTGGTAAGAAAATGGCAAGAGAAAGGGTCTGCAAAATTTGCTAAACATTGTATCTGATTTAGATTTCACTCTGCCTTTTGCCTTAGGAAGGGAGGAACACAGCTAATATAAACTCTAGAGTTCATATTTACAGCCCAAAATAAACCTCATGCAAAAAGCAAAAAATGTTGGGAGTGTGGGGAGAGAGGCTTGGGGAAGGACAGGAAATTATTTTTAATGTCCTAAATGTTCCTATACTTACCGTCTCCTATTATGTCCCTTATTCTAAAGTACTCTTAGCCTTCACCTGAATAGTCTCAGGGCATTAATAATTATTTCATCCAGTGCTCCTGTTGGCAAAAATTAGGTCATCCAGTCAGGGAAGGCAGTGAAGACAGGATACTATGTCAGTGATGTAGGCAACCTGTCAGACAGTAAAAATCTAAAAATGCTTTCAGAGATAAAATCAAAAGAGGTTACAAGGTAAGACACAGGGAAGCAAAGGAAGTGACCTGAGAAAAGGGTTTATTCTAAAAGGCTCAACAGGGAGACAGTGATTAGGATCACTTTTGGCTATTAGAGGATGTGTGTAGCTGGTAAATAACAGGGCTTGCCTTTTCATATTTGTTTTATCATGCACTATATATTATTTTGCCTCTTCGTGAAGCTCAACAGATGGAATATGATGGGTTTATTAGCTGTGTTACACCAATAATATATTTTAGTTAGAGTTGTCATGGGTCACCTGTTACTTCCGTCCAAAATATTTCCTCATAGTATTATAACCTGTCACAAACACAATTTACACAAACCACTACTGCATAAAAACAATGGTGTGCTAAATTTGACTGGACTGTTCCTACTCCAGGCCAGATTATTTATACAGTTATAAAGCTAAATAATGAATAAAATAACAACATACATCTTACTGCACCATGTTTATTCTTTGTTTGCTATTCATGCTGATTTGCAAAGTGTGAAACAAACAACCTCTTCCTTTCAGAAAATGAATATTGTAGGTGTCTGCAATACAGGTCAGATTTACTAACCACTGATAAAACAACCGCAACAACAACTTAGTTCTCTAGGTTTATAGGAATGATAGAAGGAAATACAGTAAATCTGTCAGGCTAACATAGAGATTGGTGAGGTTCTGCCAGACAGAATAAAGTGTGGACAGTATATGCAGTTGTATATCAAAAGTACCTGGAGTTTACTTATGACCAGCCCTAGCCATCTTAACTCCACCACAAGTTAAAGAGTAGTTTGGCATCCAGTTTCAGCCAACTTTTATGTAGAAGTGGAGGTCCTACATGGACAGCTAGAGAAGGGAAGAACAAGCTGTAGTGTGAACTACACCTTATAAAATATTATAAGGTATAATGCCTCCATTGCAGAATAAATCTGTAAATATTCCAACATAGGAAAAACTTCAGATAAAGACTGTTACTTCTTGGAGTCTCTGGTCAAACAGCTAGACGAAACATTTCTGATGAGCTGTTTGTTTCTAATCAAATCAAACAGAAGTCTATAGTCCTCAAGGGTACTTTTTTAGTCTTCAAGTACATTTTAGTACATTAAACACCTTATAGATGGCAGTAAATTTTCAGCTGCCATTTTGATCATTAATTCTTAGGCCATGTCTACATAGACTTGCCAACAAAGCTAGGAGAGTGGAAACTGAACCCCCCCCCCCCCCCACTCACATACCAAAGCTGACTAACATAGTTACAGTGGCAAAACCCCAATGTGTGGTTGTGCCAAAAAAGGAAAGCTAATGTTAGTTTTGCATCTGTCATTCAGTGAGGTGATGTAACTGTGCTGGCAGGAGAGCATCTCTTCTTGGCATACATCAAGGGGCTTTGACAGCATGGCCCCAGCAGATTGGCTAGTGGCAGAGGCTTTTTAGTTTAGACAAGCATTCAACTTTGCATTGAAAAACTGGGTGATCTGGCAAGATAAAGCATTTAATTTGGAATAGCCCAAGAAAGCAGTTAAGGGAACCAATGAAGTTGGCTCTTTTGTCTAGACACTGTTTTGCAGGCGGCAGACTGTATTCCAGCACATTGAATCATGTTCACTGAAAGGTAAGCAAATAGATCATCTCATTAGTTTAAAAGAACAAGGAGTGTTGGTCTCTTTATTTAGACACATTGGAACCATAACTAACAAATCTAGTGATGGTTCTTAATTTTTTTTAATGACAGAAAATCAGTATTTCTTAACTAGTAATTGTGTGGTCATGTTCCTTTTGGCATGCAACTGCTCTCTGTCATTTTGTTATACAATTACAGGTATTAATTACAATTTAGAGGTAGAAAAAACAGAAGTGTCTTTTTTTAATTTGTTTTTAAGAAGGGGAAGGAAAACTACCTTTTAGTTCTTTCACTTAACTGAGTTGGTTTTCCTCCAGAGATGGAATGTCCTATTTAATCATTACAGCAGATGTGCAACAACAATCTGAATATACGGGAATGTAAACCAAAGGGATTTTCTGTTTAAAACATTGGCAACATCTTAAAAATATACAATCATCTGTTGAATTCTGTTGGCTTTGAGCACTGGAAACACAGTACTGAAGAAAAGGCTTTACTTCATATTAATAAGTAACATTTATAAAATGCCTTGAGGAATAGAACCCTTTAATTCGTGTAAAGTAGTCAAGTAAAATATACCATATAAAATACAGACTATTAATTAAGCTGACCTGAATCCCATGTACTTTACACGGGTTTCACTATATTTTATCATTCCACTTTGAATGCTAATTTGTTATTGATATCATTATTATTTAGGATATTTAAATATCCATAATGTGCAAATTGGAACACATTAAACCAAATTATAGCAAATTAAAATATGGTCCTTGTCTTAGTCTTCTTTATTTAGTTCAAGAAGAGAGAACAAGGAAGGTCAAGATGTCAAGAGTATACCACAGAGACAAAGAAAGAAAAAATATTAATAAAATCATTAGATAGTTCAGTAACACTTCTCAATTTTTATTACAGATAATTCAGCAACACTTCTTAATTATTACTACTACTATTATAGGACTTGTGATGTAACACCTCCTAATTATCACTACTACTATTATATGATTTGTAGTGGCACCTTTTCTTCCCCCATGTTCCTTTAAGTAACTTGGTAGTACTCAATTTTAAGAACAACTTTAAAAGCTGAAAAACATTTAGGTTTATATGCAGGCAGGCCTGTCTCACTTTGATCCCTGGGAAAATCATGGAGCAAGCCCTCTTGGAACACATTTCTGGGCACATGAAGGAGAAGAAGGTTACTGGGAATAGCCAACATGCCTGAACAACATGATTGCCTTCTGTGATGGGACATCTGGGTTTGCAGATGAGGGAAGAGCTGGCGACGTCATTTACCTTGATTTTAGCAAGTCTTTTGGCACTGTGTCCCACAATATTTTGGTGCCCAAGTTAGGGTGTTACAGTCTGTGTGGGTGTACAACCAAATAGGTAAGAGTCAGTTTGGATGATGGGGCTCAGGGGGTCGTGGATATAGGTCATACTTGGAGGCCAGTAACAAGGGATCGGTTCTGGGACCTGTCTTGTTTAACATCTTTATCAATGACCAGTAGGAGGCAATGACGTGCACTCTCATGAAGTTTTTAGATGGTACCAAATTGAGGGTTAAAAGTTGATATGCTAAAGGAAAGGGTTGTCATCCAGAGGCACCTAGACAGGATGGAGAAATAGGCCAGTGGGAAACATAAAATTCAACAAGGACAAATGCAAAGGTAGAGCCCTTGCAATGATACAGGCTGGAAACTGATTGGCTGGGGAGAAGCTCTGTGGAAAAGACCATGGAGGCCTCACAGACAGCAAACTGAGTGTGACTAGCAGTGCCATGGTTGCAAACAGGGCAAACACCCTTCTGGGCTGTATTAACAGAAGCAGATAGATAGATTGAGGGAAGGGATTATCCCACTCTACCCAGCTCTCATCAGGCCACATCTGAAATACTGGCCTCCCAGTACAAGACAGACATCAATAAACTGGAGCAAGTTCAGCAGAAGACCTCCGTGATGGTTGGTGGCTGGAGCACTTGCTCTGTGAGGAGAGACTGATGAAGCTGGGCTTGTTCAGCCTGGAGCAGAGACAGATTTGGACACACCGAACAGCAGCCCCCAGTGCGTACATGGAGCCAGGGTCTTCACAGTGGGGTGTGGTTGGAGAGCAGGAAACCATGGGCATAAAGTGAAACAAAAGTAATTCAGACTGGATAAAAAGAAAACCATTTTCTCCTCTGAAGACAGTCAAGTTCAACAGGTTGCCCAGAAAGGCTGTGCAATCTCTCTTCATCCTTGGGGATTTCCAAGACCTGACTGGATAAAGACCTGAGACATCTGGTCTAACTGCACAGCTGACCCTGCTTTGAGGAGAATGTTGGACTAGAGACCTGAGGTCCCTTCCAACCTGAACTGACTATAATTATAAATAAAGCAAAATCTTTTTGGAAAGAATGAAACCAAATTCTTCAGTTGAATCGATATGGATTTTTGCATGTTTTTGTGGATTTTCAGTTTGAGAAAAAATCAGTTCTTGATTTGGGACAAAAACTCTTTTTCACACTGAGAATGCTCACATGAGGGACAAGCTGTTTTCCTCTCAGCAGTAATGCTGACACCATTGTATAACACAGTACATCAAAGAGTACTGTAGCCATTTAAAAGTTGAGAGATTATTTTACATCATCTTTTCATGGCTCAGGCCAACATATTCTCAAGTTTAGAGTTCAGATTTGAACAGTAGGAAACTGAAATGTTTTGGTAGCTATGCCTCACGTTCTGCTTGAATCGAGGTCTGTTCCGTCCTTATAGACAGTATCTTTTCAGACTGATAACAAATCTCTCCTCATGGCAGATGATAACAGTGACTATATAGGAAGTATCCCAGATCTCTAAAGGGAAGCGCACTGGCTTGTCTTCTCTGTGTGGTGTTACCACAGCAAGAGTAGATGGATACATGAACATCCCAGTGTGCCAGATTCACCTTGTATGTTTAACTGCATTTGGGACAGTAACATAAATGTTTGGGTCACTCATAGTTTCCCCAGGTATTATCAGCCAAGGCATACTGGAGTCAGCCCTGAATCAATCACAGGCCCACCTTGGTGCTGGTTCTGCAGTGCAATTTAGACACATCTGCTGCTGCATAGCTTCTACACATAAGTTCCTACCTGTTGGTATTGCCCCCAGAAAAGTTAACATGTTAGGTTTTATTTCAGGATTAAAATTCTTGACAGTTAAGAATGACAGAGGGAGAGCGGAGGTCGGATGCTGAGATCAGAGAGATTCTAGTAAAGATGCACTATTACCTATGGATGACATTGTAGCCGGTGAGGGTGCAAATACAGAAATAATTGTCAATAAAGATATATAAGAATTGTGGAAGGACTACACTGTATTATTATCCAGGAGAAACTAACTGAAACCTCACCAGAGAGGTGGTTGAATGCAGTTGAATTAAATGCAGTTGAATTAAAAAAAAAAAATAATGTGGCAGAATAGTTCATAGTAAGATTCACCATGAACGCAGAAAGAGCAAATGGAACGTGAAAGGTAGAAGGAGGGTTTGTATGTATGCGTGGGAGGGATTGGAAAGGGAGGTACATACGTCATCACTGCTCTACCTTGTTGCCCTTCTGAGATCCCGTCCTGAGATACCTCAGAGATGGTCCTCTAAGATACCTTCATACTGCACATTTCTGTGGGAGTCAGCAAAATCCTGCCGTACCATAAGAATCCTTCAGGTAGACAAAGAAGAAATTTAAAGCTTATCCAGGTTCTCACATAAAAATAGTGTTTGTGTCAGGTCTATGCCATAAATATGTAGTTACCTGCTGAAGAAACCGAGAAGATTTTCTAGGTCATAGAGAAACTTCAAATACAAATTAGAAGTTTGGGTAATAGTTAGCTAAGCCACATTAAAACCACTCTGTGGTTTTCTTGCTGAATTCTGGTGTAAGTAAACACCTTGGTAATCAAATTGATGTCATTGTCCTGGAGGTTGAGAAGCATTGGGGTATGCTACCTATCCAGGTACCAGGACCCCTGACAAGTGCCAAGTCATACATTTTCTGCCCATGTCTTTGAGATTGCATTTTTTCCATTTCTTCTGTCACCCAGGAAAGTTTCCATACAAAGGAAATGCAGGTATGCACTTCAGAGGGGAGCTGTAGGATCCTGAACAGATATTGGTTCAAATGATGAAGCATCAGGACTCCATGCCATCATATGACATTATATGTAAAATAAGGATACATGCATCCAAAAGAAACAAGGCAATTTGGGTCACAGTATGTACGGCTGGATTGAACCATGCAGTGGAATGGCAGGATTAGGCTTGAAAAGAAGTATGGTTAGCCTGAAATTATACAACTGATAAAGTGCTTTGTCACATGACAGGCTGTTGTACATAGCACAGGATGCCTATGGGGTCATAAAACAGTCCTAATTGTGCCTGCAGGAACAACTCTGTGTGTGGGTTGGCACTAGTCCTGTGGCACTAATCAGATGCCCTGGCGCAGAACTTTCTTCAAGTTAAGAATATGCCCCTGCCTGTCTTTCCTCGCATGACCCTGATTTGATAGATTCAACTGCTTGCTGGGTGTAAAGATCTGCTGTATCTGATAGGTGGAGCCGTTGAGCAAGAAGATACTGGCATTGTAATGAGAATGTGTCAAAACATGGATCATAGGGAGGCAAAAGGGAGAACTAAAGTCGTGACACTTCACAAGGCTATGCTATTGAGGTAATTCAGTGGGAGAAATGAAGATATGTTTGCCCTGACATACTTTTTTTCCCCTTGGTAAATCTGCAGCTAGACAGATGTGAAATAATGGTGAGTTTTTACCAGTTCTGCTCTCTAGGAAGAACATAGGGAGTCCATAATAACAATGCTTATAGAAACTAGATAAGCTTTTGCATAGCCTAAAAGAGGTGGTAGTTCTTCCCTTTCTCTTCTGAATTGGTGTGTTCAGGTCACTTGAGATGATAGGTGCACAGACACTGAGGTAAAAGACCTGAGATTTTTGCATATATGCATTAATCTGAGCCCAGAGAAAGACTGCCAAAGTGAAATTCAGAGCATGCAAAGCCACTTAACTAGAAACCAATAAAAACACTGTTGGTAGCCAGCATAAATGAATCTGGCCAGGTTTATACAGCAATCATGTGCCATCACAGAGGGACATGAAATGTCCCAAAGCAAAGTTCTGTTTGCTAAATTGCTTGTTCTCTCGTAGTTTCTACTGAATCAGTGTCTTCTGCTATTTGACATATTTTTGACACTCCTTATGTAAAATTAGATAATAAAGTCTGTGGAGCAGGGACAGTTGCTCTGTGTTCTGTGTTTGTGCACATCCTAATATAGATAGTGTGAATATATCACTTAAGGTTTTTTATTTTGTTACTGTTCATGTTAGACTTTTGTCTAAGATGATCAATTTCACTATGCACCAGATTCCTTTGTGTGTGTGTGTCGTGGTTTAACCCCAGCCAGCAACCAAGCCCCACGCAGCCGCTCGCTTACCTCCCTCACAGTGGGATGGGGAAGTGAATCAGAACAGTAAAAGTGAGAAAACTCGTGGGCTGAGATAAAGGCAGTTTAATAAGTAATGCAAAAGCTGCACACAGAAGCAAAGCAAACCAAGGAATTCATCCCCCACTTCCCATAGGCAGGCAGGTGTTCAGCCATCTCCAGGAAAGCAGGGCTCCATCACGCCTAGTGGTGACTTGGGAAAACAAACACCTTCACTCCGAATGTCCCCCTTTCCTTCTTCCCCCAGCTTTACATGCTGAGCATGACATCCTATGGTCTGGAATATCCCTTGGGTCAGTTGGGGTCAGCTGTCCCGGCTGTGTCCCCTCCCAACTCCTTGTGCCCCCCCAGCCTCCTCTCTGGTGGGGTGGGGTGAAGAGCAGAAAAGACCTTGGCTCTGGGTAAGCACTGCCCAGCCACAACTAAAACATCCCTGTGTTATCAACACTGTTTTCAGCACAAATCCAAAACACGGCCCCATACTAGCTACTAGGAAGAAAATTAACTCCATCCCAGAGAAAACCAGCACAGTGTGACTGGTGGGTCACCAGCATTTCAGCAGTAGTGTGGGTTATACTTACATATGAAAAATAGGGAAAATGTATGTTAGAGACTCCTCTCTGTATTCCTACTGCCTCCAGCAGTTTATAAGCTAACTGCTCTTGAGGTGTTTCTTCTCCCTCCATTTCTGCTCTGTCCTTAAACTTTTCCAGGTTGTTGTCCAACCCTGGAAATCCTTGTCCTCTGCTTCTCTTTTGGGTAATCTAGATTATGATTGTTGGCCTTGATTATGAAGCAGTATAGGCTTTTTCAAAAGTCTTATTTTTGAAAAGTCCTATTTTGAAAGTCCTTTTGGAGTGGACTTTGAAAGGGTGTGGGTTAGATGCAGCACAGAACGTATTGTGTATAGCATACAACATACCCCCTGCACTGCAGCTAGGAACCTGGCGCCTGGTTCTACTGTCCAGTTCGCGTTAGTGGGGGTTTTGTCCTGCTCCAGAGCTAGGTAAGGAATTCACAATGGCCTTCTGCAATGAATGAAATCTGCCTGAAAAACTCTACTGGAGCAGTGTCCTATTGAATTATAGAACAAAAAGAATCAGAGTGACACCAAGGCAAGTAAACACTCAAGTGAAACCTTTAGAGATTAGTAGTAACGGGGGCGGGAAATAATTTTATAATGTACATATTTTTAAGTCTAATTTTGGCCACTTATACTGCAGTTTAGTTAATTTCTTTTTCTGAACGATCAGAGAGAAAATTAATGAAAAAATATTTTTATTATTTTATATGTTTTGGTCAATTCACCACTTGGAGCAATGCAGTGTAAATTCAGTGAAGTCAAGAGAGCAACCACCAGTGGGTTTATCCTGCTGTCATTAAACTTATTCTGACATAAGGAATGGACTCAGTAAACATTTCCAGATAAGGCTAGTACCCGAGTACAACCATTGTAAGATTTCTGTTCATAAATCGCAACTGAAATGCATGCTAAGGGCTGAAGGGACTTGTTGGATTGTTTGTTTTTCTTTTTGTCATTCCATTTTAGCTGCTTCCTTGCTCATTACATTGCTCCCATTAGCATAATGTATTGGTTGTGTTTGCACAGCTTTTCCTGCCAAAGGCTGCCCTGCAGTTGTACAGCCATTGGGGTAACCAGCTGTTACTTACTTAAGCCTCCATCATTTTGTATGACAGAGTAACTTAATTATGCCCTGCTTGAAGATGCTAAACAAAATTATCTTCTGAACAAGTGTACTTCACTTAATATTTGTCTCTATCAGGTACTTGAACTCTGACACTTAAGCCATGTGCACTAAATAAACAAACAAATTTTAAAACTAAACCTAGTAGCAAGTTAATTATTAGAGTCAGAGGTTGTTTTACAGTATTTCTAGAGCACAATTTTCTCTTTAGCTCAGGTATAATGCATATTTAAAAGACTTCAGGAAACAGAAACTAAAATGCATATAATAGTATAATAAACTAGCAATTAAGGTTTAACTTTTTCTATGTTTTGTGAATATAAGAAATAGATCTTCAGTCAGTATTGGTCATTTTAAAAAGGCAGGATTGTAATACTCTATAAATTTCAAATCTGGACAAGAAAAATACTGCTTTCTGCTCAGCAATATATTCTAGTTATAAGAAGGTGTCAGTCAACAACAATGGTCTTCCTGTATTATAGCAAACCATTTAGGTTTTTTTTTTTAAACCTGGAGTATGAATTAAATCCAAACCATACTTTTTTTGTTTTCCTGGTAACATCTTTCCTTAGTTCTTTATAAGGCAGCTTGCTTTCTTTCCCCTTTTCATTACTAGACAATTATGAGTATGAAAGTGACAATTTTGGTGTTGCCAAGTGGCTTCTTAAGTGTTCCAAAATGTTAGCTCCCATATTTTCAAATGGATTATAATTGAAGATGCACCAATCTACATGAATTTATTTTGAATAGTTGTCCACCTGTCACATTTGCTAGTTGATATAGCCTCAGGGTAAATACAATCTGCATTCAAAGTAGATACCTGAAGACTGAATTAATAATAAACAATTTTTATAAAATAAATTTTGCTAAAAATTATACAAATGCAAAAATAAAATTGTTCTTTAAAATGTGCTGCATCTTATCTAGATGATTGGATCTAAGTTGTGCAAATCAGAATGCATTTGACCAAAGATAGTTTTAATTTTCTAAGTATTTGAAAGGAGTATGAAAGTGATTTTAAGGCTGGACTACAACTCTGGTAGAAAATCTTTGGAAATCTTGTAATAAAGGAATATTTTTTTATTAAATAAAATTGGAAATAATGTTGAAATTCACTGTTGTACAGAGTATCCAGCTGTAGCCCAATAAATATGATTTTTTGTTACTAGAAAAGGCTACAGGCTTTGTATCGACCTGTCAGTGTGGGCTTTCAGGATATATTTTGGCTTGTATCCTGAGCTTGTGTTAGTTGTGATAACAATTGTCCAGCAGTCGGGAGACTACTGCCTAACTTGTTTCAGCTTAGCTCTCTGAATACTGGATATGGTAAAGATCTAGCAAACCTGTGAATCCACTCAGTAACAAAGTAACTGGGACTTAATTTCAATTAGTAAGCAGTTAATGGGTGGAGATAGACTGATTGTAGTTGGGAACTCATTTTTAAAAAGAGCAAATAAGCACAGAGTGTTAGAAAAATGTGTAAAAGTAACCTCAGCTGGACCCAACACTAAGGGGATGGAACATCGGCCATCAACATCATGCACCTTCTCCTGGTGAAGGAACTGGGATGCTGACAACTCAACATAACCTCCCCTTCCCTCTATTCTTCTTGCGGAGGGCTGAATCTGTTGTCCTTACGAATCAGAGGAGCATGAAAAGGGTGTGTATCACTGGAGAAAAGGGATTGATACTCCAAAGTTCATGTATAACACATTAGCTACATTATTAATGCGATTTTCCTGTAATAATGAAGTAATTTGAACAGTAAAAGCTAGTATCATTGTAAATGTATTAATAATAATATTTGCCATAGTTTTGATTAGGCTGTTTAGATTTTAATTAGACTAACAATAAATTCTTTGCTTGGCATTTTGCCCGTAAGAAGATGTTAAGTGTAACACAATATACCATAAAAATCCTACTTCTACATTATGTTGAAGATTTAATTAATGTATAACATAACTACTTTTAAATAATCTCCTTCCTCATTTTTTCCATGCAGCACAGACTTTTTCCAATATGGTTATTTAATATTGACTTTTTTTTACTGGTATTTGGAGATTTCTTAGCTTAGTGTTACAAATTGTGAGTATCTACTTTCTACCTGAGCTTTTGGAGTTCAGTACTCCTGAATATCAAGACTGACATACACATTACAACATAGTAGAGATCGGTCTTTGGTCAGTGACTGACTACTGTGGCTCTATTTATAGTAAGGTTGATGAGATGAATGGATCACATGGCCCTTTAAAAACCATAATACTGCAATAAATTGTGTGCTGTGGTAAATGTAAGCTGTATGATAGTGGGATATCTAACCTAACATGAGAAGAAAAAAGAATCAAATTACCTACTGATATTTTAAATTATTTTGAAGGTCTGCAAGGCAGTGCTAGCATTTTCTATGAGATGTATGGCCTGAGAATGGACCACAGTAAAGAAGCAGAATTTAGTTTATTACTGTTCTTAATAAAACATTGTAATAACTGTTGCAGATGAAGTAAAGCTGAACATTTTTTTCCCTTAAAAAACGTTGCTCATTCCCAATGCATGGCATATTTGATGATGCAAGACTTCTTTCAGTCTAATCTTCTCCATCTTTTGCCACAAAACAGCGTAATTTCTGATGTCAGTGTTCTATGATGTTACCTCTAAACCCACAGATTAGGTCTACAGGGGTTACACATCAACAGAAAGTTTTTTCAAATGTAGCAATTACAGAAAACCTAGCGCATCTGAAACTTGTATACTGAAATAAACAAATGGAAGAGGAAGGAACAAACCCAAGGAATTAAAACAGCCTAAAAAAGCCAACTTTCTAGAATTTTATAGTTAGAGGTGATATTTGCCAATAGAAATGACAGCTGGCATTAATGTCTACCAGGTTGAGAATGTACCATGTTGCTATTAATCATAGAATCATAGAATAATGGTTTGGGTTGAAAGGGACCTTTAAAGGTCATCTAGTTCCAACCCCCCTGCCATGGGCAGGGACACCTCCCACTAGACCAGGTTGCTCAAAGCCCCATCCAGCTTTGCCTTGAATGCTTCCAGTCATGGGGCATCCACAGCTTCTCTGGGCAACCTGTTCCAGTGCCTCACCACCCCCATTGTAAAGAATTTCTTCCTTATATCCAATCTAAATCTACCACTTTCAGTTTAAAACTGTTGCCCCTTGTCCTGTCACTACGGGCCTTGGTAAAAAGCCTCTTGTCTCTCTTATAAGCCCCCTTTATATATTGAGAGGTCACAATAGGGTCTCCCTGGAGCCTTTTCTTCTCCAGGTTGAACAATCCCAACTCTCTCAGCCTGTCTCCATAGAGGAGGCGTTGCAGCCCTCTGATCATCTTTGTGGCCCTCCTCTGGACTCACTCCAACAGGTCCATGTCTTTCTTGTACTGAGGACCCCAGAGCTGAACGCAGTACTGCAGGTGGGGTCTCACCAGGGTGGAGTAGAGGGGGAGAATCCCCTTCCTCGAACTGCTTGTCACGCTTGTTTTGATGCAGCCCAGGTTATGATTGGCTTTCTGGACCACAAGCACACATTGCTGGCTCATGTCCAATTTTTCATCCACTGGTATCCCCAAGTCCTTCTCTGCAGGTCTGCTCTCAATCCATTCATCCCCTGGTCTGCATGGATGTCTCCTGCGTTGTCCTCTTAGACTCTATCTAAAATAGTAACTATGCATTATCAAGAATATTCACAGGCCATGAAGCCAGTTGTCATAGTCTCGCTAGGTTTATAATATTAAAATCTCTTAATCTCTCAGCAAGAACAGTGTGGGTATATCAACATTACATAGTGAGAGTCGTCCCAAACTGTGGACAAACTCCTGGGAAGGGTTTGGGACAGTGTGAGTTGGTCCAGGTCCAGGCCCAGGCCCACGCATGCCAGGAATGCTCTTACAGTTTAACAATGCAGGCAGTAAAGTCCTGGTGCCCAGGCCTATACCGTAGCATTGTTTTATTGTCTACTATATAGACACAGTGGTAGAGTATTATATTTATATTAGTTGTTCCCCAGCCCTAGAGATCAACTATTCCTGTTTTTATTTGATACTTTACAATGGTATCCTGATACCCTCTGTGTGACAAAGGAATCATGTCTTGTTAGGAAAGATATGTGCCTGAGATGAAGAAATACACAGAGTTGGACAGCCATTACTGGTCCAAGGAGAAGTTGCTCCCAAATGACAGGGCAGATTAGCAAAGCTTGGTGAAGTGAATGTCTTAAAATTTCCATTACCAGGGAGTTTCAGGAGTTGTGTTTGTTTGGGATACAGCTGTCCTAATCTACCTCTGTGGTAAAATCAGGTATGAAATGAAAAGTCACTGGAAAATATTTGGATGAACTAAGGTTAGTTTTAGGCATGTGGTGAAATAACACTTTGGAGGGAGAACTATGCAATGCAAACTTTGCAATGTGCAGTTGTGGAACATATAATTTCCAATGAGCAGTTGACAACTCTTGAGTTCTCTGTATCTACTTACCTTAAAATAATAAATACAATGCTAAAAAAGACCTAGTAAAACCATTCCTTTCTTTGCATAAAATAATTTATGGGTAGAAAGGGAATACTTATAATATTGCAGGAAAGGTCAAAATTAGAATAAGTGGAAAATCTGAACAGTGAAATCATTACTATAATTCTGTTTCTGAAATGCAGGTATATACATGTTCCACTGAGGCTACAACCTTTATAGCTCCTCTCGCATCCAAGCTTTAATGAAAGTTCATACTTTTTAAAGCTGGCACACATTTAATTTGAAATCAGTTATTAGATCTTTCCTTTCTCTTAAAGTTTCTGAAAGCAACTGAAATGTACAGATAAAAATAGAGGATTTGTTTTCTCAGTTTTCTCTGCAATGTATGGAATTACAGCCTACGTTTACTGCTTGAGATAACCGAATGAATGTTGTACTTTCATGTTTGTGAGAAGGCTTCGACTTTCTCTCTCAAAGCCTCATTTTAATTGGTAGTTTGGTAAGGAATGTTTTTAAAAGGTTAAAAAATATATATGTTAAGTAGTTTCCCATGTTTTCTAACTGAACAAATGTTTGAAGATGACTCATTCTATGTAGTTTAATAATCCTGTTATATGAGCAAAACAATGACTGACTTGCACCTGTAATGTTTTTCTTCAAGAAAAGATGACTTTTCTTCCCACAGGTCCAGACAGAAAAGTATGTTGTGCACTGAAAGCAATAAAAATCTGTAGGTGTAAGCTGATGGGGATGGAGGTTCTGCAGAGAAGCATGAATCCTTTTGTTAGTTATTGGCACCTTATGCATGACTTTAAAAGAAGAAAGGGACTGTCTTTTTCTAGGCCCTCTAGATTCTGCAGCAGAGTGAGGATGGCTAGGAATGTTTTCACTGTTTTTCTGAAACTAAAAAGACTCGTGCTGTCTCCACCACAAACGGAGAGGGACCATTTTGCTGTCTTTTCCAGTCTGTGGGATGCCTTGGATAGATGGCATGTATCTTTATTTATGACATTATCATTTATCTTCTGTTTATAAATGATCTGGTAAAGGCTTTCAACAGCTGGGAGTGAAGGCAAGAGAGGGGGAAGGGAATGAGAGCAAAAAACCGCCGTGGGAAATGAAGCTTGCTGCAGTTCTGGCCTTAAAAAATGAAACTGGCTGAAGGAGCTGAGAAGATTCACATAAGAGACATAAAGTATTTGGTAACAAGGATAAGGAAAAAATTAAATCATAATTCAATCTTCTGCTCTGTTACTGGCATTGTGGGACACGTTCAAGAGTGCCTATCTGGGTATATCTGTCTCAGCGGGATGGTTTAGACTCCAGTGTTTGATACCAAGGCTGTTTCTTTAGCCTGTGGAGAAAGGCACTTCTAAAGGGCAAATTGTATAGAATTAGCCAGTAAGAGACATTAGACCAGCTGCGTCTTTTTAAACATCCACTTCTCTTTGGAGTGCAAGTAGTAGAGATGGATCTACACTAGGCACCCTGACAGCTTGAGATGTACCAAGAATTCCCTCTGTGGTTTAGCACTTCTCTAACTGCTGGACTTGTTCATCTTCTGTGTTACAACTGCTAGCAGTTAGAGAACTTGCACCAAAGTGGAAAACTTAGATCCAATTCACTCAAGAAATTACAATAGCCATATCTCCCACCTATCCAGGATATACTATTAAAACCGGATTAGGGAACAGGCTGGGTGGGAGGTACCCTCTATTTGACCTATTACAACTGAGCAGAAAAGAAAAACAAATAGCCTGAGAAAACTAGCAGTTCTGGAGAGACCCTGCATATAATCTTATGTGTGAAAGTAGGGGAGGACTCAAACCAAGGAAGCAATCTGGACAAAAGTTGTGACAGTACCACTATTATTTTTTCTCTAATGGAAATGGTTGCTTTGTGTTGAACTCAAGGCATGCTGTGTGCATGACATTGCCTCTGCAAGCACCAAACTGATGGGGGACTACTGGAGACTTGGAGGATATTTCGATTCTAAGCAGTGAAGCCTAGCTGAGAGGTAGTCATTCAGCTACCTGCACTGGGACAATTTGGTGCACATACTTGCTTTGATGCACAGAAATTTTTCAGGTTACCAAGGAGGCAATTCATTTTCAAGTACTTCCAAATTGAAGAAACCATCAGAGTATCTGTGTTTTTCTAAAATAGCCTTTTTTGGTGCTCCAGTATTTCCTATGTCATATTTTAAGTTTCAAAGTAGAAAGAAGGAGATATGTAGTCCTAGAATCAATGGTAGAAGATAGAAAATCCCTAAATATCCACACAGCCATTATCTATTTAGCTGCTGAGGCAGTCAGAGGCTATATTACCAAGCCTGTAGGATCCTTCTGATGAGGAAAGGGTCTAGGTCATTTATGAGATAGACAGATCATGTGTCTGAGTGGGGGTCTAGATCATTTACATGAGACACAGTCTGTTGTGAGGGATTCTTTGTCAATTGTGGAGGTGGAAAATGGTATATAAGAAGTCCTGTATCAGTTCTGGTGTGGGGTTGGGGTGGGGGATGCAGACAGGAAGGTATTTAGGTCTCAAGTTTTTCCCATAGTATAAAGATTTTTTTTTTTCATGTGCTACCATGATTTTACTTTTCTGTCTTATATCTTCTGACTGTCAAGAACAAGGAGAATAGATATAGCAGTCTTTGTTACATCTGTGAAAGGCATTATTGGACAAAAAGTTTGTAGTTCAAAAGGGACTTTAGTGTGAGGAATGCTGAAATTCATTTCTGTGTAACTATGAATCGTTGTGAGAAGGGGACCTTTATTCTCCTGTAACTTAGAGCGAGCTACCACTGTGAGACACATGAAAAATTATTCAGACCTCATATCTTATTAAACTGAACTACTTTTGTTGCTCCTTGATTTTTAGAGCAGCTAATTCTGTAAAAGTTACAGGTAGTTATGTTCCCAGAATAATAGAAGTACCCAGAATGCACAGCCATAAAACCTCATTGTCCTCTTGTCAGGGATAAAACAAGATAAGAGTCAGAAAAAAGTCAAACCAAGTGTGTGGCATCCTGTTTGCTAGACTTGTGCTTCATCAGGCTGCAAGAAGGGGGATTCCAAAGATGGGAAGGATTAGATGCAGGGGATGTTCCTGTCCTATAAACAGACTCTCAGCCTGAAAATGGCCATTTAAAAAGAAGTAGGGCCTGTTGCGGTAGGGCAAGGGGTAATGTAAAAGAGGCTAGATTCAGACTAGATATAAGGAAGACATTTTTTATGATGGGGGTAGTGAAACACTGGAACAAGTTGCCCAGAGGAGTTGTGGCAGATGCCCCATCCCTGGAAACATTCAAGGTCAGGTTGGACGGGGCTCTGAGCAACCTGATCTAGTTGAAGATGTCCCTGCTCACGGCAGGGGGCTTGGACTAGATAACCTTTAAAGGTCCCTTCCAACCCAAACTATTCTATGATTCTATGATTCTGATAGGAAAAGGAATCAGACCCATACTGTCATTGACAACTAGTCTCCAGCTGAGTATGCAATTGCTTTAGCGAATGGAGTCAGACTTATGTATGCACCACACACAATGTGTACATGTAAGTATATGTTCAAAGCCTTCCTCTCAAGGTCTAGCAAGTTTCTTGAAGCCCTTCTTTCTCATTAGCTTCATTAAAGAGAAAAGAGTAAGGGTGATCCATGCAAAACAGAATCCCTGAGACCAAAGCTCTCTAAAGACTATACTCGCTATTTGAAAACTGTTCCATCAGAAAATTCCCAACTCTAGTTTTAATGTTTCAGTAATTATAGTAGCTGGTTCAAAACCACAGCAATCATTGGAAATAAATCCTACTGCATATGAACTGTAATCTGCAACGTGAAACTATCTGTGATTTGGATGTTAAATAGGCTGTTGTGCTGGTCATTTCAATTAAATCCACAGAAAATACATTAGATCTGATGATATAGCTCATGCAAAATACCTGCACTGAGTGCATTGAAATCCGTGGGGTTTTATTATTTCAGTGAATGCATGATCAGATTTAGACTTGATTCACTTCTGGAGCTTACTTGAATGTAAACCTTCAGGCAGACACTGTTTCTCTTTAGTATTCATAAGAGCTTGGCACTGTGGGACTTCTTATCACAAAAAAGTCATTGAGATCTACCATAATGCACGTATTTGTTGCTATTATGACTGGTACTATTACGTGAATGTATGTATTTTACCCTGTAACATCCAGAGGTTCTTTATCCTTTTTTATCACCTAACTCGTATACTGAACTATGAGAGGAAGATGAGCCTTACAGCTTGGGTACTTGATAAGGGCTTAAAAAATGCATATTTAAATACCAGGCATTGTTACAGATTACGTGGGTGAGGCTCAGCTAGCCAC
This sequence comes from Harpia harpyja, assembly GCF_026419915.1. NCBI lineage: Eukaryota > Metazoa > Chordata > Aves > Accipitriformes > Accipitridae > Harpia > Harpia harpyja. Next base: position 47,337,328 of record NC_068945.1, on the reverse strand, counting down.
TTAACTGCCATGAGTTGGATTTTAAAAAATGGTAAGGCTTCAAAAAAGGATTTTTTATGTTTAATGGAATTTTCGTATGCAATACAATTTGTTAAAGGTATTACTTGCATTGATTTCAGTTTTGAAAATCCCATTAGGAAATATATGCATCCTTAGGAACCAAAATATTTTTGCTTTTGGACACCACTTAATGCAATGCTTAACCCTAAAAGCCACTGCTGTACCAGTTTAATTGGAGATCAGCCAATTTGGTTCAGAGTGAAATGGATATATCATTGGTGCTGTGTGCATGTGAATGTGTATCTACACAGAGGTCCTTCCACAGAAGTCTGAAAAAACTGCTTATTAATGTAACCATGTGAGGTTTTCATTAGAAGTGTTCATGCACAATGTATGCCAAGCTCTGCTTTCAGGCACACAACTGTCATTTTGGAGATTGAAAGGCATGGAATTATTTCACTGGTGTGAGAAAAGACTGTATTGTGTATATTTCCTGATGTATTGTCTTGATGTATTAGTGAAATGAAGGAAGGTGTTGCTCCAATAACTTTCCTCAGCACAATAGGAAGACAAGCCTGATGGTCTTTTCAGTCTGGTGCTGTCCCTGAAAGGAGGTTCAGCTTCTTAGAAATTTTGAAGCATTGTCAGTCTTTTCTTAAAGAGTAAATTGGGGTATCCCTCATTTTATGGTAATATTTGGCAGTTTTCTGTACAATTACACAGGTACTTTGCAAGGTGGTTCGGAGCAAAAGTCTACCCTTCCAAAATACATCTGTCACATTTCTCACCTAACATTGCTTTAAATGAGAGCACAGTTTATTTGTGATCTCGAAAGAGAAAGTATCTAATGGAAAAACTTTGTAAGCTGAAAAACATTAAAAACCGTTCAACTATAATAGTGACTGCACACCAGCTTATTATATCTCTACTTTTCTGCCAAGGGCTAAGTTACCCAAGGGCACTTAATAAAAACAGATGATCTGAAGCTGACATTGCAGACAGACTTACTACCTTATCTCCAGGTTAATGCGATAGTATTGGCCAGTGCTTAAAATCATGCCTGACAACATTGTCAGTGAATCCTCTGCCAAGGCAGTAAGCAGGTTTTACTGCAGTATCTTTTTCAGTATTACAACATGATTACTGAGAGATTTCCTACTTAGTTTAGGAAGCCACACACAACTGTAAAGTAAAATTGTTGTCTAATAAAATATAACTTCCTAAGAAAAATATTGAGCAGAACTATAGTTACTATTTCTAATACACTATCTGAATACTTCCCCAAATAGAAACTTCTCTCTGCTGTCCTTATGGAGTTATCATTGTAATTTTCTTTTATGGGACTGTGGAAGACCGTAGTTGCTTTCTTTTTGTAGGTGAGATAGACTCAATAGACAGACTTACTCAGGAATGTCAGATTTTTCCTTTGTATCTATAGGGAACCGAGTCCTTTGTGATCTGATTTCATGGTTCCCCGATTTTCTGATTTCTTAGTTAGGACTGTGACATATTAATATGTTTATTGTGTGCCAAGAGAGCATTGGGGCTAGAATTCAACAGCAAGGTGGAAAAGTTAAAAATAAAAAAAAACCCAAACCCAACAAACTCAAGAATATTCATGCTTCGCTACAGAGAAACTATTTTTTTTTTTTTCCCAAGCTTGACACTCAAAGAGTATATCAAAGTTTTCATTAGATTCTGCATTATGCCTGCTGCCACTTGAGCCATGCTGCACACACTACTGAATCACCACGTGGCATATTGTTGTAGAGGTTTCTGTGTATTAAAGGCTAACCCTATTGTCGCTCCTCTTTTCCTGTACAGACATACTTGTTTCTTTTCTAGAAATGTGGTTGCTACAGCATCTTGATTACTTCTATGAGAATGAAGTTTAATAAATATTATGTTGTTTCTACCGCCTACTCTTAATGTTAAAAAACCAACATGAAATAGCCATACTTGACTATAATTAAAGGCAACCAAAGTCAAGGGTCCTTCTGATGTATGTACAGAAAAGGAAGAGTGTTATTGGTTCCCTTTCCACCTAGTATTTTTGAGTTAAATACTTTATTTTCCTTCTTATATTAAATCAATATAACAACAATGATTTTTTATGTTGTTTCTTTCCTTCCCCAGATGTACATCCAGACAACAACACTTACTGTCTCCATGAGTTTAAGTGCTTCTGTGTCTCTGGGCATGCTCTACATGCCCAAGGTTTATATTATCATTTTTCATCCAGAGCAGAATGTTCAAAAACGGAAGCGGAGCTTCAAGGCTGTAGTGACAGCTGCCACAATGCAAAGCAAACTGACCCAAAAAGGAAACGACAGACCAAATGGCGAGGTCAAAACTGAACTGTGTGAAAGTCTTGAAACCAACAGTAAGTCATCTGTAGACTTTCCCATGGTCAAGAGTGGCAGCACTTCCTAATAGATGTACGTTCACAAGAATGCACTTTCTTTTAATAATAAACTTTATTCTTTTTCTTACTTGTTCTGCATGAATCCAGAGTTGTGTCAGAATTCATGTACTGCTGGATGCAGGAATGCCTACAGTTGTTTCAAACAAATTGTTTTTCACAGGAAGCTAGTAAAAAAAAGAAATAAATGCACAAGCAGATTTTGGAAAGCCACATCTTTTTAAAATGATCTGTTTTAGCTAGTGCTGATTTGATGTGTTGTGCATTGCTGTGCCAGTCGTGGTCTGTCCTGACAGTTCATGAGGTGTATTTATGGTCATCATTGTATATTCAAAACTCAAAGGCTGTTGAAAAAAATATAATGAAAACAGTTAACTTCTTTGTTTTTATTTTGCAGTTACATACGGAAGTGAAAATAATGCTTTTTACCTTTCCACCTTAACTTAATATTTGTTGACTTGTTCATTTATCACAACTCATGAGTACTAACGCTTCCCAGAATAACATTTCCCATCCAGGTTTTTGGTTGTGGTCTTACTCATCTTGGTACAAAATTGTGATAATTCGTATGCAGCTTAATCATTACATGTTCTGATACATTGTGGGTTAGTAATGGGAAAAAGTTCTTTCCCATGTCAGAAAAGTTCCTGAACCTTGCCACATCTCTAAATTGCTCTGGTATAGAAGAAAACAGAGGTTATAGCTTCCATTCCACTACATGACACACAGTCTTATAAACTGGACTTCACAATAATAATAATAATCAAATATGAGTAGAGCCAGTAGCTTTACCCCAGAGCTTAGCAGTCATGGAGAATTGGTTTCTGTTGAGGAGGTAGAGGTCACATGGGATGGACAGCAGCTGTTATAGTTAAAGACAATTTTTTTCAGTCATTTTACTGCAAATGAGGGGGTTTTTTTTAAATTTTTATTACTTTTTAATGATGTTGACAAGAGATTCAATAGTACTATTTTGCTTGAGCACATTCAGACAAATCAGTACCAAGTTTGCAGAAAAATATTGTACTTATTTCAGAAAAATGCAACCCTCCACTGAATTCAATCAGAGTTTGCCAAATTGAAGACTATATTAAAATAGTCCTTAAGTTTACCATAATATAGTTGCTGATGCATGGAAGATACCGAGTACAAACCAATTCACTTGAAAAACTCATGACCCTTCAAAATGTATAAATCTGCTAGACTGAGCTTTGGGTTTATACAGCTTCAGATTATGACATATAACAAAGGACAAAAGGAGAAAGGCAATGGCATTCCTTTTGGATCAAATAATAGCATGGGAATATGAAGAACTCAATAATTTCTCAAATCTTCAGAAGTCGCCAAAAGAAAATTCAGAAGGGAAAGAGAGGTGGATTTTGCTGAGTTTGCAAAATTATAAACTTCTGAGGAAAGGTCAAAGGAGGGATTCCACAGTAGGAAAAGAAAGACTGTTAATAATAAAGTCTTGGGTATCTGATGTTTATCTACTGCACCTAATTAAGAAATGCTGTGTCTGGTATTACTTAAACTATGATTATGCATAATTCATGGAAACAGCTACTGTTGGAAGCAAGTCTGCTTCTCCAGTAGTGTGATGTATGCAGGGTAATGCTTATTTACTGTACTCTAAACATAATTTTAACAGTAGCACATGTATATAATTCCGAGCTCACTAAGAGTATATCCTGACTAGGCTTTGATGCAGGCAGCATAATGCTTCATAGGCAAAAATTCAGTCAAGTCATCTGCACTCCAGAGAGCTGTCCCTATGTAATTGAGCTCTTGGCCTCAAGATGGGTTTCTCTCTTGCCCAGAATTGTTCTGTACCATTTGGATTTGATCAGCTTCCCTCTTTTCTGCCAAAATAGTTACTGTCAAAACTTTTGGAGGTTCCTGTGAATTATCAGTGCACAATGCCACATAAGTCCTTTTCATTAGGTCAATAGTAATGACCTCTCAACATTGCAAAATTTCTTCTTGCACTGACTCAATGTGAAGTAGATCTTTCTTTTCAGCGGTAGTATATGAAGCTGATCACAAACAATCAGGCTATTCCAAGTATACCAGAAGTGGTTAGTAAGTGTTTCCCACCATTTTGCAAGCACAAATACGGGTAGGGATAACAGTGCTCATAACTAGGTAAGAAATAAGATAAGACAGTCAGGTAATTTCTTTTGCTTCCCATCCAGAGACAACTCTGCTCTGTTTGGTTTGTCCTGTTCCATGTAACAGACTTTATTTCATGTTGTCCCCCATATGAACACAGTCATGTTTTTTTGTGGAAATACATTCATATTCAGTGGAAAACAAATTGTATCTGGGAAATAGGATGAAAAAAAATCCAGATGCAATTACAGGAGGCATAACAATGACAAGTACTTTAAATGCATATAGGTCAGATCACAACAATAATTCTAAATTGCTTTAGATCCTCTTTTATTTTATTCTTTTTCTTTTTTGTTTCATTCCAACAGTAATGTAGTAACTGGAGCTAGAAAAGAGTGTTCATTCCCAGAAATATTTTGAGCCAAATCTGCTACTTTTTCTGGCCGTCTATGCTTGCCAAATGTGGTTCATGTTATTACTATGAAATGCTAACAGTCTTAAAGAGCAGGACACCAGCTGCTGAAGCTTTCAGATCCCCAAACAGGAATTGTAGGCTTATTACAGTGAACTATAAAGACACTTGCAATATTTATCAAGTAAAAAGCCATTGTTTGGAGATGAGATTAGATTTAATACATTTCAAACTACTATCTACACTAGCTTCCTGTGCTATCATTTTTTAAAGTAACAACACTCAGAACTCAATAGGATGATTTTTGTTTCTTGATCAGTCCTAGATTAATTCTGTCAAAACTATTTAAGTGTCAGATACACAACGAAGTTACAGGAAACTAACAAGTTACTCTAAATCAGCTGAGGTGTAGTAACTACTTACTTTTGTATTTTAAGCTTGCAAATGTCCTCACATAATTCAGCTTACTGAGTTGTGATAAATCCGATTATGTTACACTGCTGTGGGCTAAAAACATACACATGAAAAGTTATCATAGAACTCAGCTGATACAGGGTAATGTGGTAAGCTAGCTTAACCTGATCACGTATCTGAGCCTATTTTCAGGGCGAGGGAAAAAAATAAGCTCTGCTCCTTCCGTCCTTTTGTTCCCAAGTGTGCAGAGTTTGCAGATGTGCATTTATTTGTTATTTCTTAGCTGGGAACAAAATCCTTTTATGCTCTAAGGAACTTGGTGCCATTTCAGCAGTCCTGCATTATTTTCAGAAGGAACTTTACGGGCCAAAGGAAAAATAGAATCCTCTCAGAAATCCAGCTGTGGGAGCATGGGAGAGTTCAGATGGGATCAGTACATGCCATCTGAAAGATCTGAAAGATGTAAATGAGGCTATATTTGCTTCAAGTGTCCCAATACATGCAAATAAAGCTATTTCATGTTGGTGCTCAAATACTGTGATCGATTATGTGAAAGACTTGCTTAATGTGCCAAAAGCAATCCTTTCATGAATTAGCTCTTGCAGACACAAAGTACTGGAGCTACCTGTGCAAGTGGAAGTAAGAAATATTATGTTTTGCAGCTTCCTTTTGATTATTCACTCTTATATATATTTTCTTATGGAACAAAAATTATAGTAATATGTGAATTATAATGGTCTGGTTCTGTTGTGTCTTACAAAATGGCAAATGCAATATGAGAATCAAATTGCTCAGAAACCCAAAGAAAACATGAAGAAAAAATCAAGCAGCAAACTTAGTTATGTATACAACCTAGTATTATTTTGCAGCAATTTTAGTGATCTGTGATTTAGTTTAATCCTTGGTACAGGAGAGAGAAACTGTCCTTTCTTGGTTTCTGTAGTCTGTTCTTCCCAAATCTTTGGGTTGTTGGGCTGGATTTAGGAGAATCCTTTTCCTATCTATCTCAGCTCCCATCAGATTCTACATAGAAAAAAGAAATTAGAGGAAGGCAGGAAGGTATGGGAATAGAATTAAGATCTTTGAATCTATAGACTAGACAATTTTTGTGCCATTACAATATTTTCATCCTGCCAGCTGCAGTCTTCACTATCACAAACAGAACATGTCTGTAGCAGACGGAATATAAAACATATTTGGGAAGCCAAATTCCTCTTTATGCAGTGTGGCATAGACCGTATTATAGAGACAAAAAAGAGACTTAGTCCCCCAGCAGTCTGATTTGCCATGTACCTAACTGGTTTAAAATTAGCGAGCTGCCTGTGAGACCTGATGTCACCACTTCCCTCTTCCCACCACTACATTAACACAACAGTGGAGACTTGAGCTGTATTTTTTACAGCACAGGGATAAGATTCAAGGGCTAGAAGCTAACACAAACTTCCATGTAAGATTCACAGTTGTTCACTTTTACAATAGTAAAGGTATCTAGCTTTCTCAACATACTGCCTCATACTGAACAAGGGGTATCAGCTTTGCTCAAAGGAAGACATGATCAGCTGACCATCAACATAAGGAGACCATAATAGCATGGCAGCTCTAAAATACATCCCAGGTTCTCATAAGCATTTCTGCTGGCTTACTTATATGCAGATGCTTTGTGTCTGAAGGATCTCCAGAGAATATGTGCTGTAGGCACTAGCTACTCAGTGTCGCTAACTTGGAGAGATGTTTCCCATGTTAGGCTTTGCTCCTTTTAAGGAGCATAAGCCTCCTTTTAGATGGACAACCCACCACTAGCTGCAAAGTTGTCTTCAACCAGCAGAAGAGAGAGAAAAATCCAAGGTCTAAATTAAAAAGGTCTATACAGAAATCAGCTAAAATAATACCAGACAAATAGCATGTTGAAATTCTGTTACAGGTATGCTAAAACCACCCATCATTGTTCCTCTCTATTGACCTCTCCTTCCTCAAGTCATAAACAAAATAAGTTATCATCAGGAACACAGAACTTGAGATCCAACTTACTCACGGCTTGTATACATGCTTAAACTTTCTTACTTTATTCCTTGAACATAGGCCATGTTATTTGGAAATATAGTTGGACACTGAGTTCAAATGCTAAATATGTTTTTTTCCCTCCTCTCTTGATTCTAAAAATCCTGAACTTTGTTTTTTGTTGTTGTTTATTTTTGGTTTTTTGATTTACAGCCTCTTCTACCAAGACAACTTATGTCAGTTACAGCAATCAGGCAAACTGAGCAGGGATGAAATTCACTGGAAGACCTGCAGGATGGGATCTTACAAACATAGACTTTACCACCACCAGAATTCAGTCTTGGAAATATCAGTAGACCACATTCAAATCAATAGTCAGTCTCCTAAAGGACAAGGATTAAACAAGAGGCAAAAGGCAAAAAGAGACAGGGGAAGGAAAAGTCCAGTTTTATAACATAGAGACAGTGTCAAGCTTCTGAACTGTTCACTCACAAAAGGAAGCAAATCACAAATGGAGAACAAATGTTAGCTTGTGAAAAAAAAAAAAAAAGCTGTTGAAATAAATCATGTCTGATGTTATATTTGTAAGTACTTTTTTGTGATTGTGACAATTTCCTTTCCTGTCCTACATTGTTCAACTCGTAAAAGAAGAGTTTGTTTCTTGTGGCGGCTGACTGAATTAAGTCCTGGGTTATGCTAAAATAAATGCAGTGGTCAATGCATGCTAATTTTTATACAAAATAATTTATTTCTAATAATAAAGGAATGTTTTGCAAATGTTGAGACTTGTTTTGTTGCAGTTTTAAGGAAAAAAGTCCTTACACTGTTGTCTATTGTTTGTTTAGAATGTGCAGTAAAGGTGGGTGTACAAATAAAATAATAATCATGGCATCAGAAGAATGCAGTGTAAACTCTAAGCATGTGTGTGTGTATGTGTGCACGCGTGCGTGTATGTACGTGCATGCCTGCATGAGTGTGCGTGTGTATACTCTGCAGTGTGTGTGAATTTATTTGTTCAAAGCTTTGTGACTATATTTTCTAATGGAAGGATTTTTTTCCCGCTTCTCACCTGGAAAGTAAGTGCATTTTATATGTTTGTAAAGTGAAGGAATCCTGATGGTAATTATTTTGTATGATTGTATTATATTTTTGAACCTTCACTAATACTTTTGATCTTTTTCATTTCTGGAACTTACAGTTTGTAAGACTTTATAACAGCTAGACTGGATTAAGCTGAAAGTCTATTCAGCCTAGTATCCTGTCTCTGACAGGGGAATGTAGCAGATGCTTATCAATAAAGGTGACTTTGAAATAACAGGAGAGAAATCAATGGAGAATTTGGAAAGCAGTAACCTAGTGGATATATGTACTATTGCCTTATTAACACTTAAAAATCAAAGAAATAGATGTCCATCTACAATCTTCACATTTTCTAACTCCCATGTCAAATGATTATGCGTACATTAGAAATTATTATGCAAAGAGAAAGAGAAATTCATATAGATAACTATCATGTTAATAAATCCCTCCAAAGAAGTTTAAAAAAGACAGCTAGGGACTTTCCACTTTGTAACTCTACCTGTGATGTTCTTTAAGACTTTTTCACTCCATACACTACTTACCATTCGTCAACTCAATGGGTCTTCACAATCAGTTGGTTATTAAATGTTATTTCTCCTGAATTAGCCTGGATGGCTCCTTGTGCTTTTTTTCCTCAAAGGAGCTATATTTTTATAAAGTATCTTAAAGAAGCTGTGGTGGGTCCTAAATTACATGAATGAAAATTGAAGTATCTAAAACTGAATCTCTTTCTGTTACAATGTCAATATTTAAAATCCAACACAGTCAGCAAACTGCATGACAGTGAATTTCCATTTTCAAAATATTTGACAAAACATACTTAGTTTTTCCCAGCATTTAAATGCCTGAATTATTAACTGATGATTGCTTTGACATGGCGTGGTATTGTGTGCTTGGTATGTGTGATATATTATGTGAAAATTCCTTTTTTGGCTACGCCACAAGCACATCAATCCCAAACCTATAAAACAATATATGCTTAATTTCAAGCATGTGAGTAATGCAGCTAATGCAATGCGACCTGCAAAATAAATTCATAAAAACATTTTTAGTTCTGTGTTGTTAGCTAATATCTCATCAAATTGAAGTTTTTTGTGAAAATGAATTGATTAGATCAATGTTTTAACAAAACAGACTTTCGTGTCTAGGATGGATTTCCTAAGAGAGAATGTGTTTTATCTGAAAACAAGTGTTTTGGCACAGTTTCTTTTAAAGAAACCTTTGAAAAGTTTAGTGTTCAATGCACAACAAAAAAGTTTCAAATATTTTGTCTTCAATGTCTATACATAATAACTTAAGCATAACAATATGCATTTGAAAAAGCAGTACATAGGAATTGTGTTTAAAACATTTCATATACTCATAAAAATTTTATATACACATAAAGTTTAGTATATGATATATTAATATCTTCCAGTTTCACAGTAGGCCAAAGAAAATGGTATTCTTAAGAGATCTACCAAGACCAATATACACTTTTTTTGGTTGAACAGTAGGGTAAAAATGGAATGCAAATTATTCTATGCATTTTCTATGTCATTCTGTCTGAAACAGGGAGTATAGTAAGCCTATGAGTGTCACTGGTATTAATGTAACTCATCAGAAAAATGAGCACACAGTATGAATTATGGAATAAACTGGGTGTTTTCAAAATACAACAGAACAGCACTGGTCTGCAGTTTTCACTTCTATAGAGTAGTTATGTACAGTTTATACGTTTGCATAGAATGGTGCATATCTGTCTCCTGTAACTGTGATCAAAAGCACATTCTTCTTTTGTATCCCTCTAGAGCTATGGAAGAACAATACATTTTATTTCTGAATTGAAATGCTGACTTTGTTCTCTTCAGCTTAGGAGACTTTTTCCTGTACAGTAGCAGTTCCAAAGACTTTTTTCTAGCAACCTGATTTGTGAGTTCTGCTTCCAAGACTGTGTCTTCAGGTGACTCTAAGTCCCATTTGTGCAATAGATTGTGCATCAGCTCTACAAGTCCTAACTTCCAGGTTAGGTGACCTAAATTTTCTGACCCCACCTGACCTCTACTTCAGGGATTATTGATTAAGAGACTGCAGTCTACAGCCTCTAACCAAGACTGATGTAGCTTTTTCAGCATCATCATTGAACACAAACAGTTCAGGTGAAGGATTTAAATATTTTTGAATGATTGATTCTAATTAGGTTAAGAGTGGTCTTTTTTTCAGCTTACTGGGGCTTTGTCTCCAGTTTAGCTATTATAATAAAAAAGCAACCTCCTAAAAAAAAAAAAAAGAAAAAAAAAAGAGCTATTATAAAGAGCGAGCCAGAGAATTGTATAATACAAAGGAAGGAAAAATTGATACAATTTTGCAACATGAGTATAAAAAAGGATGAATTTTAGAAAAATTGCTTCCTCTATGCTTTACCTTTCATATTACAAGGTCCATTTTTATGAGAAGATTGGGGGAATTCAGTCAGCAATAAGAAATCCCTGCAGAGTCTGTTGTTACTGCGCCTTTGAATACTTACACAGCTACTGCATTTTTCTTCTCTATGAAATAGCCATCACTTAATCCGTCTATACAGAAAACTCCTTGTTTGGGGTTTTTTTTAGTAGTTTGGTTTTTTTTTTAACAACCTCTGTTTCTACCTTGTTCTGCTCTTTATCTTATAACATTGACATTCGTGAAGCTACAGTTAAACGATTATCAACATTTCCATTATGAATGATATTATCTAACACACACAAAGATTCTGCACGTTGAAACTTGGCATGTATTTTCTTAGTGTATATGCAAAAGAATGTAAATGGAAAAACAGTTATTTAGGTAAGTTAAAATGAAAAGCTTACAAATAGAGTAAAGTCCTGAGGCAGATGTAATCAGAAGGTGGTAACAATTTAAAAACTGAGATTTGGCCAATGATCATAATACAGTATGTTCTAGTTATGTACAATACAATTAGAAAAATTAAAGGAAAAATTATTGGAGAGAGCCATACAAAAATATAAATGTTCAGTATCCATTTTCACATACCTTTTCACTTTCTTCCCTTCAAAGTATATTTTGAGGGCCTATGGTCCTAATGTAAAACCCATTCAAGTTAATGAAGGTCTTACCTTTGTTTTAGCAGATTTGAGATCAAAATTAACATATTGAGATTAACTTAACATATAGCTTTTTTAAACTGTTAGGTTTGAATAAATGTCACCAAAAGCTACATTACTTATATATCAATTTTTAACTATATTTTAATTGATAATTATAACACTTAAAATCCTTTATGCGTACAAGGAACTCTGGTGTATAAATCACTCATGTTTATAAAAAAATCTGTGCAAATTAGGTTTTATAAATTAAATGGTGTTATGGGACTGCTAAGCTAGATCTTCTGTTGGCCTGACTTTGAGACACAGGACACACTTAAATCACCTAGTCTTCCCTGGTATCTGAATGTGCGCAGCAACTAGAGCTGCAGAGGATCATTTTAACCTGATCTAAAACAATGATTGTTGAGGGGAAAAGAACCAAATAGTGAAATCATTAGAGGAATATAGACTATAATAGATAAATCTCTTTAGTACTAATGCAAGTTAAAATCCTTGGTATCTAAAAGTATCTAGATCTCAGAGCTTTCCATTTAGAAACAAGGAATGGGTGAAGGTCTTGAACTAACCTGCAACCTTAGTTCTGCAAGCTTTCATTGCCTCATTTCACAAATGTGAGCAGTTCATTATAGAAAAATTAAAATGCATGCAGCTCAAAGCCTGGGGTGGTGCCTCTATCTTGCAGACAGGTGACAAGGTGAGATTCCCCTGTCAATGGTGCTGTCTTCTACTAGAGAAGCTGTCCCATCATATAAATTTAGTGCACACTAGTTTTAGTATACTTTGGCAAGATTTACTCTCTCCTATCAACCATATACTTCTACAGAGTAAAGATATACTGTATGCTAAAGATTTGATCCAAAGCCAAGTGAAGTTCACAAGAGTCTTTTAGTAGGCTTACTTAGTCAGAACCACCCAGAGGGACTGGATGGTTCTACTTTTTTCTAGTCCAGACTGTAACATGAAACCATCCAATGACTTATAAATCAGATGGGCAATAGACAATGTCAAAATACATTCCAATCTAATTTTTATCCAGAAGAAGCTACCATTGTTATGAATGAGGTCCCAGTGGCAAGACCAAAACATGTATGCCAAAAGCACAGTAACTGAAATATTATACTAATGAAAGCCTGCAGGGTATGGTTTATGCACACTAGTGAGACAGTGTCTGAAAAATGTGATTATCCAAATGTTGTTAAACAAGGAGTTTGTCTTAATTATTTTCAGTCCACTCAGGTTTCACAGTAATTCAGTAGCTGAGTTCTTGAAGTTTAGTAACTAAACTTTTGTGTAGGCACAGGAACATTTTTTTCAACTAAAATTATAAAAAGTCTTTATTGTACAAACTTAGGGTTTAGTTCTGATCGTGGAGAAGCAGACTACAGTTTTAAAATTGCAATTACTGGTCATTTATGTGTGAGTATTCTGACGCAACTCCATCAGGACACACAACTTTGTTTCACTGAGATCAGGAACAAGTCCTTAATGTTGTTTTGTGGCTGCAGGATAGATACAATGAGATCTGAATGACTCTATGTATCAGGTCAATGAACCAGAAATTAAACAGAATTTATACACAATACTTTAACTGTTCTATAGAAAGAGTAATAAGCGACTTTTTTACAAAAATCTCCTTTCAAGAAATGCTTAAATAGCAATTTCCACAGCAGGGTTTTTAACTAATAGTACTAGCTCTCTTCCAATGAATAGATAATTTTTATTACTAGCCAAGGAAAGAAATGAAGGAAACCATTCCTAACAGATCCAGTTTGTAAATGTATTGTGTTGGAATACAACTTATTTATTTATGCGTCTACTTAAAGGCAGAATGTGAAAGCAGGAGACATAGCATGGTGAATGGATAAAGAGAAAATATCTCTCTTGCAGCATTCTTTTGTAATGCTTTGGTTTGAAAATGTAAATGAATGATCCAGCACATTTCACCATCACATCAGCCATTAAAAAAATGAAGCTTATAACTACACTTGCAAATAGCTTATGTGCCACGTGGTATAATTAAGAAATTACATATGGATCTACATATTCTGGTTAAATTTTAAAGAGCAAAATTCAATGACAGAAGAAGTAAGCATTCCTTTTCCCATTTTCAGTGGTATCTAATCTAATGGCACCTTTAGCACTTGTGGTACTGCAATTGTTTGCATCCAGAAAACACCATTTCATATTTTACATGCATGTTTCATTTGCTGTGGATAATTACCTCCTGCAATCTAATTGTGAAATGGTCTTTTTCTCAGCAAGAAGTAATTTCTTTCTGACTTTCCTCTGAAATTTCAGTAGCTAATAGGAGAGCAAAGTATATGTGTCACTAATCTTTATTATGTTTCCTGGGAAAGTAAATGATTGTAATAAATGGGATACAGCAAATACAAGAATGAATAGATCCTATCTGTGGACTGCATCCTATACTGCTGAATATATGTAAGTTGCATTGTCTCCTTTTAGCTTCTTACTTGGCTTAATTTGCCAGTAGGATCATGAGAATGGCAAAATACATTTGGTGGAAATAATCTGTTGCATCTGTGCAAAGAAAACAAGCTGGCTGATGGGAAAGACACATTCATCTGGAAACATTTTGGTTATGATAACTTAAAGGAAATTGGAAACCTTAATAATGAGTCTACTAAATTTTTTTATCAGGAAATGAACTACGTAGGAGTATGTTAAACTTCTTTCAGTGAAAGTCTTTCAAAGATTTTCAAAGTTTGTCTATAAAAGATCACTGTAGAATTCTTTGTACATTTCATGAATGTTGATAACTCTGTAAATTCTTCCATCACGTTGAAACACTAAAGTAATGGAGAGCAATAGTTTTTCTTGTTTGGCATTATAGGATGACAGCAGGTGGTTAGCTCCCAGGAACTTACTATTTTCAATGGTACAGCAGCAGCAAAGAGAAAACAGCAGTGTCCTCCAGAGCTAAAACAATGTTAGCAGTACACTAAGATGCACAATATCCTGAACAGCAAACAAAGTTTTTGTTTGTATTACACAAATGACTTGTCTCTCAGTAGAAGTGGAGCAGTATGACATGCAGAGGAGTATGGCCATGAAAGAAAAAAAAAGAGCAGTGACAGAACCACAGTGCCTAAACCCCTACTGGAAGCAGCAGAAAATGTTGGAAAGTTCCACTGTTGAAGAACTGTGTCAGCTCCAAAAAGTCCATGCTGACCTCTGTCAAGGGCACATGCCGTCCCCAGAGTGTGTGTTAATCTTACATACTCCACAGAACTGCAGTGAACAAACACGACAAAATAAACAATGGGAGCCATCAGAGCTAGTGTTGGATGAGGTAGCAAATACGAACATAGACTTATTTATCTTTGAAATTCAAGAAAATATTATGATCGTGTCCAAGGAATATGCACAACTTCTGCAAAGACCTGAAAATATAAATATTTTAACATTTGATTCACAAGGATTAGGTTGAGATCAAAGATTGCAACGTCTCCTTTAATACAGCACCTGTCTTTCTGCAAATGAATTAGCTTATTCTCCTTTGTCAATGACTAATTCAATGGTGGGATTTCAGAAAATCTCTGGAGCCTTCCTGGCCCATCATATCTTGGTCTGAGAGGGAACTGGAAATTATTTTCCAAAATAAAGGGAAAGTTTCCCTGCAAAATTGAAATTTTCTCGCTTAAAATTATTATTTTGTGGGACATGTTATATTTAACAAAAATAACTCTAAATTTCCAGCTCACCAGTATATTAAATGTATTCAGACTGAGTATGTCTAAAAGCTTAATTACTATCTGGTAGAAGGTGTTGGGTTTTTTGTTTATTGGGCAGATGTAGAAGAAACACACACCTAGAAACACACACAATGGCCAATACAAACATTACAGAGTGTCTTGTTCCACAGTGTCATCTAATATCAACAACACTGCAAGTGCGTTAACTTCAACCTGATCCCAAAGTAAGCAAAACATAAATTGCGTTGCCAGTATCAGTTCCTGTTTCATGAAAATGTGCCTTGGAGGCTCTTTGATCAAGTGATAAGCCAAAGTTTAGTGTTGTTCTGCAAAATTTTTCTGCAAGACTGATGTCATTAAGAATTCCTATACGCAGTGCTAGTTTCAAAGCCTTTTCTGCTTCCTGTTTGCCTGATACAGCATATACTCTCTATCTGGGAGCCTACTCCCCAGGTTAGCTGCAGTGTCTGTACTGTCTTTGTGGTCATTTGAGGAGATTGAAGTAGACGGACGCCTGTAATCTTGAGAGCAGACAGCAGATCACTCTTTATTGCTAAAACACACACATACTTATAGTCACATATTCTGCAAAGTCACTGTACACGCGCACAAGCATAAAATATGATTGGTTATATCAACACTGTACACGCGCATAAACATAGGACACAATTGGTTATACTTAACTAAAACATGCAAAACTTGTCTCAGTCTAATTGGTCAAGATAAACTGCCGAATTGAGGTTCTTTGTGCCAAGTTCCCTTTATCGTGGAATGCGCACCTGTGTTCTTCTAATTGGCATCTTTCTTTTTTTGTCTTCTTGTTTATTCTGTTCAAGGTCTTCTAAAGGCGTCTGGAATGCTTTTGCGACTGTTAGCTAAATATGTGTCTACAATTCCCCCTTTTTTGTTTTTCGACAATTAATAACATGCTATATTGCCCTTTACAAAAACCTATGAACACAGTTAATTAAACACGGCAAAAGCAACATTATACCTAATAAAATACATAAGAATAAAAGACTGTTCAGGTAATGCCAATGACACACAAAAAGAGGTTTGATTAATAGCTTTAGCCAGTGTCACCCAAACATTCTTACTGTCCCACGGCGTTAAACGATGTGGATCAATCACCGGTGCCACTGTCATGCTGCTTACTACAGTCAGCGTGTTCCACATCAATCTCAGCATAAGGTTTTGTCCATTTAGTTGGAATCCACTTTGGCCCATTTTCTGTAATGACACAAGCATAACCTCGGCCCCACGTTATTATCAATGCTTCTTTGGCATCAGCATTATCTATTTGCTTTTCAATAGCATCTCGCAGACGATCAATAAAGGACATACAAGGTTCCGTATTACCCTGCCTTATACTTGTAAATGATTGTTGTGGCTTTCCAGCTTCAGGCAAGGTTACCATTGCCTTCAGAGCTAAGGAAGCTGATTCTTGTAATGCTTCCACCTGTAGCCTCGCTTGCCTATTAACATCTGCAAAGTCACCAGTCCCCATCATTTGTGCAGAAGTGATCATATGCCGCAGATCTCCTTCTGGGCGGTCCAAATTTCTTAGTGCTGCTAAATCACATAATTCTGCCCATTTCACCTTCCATAATAGACGCTGAGTCGGGGTTAAAATCATTGTAGCCAATTGTGTACAGTTAAAGCCTGTTAAAATTTGACCAGAAAATATATTCTCCAATAACGCCTGACTAAATGGAGCAGACAGTCCATTAGCCATTACTGTTTTCTGTACTTCTTTTATTAAATCCCAATTGAAAGGTTGCCACACGTTTGGGGCATTCTGCCTGACTGTAACTGGAAAAGCCACAGGATTTAGACCTTTGGTTAACATTTTATCATTTATGTCCTTCCATTGCTTTTTTATAGCTTCTCCTGGGGATGTATCTGCCTCATAGGGAGGTGCAGAGGGGATAGGTCTCTGCTCGAGAGGCAGGTTACTTAAAGGTTGATCATTGCCTCCATTAATGACATCTCCCTCGGTGTTTAATTTCTCATCACTGTCCGAATTATTTACCACCTTGCCACACACACTTCTCTTTTTTTCTAGGGTATCTTCAATTGAAATTTTTACAGCAGCAGCCACCTCCTTTTCTGCCTTAAGGGCTTTCAACGTTTCCAGCACCAATCTCCACATAGCAGAGATTTTCTGAGCCTTCATGTCCCCACGCGATACAAAGTCCCAAATTACTTTTCCCATTTTTTCCCAGTTTTTAACTTCAAAGACTTCTACATTCGAAGTGGGGGCACCATGGTCCTTAAGTCACTTCAGCATCATATGTAAAGTATTTGAATCATACTTAATCCCTCTCACGGAGAGGATATGCTAAAGCATTCATACAATTGCCCCTTCTTCCACAGACATCTGGGCATCCATTGTAATCCTCCCAGCCGCTCACCTTACTTCCAAACGAGCAGGGTGATTGATCTCCCGGGAGAAGGTTGTCCGCTCAGTCCAGCTGGCTAGACGATAGTTCGACTAGAGTCTCCTCCGGACGCACTTCCAGCAATTCCAGCGTTTTCTCGGCCCGCAATCACGTCGGGGTCACCATTTGAGGAGATTGAAGTAGACGGACGCCTGTAATCTTGAGAGCAGACAGCAGACGACTCTTTATTGCTAAAACACACACATACTTATAGTCACATATTCTGCAAAGTCACTGTACACGCGCACAAGCATAAAATATGATTGGTTATATCAACACTGTACACGCACATAAGCATAAGATATAATTGGTTATACTTAACTAAAACATGCAAAACTTGTCTCAGTCTAATTGGTCAAGATAAACTGCCGAATTGAGGTTCTTTGTGCCAAGTTCCCTTTATCGTGGAATGCGCACCTGTGTTCTTCTAATTGGCATCTTTCTTTTTTTGTCTTCTTGTTTATTCTGTTCAAGGTCTTCTAAAGGCGTCTGGAATGCTTTTGCGACCGTTAGCTAAATATGTGTCTACAGTCATTGACTGTCAATATTAAATAAGTATGACCTTTCAGAAAATAAACTATTTTTATTTAATTTACAAATTTTCTTTTTCCTAGTCTTGCTAGAGTGTTGATGAACTTTCCAATAGATATGTTTTGATTTATGACTGATCACCATCTTTCTTCAATACAGCTTCCAGTAGTTCTCTTGTACTCCCTTTAGAGCTTTTATCCAAGTACTGGCTTTGGTATCATGGAAGAAAACGTATCAATGGAGTAAATCCATAGCAACAACAGTCAAATATGAGGAATAACAGGGTCAAAAGTGCTTAAAGAAGGTAAAACAACTCCAGAAAACATTCCTGGCTAGAGACATGACTGATTGCTTTCTTCTAGGGAATGGAAGAATCATATCTAAAGACAGTTTCCACAGGCTGCTGCTGGAAGTCTGCCTCAGTGGCTTACTGTTTTTTTAGAAAATCTCAACACTTGGATTAGCCTTTGAATGCTACCCACATTTTTTTTTAATAGAGTTTTAATAAAATCTCAAAAAGATAAAGAAAGAGAGAATGCACAGGTGAAAATGAATGTTGGAGATGAATATGATATATTGAACTGCCAAACTTTTGGGGACTTGCCTGTTACAAGAATATGAAATCTTCATCAGAGATAAACCTATCCATACTTCTATTTATCTATTTCTTTATATATCTCACATATTGCAGACTGCAAAGAGTAAACCTCATTACTGCTTGCCTGCTGTGTTTAACTCAGATGCGCAGTTCTTACTGTGTGCATAATTTAGAGAGGATACAGAGTTGTAAATATAACTGTATCCATATATTCTGCCCTGGCTCCCCATAGTTTTTCATCACAAGTGATAGACATTTCTAAAAACAATATGCTGTTTATTTCTTCATTTCTATGGTTCGTACACTTACCTGAAAATGCAGAACAAGTTGCAATCATTTTGATATACAGAGGTTATCATTTCTTGTGAGAGTTTTCATCTTTTGCTACCGTCTCCAGTGTGACACTGAACAAGGAATGACAGAAAGATTAGTTTTATATGAAATTCAGGGTATTTTTCACTGAATGACAGCTATGAAGCGCACAATTTGCAAGATAAAATAACAAAAATGTGATTATTTCAAATGCCAGACTGATGGTACTTTATAAATTATTGCCTAAAGCAGTGAAAGTTTAGGACGGATGCCTTGAAAGTGTGTTCTGGAGATAGTTTCAAATGATGATGTTTTGGCACCTATTTCTTCACTTAAGAAAAATGAGCTGTTACTTCAAGAAACAGACCACATATAAAACCAGAAAAGAGAAACAACGGCAGTGGCAACAACAACATAAATATTCCAGGTGAAAGATGGGAACCATTTGTTTTCTCAGTCTGATTAATTCAGTGCGTTTTATAGTTATGTAGATTGCCAAGAAAACAGAAATGAGACAGTACAGGTAATACGCTGACAAAAAGTAATCACACCATGCCTTCTGGTTGTTCTACGTACAGAGCGGTGCTACACATACTTAAAGTCTCTAGTATGGTAGTTGACTTCCCCCAGGGTTTTCTTTCAAGAAAGAACCATGTGCATGATCCCCTTGGAATAAGCCTCCTTAAAACACACCATGCTTTGCTTTCAAGAACAAAGAGGATCAGCCATCCATAGGCAGAAGGCCTCTTTTTAATGAATCCTATGTGTCCATTTGAGGAAAGTAATACTGTCCTAGGCAGGTGCTTGCACATTTTCCACCACTGGATCCCACCGTATACTTCTTAGTGCCAAGGCACCTGACACAGCTCCTGACCTACGTTTGATGAGGTTGTGCTTGAAAGCCAAGCTTTCCCTAAGCAGCACTAATGACAGCAGAATGTTTTTTGTGGTTGGAAAACATCACTGTGACTATATCCCATCTGGGTGAATTTCCTATAGATATGAAGTCAGGGATCAAAGCAAGGCCTTTTTTGGAGAGCAGAAGTGTAATGTCAGCTTTCCTGCCTGGTACGGTGGGGTTGAGCTGCCAGCTGCCAGGGCCAAAGGCCTGGTGTGCTACTGATGCAAATGAGACTTACAGCTCTCTGGTGTGGGGAAGCAACACAACTCATCCGAAAAACACTTGCATAATGTGGGACTTGCAGCACATCCTGACCCAGGATGTAGATGTTACTGTTTATCTGGTAAAGTGACAGTAACAGGTAGATCGGGGGTTTTGTTTCTTTCAGTTAGATTGTGAAATTTCCAACAGATAAAGCCCCTCCAACTGCAGGGGACGGGGGCACGTTTATGAAGTTAATTTTACAACAAATGAACTCATAGTTGCTTGGAGATGCTGAACTGAAGAGACTGGTATCAGGTGATTTTCAAGGATCCACAAAGTCTTCACTTATATCTGTTTTCCACTGAAAGCTGAATTTGATACCGATCAGATATGTAATACACAGCCAGCATTACAAATTTCACATTGCCTTTTGGGTAAATTGAGTCAGGCTTTCAGAAAGAAAGACAAAAAAGAAGGTTGACTGACATACCAGGTATCCCTGTTTTCTATTCCGATATAAATTGCAAATAGCAATGTGCTAAAATGTGAAGACATCAAAGTACTCAGTCAGCCAGATCTTTGCTGAGCAATTAAATGAGTCTACAGAGGTACTATTCCTGCACCAAAAAAATGGAAAGTCTCCTGCATTAAGATAAAACAAATTATCCAACATTCTGTGAAAATAAGTAACTAGAATATGCTACAAAGGATTGCTGGCTGTTGGCATTTTGTACATATTAATTTCCATATTTTAGTTGAAATACTGCTGAACCTGATGAATATTTTAATTACAATAAAATAACCACATTTTTTCTTTTATAGTTCTACTCCTTATTTACAAACTTTTAGCATATGACAGCTAGTGGCAGTACTGACTGACACTACCAGAAGCGTAGGACATGGGCAGAAGTGGATCCCTATGAAGCTGACAAACTTCAGGCAGATACATCTCTGTAGGTAAGAATCAAGTTAAAGCAGTATGTGCAAGTGAGTCCTCAGAGACCTACAACAAAAGATGAGTTTAGGAATATCAGAAACTGGTGCTTACCTTCTGCATGAGAGCCTCCATCAAGTACTTCAGAATGTCTCGTTCTGGCAACAAGTCCCCAGAAGCTGGCCAAAGAGCATAAATCCATATAATCTGTTCTACAAAATACAGTCATGAGGAGAAGTTTAAGAGGTGCATCAAATGCAGCATGCACTGTTCATACTGTGTAAATACAATGTCCTTTATCTTTTTTGACCAAGGTGCTCATGGGTGGAATACTGTAGCAGGATGAAATATTCTAATTATTACCATTTAAGAATTTGCAAGCTGTGTAAGGATATTAATCCGTATTCCATCAGCAGTATCTGAAGAAGGTACCTGGGCTCACAGAAAGTGTATCTAGAGGAGCACAAAGGGTGAGTCATCCTTAAAGATAATGGTAGCAGTACTGAGACACTCAGATCATTTGTCATTATTCAGCACTTCTGTAATGTGTCAATTTTGATTCACTGTTTGAGGATGATCTAGGATTTTACTCAGTTTTGGAAACATTCTTCCATTCTCCAAACTACTAGTTAAACCACTAGCCTGCAACTGAGACACATCCAGTTTGAAAAACTCCCTGTGTGTAATTCACAGAAAACAGGAAAGAAGTGATTGGCAGACATCAGCTCCATTCTGTAACACTGCTATCCACTTAGTTTGCCCGTGATCAGAAATTATGAGAGAACCTAGGTCTAAAGAATTTCTCAAATGAAATACTATACTGTTGGTCTAGAGCTGAACAGAGTTTTCTTTCTTTGAAAACACTTGAAAGATGCTGACTGGAAGTCCCCAGTGGAATGAAAAACTGAAAATGTCAAAAGTTGACATAAGACAGAATTGATATTCCCTCACACACCACATATGCAAAAAAATTGTTGATAGCTTATACAGGCCAAATAATTTTGTTGTGTCATTTCTGTTTAATCTCTCCCAGAAGGAATTAGCAGGTTACTTGAACAGCTAAAATGATAAGTCGTGCAGCCTGGTAATTTTTTGACAGCAATGTGTAGGTGAAATTGTGGGAGTGATTTGTCTAGCAGGCTTCAAGTGTCAGTAATCACTGTTAATATTAATGAGATGGCTCTGAGTGGCTACACAGTTTCAACAAAAAGTCACGCTATGGGCAAAATGAGCTTAGTTCTGTTTCTTCCTCTCACAGGACTCTTTTGCATTAGCAGCATCTCTGTGGCTGGTGATCTTAGGGGTATATCAGCTTACTATGAAATCTTCATCATTTCCTACTGACTAGACAGCAAATTTAGACACTTATATTAGGAGTTTTCTTAACTAGAAACATAGCATTGAAGTGCCAATTAGGGGCACTGGACACTCCAGTATGGGGACTGGATCCCTCTGAATAGGAATCATATTTCTATTTGTAATAGCATTTCAGTCTCTAAACACATTAATATTCTTAATGACACTTCAACCAGCAGGACCAAAAAGCACTGCACTGGCCTTTTCAAGATATTAATATTTCATTTATATTCCATTAACAGAATTTAATAAAATTAAATTGTGGTGCTATTTCCATGCACTTAATGTATTCTGAAGAGTTTTTGCAGTGACATATTCCTTGATGAGTTTATGTCCTTTGCTTGATAACTTTCTTTCAATAGGCCTACATGATAGCATTCTGTACTATAATGCTATAAGTTCTGCCCTTGTTAAACTTTCATCACAACAGTAGTACTGCCATGTTTAGTGTTAGAAGTGCACAACCATCTAAATAAAATGCCTTAAAAAAAAAAAGAAAAGAGAAGCAATATGTCCTAAGTTAAATGGATAACAAACAGATAAAAAAGAGTGAAAAGAGGGAAGAATTACCGCAGCAGATATTCAGTAAACAGTAAAAAGGAAATACTGACCTTAGAGGATGTATATGCATGAAATCTGCCATGCTTTCTCCTTATATATACAATATCTAATAACTGATGCATCACTTTGAAAAAGAGAATTTGAAGATGATGTCTCTCAAAAAGGATCCAGTATAATGCAGGTGTTTGGAAGACATTTATTATGGTATTAAGTTGAATAGATAATCAATTAGGGACCTACACTCTGTGTGTCTGCCTGCCTTTCTGTTTGTTTAGAACAACCCAGACGTGTCAGGCCAGGGTGATCTATCTGCAGCAGGCTTTTATATAGTAGCCTGTACTTTGATAATGTAAACCAATACCTGTTAACTGTAGTATGCATCTCAGATCTGTAGGTATACTCAGTACAGTCAAAGTCTAATAGATATGAAGCTTAGGGACTGAAGGCTTTTCATCCTACTAGGACTTATTTCTCCTTCAGAGCTCCAGTCCCCCCAGGGAGTCATCTAATGTAATTGTTTTTTGAATGGCTTCAGTGATTTTGCTTTAATGATAATGCCCACTAGGCTGATCCATGCACTTCTAATCTTTTCAATGAAAAAGTTCTTCCTGGCATCTGCTTGGTGTTTGCTTTTTGTTAGTTTCCTGTTATTTCTAGAAGGTAAAAAGATCAAAACTTTTGATTCTATTTATATGTCACTTGTCACTTCATGTGTACCGTGCAGCTCAGCATCAAACTTAAAGCTGATGAGCTAATGCCCACAGTTTAGTGGAGAAGCCAATATGACATTATTTGCTAATGTCTGTACATGTTTATCTATATACAATGTGTGGGTAATGGTAACTTGATTATGATTTACTAAGAAGTCTTCAACAGATAGGAATGTATTTTCCACAGTGCAACTAGCTTTATCATTTATGAACAACCATAAGCACTAGATTCTTCTTACTGTGAAGTTAATCCAAGGTTTTCTGTAAGATACTGGTGTGTCCTGAGAGTTGAGGGCATCCAGTTCTCCCTGAAACATCCAGGAGGCTACAAATGTAATAGGAAGAGTCTAATTTTCAGATCACTAAATTATCACTGTCTAGAAAATAAACCTGGCTGTTACAATAGCTTGCCTGCCACATCCAGTTCCTGTACTGATATTTTCTGAGGAACTGGGAAATGAGCAGAGAATGAATAGCTGAGAACTGTGACGAGGGTTATGACTTGGGCACAGTGCCTGGTACTGTAGCAGTGTCATGGAGCTGCTGTTACTTAGAGGTAAATGTACAAAGCAATTCAGGTGTTACAGTGCTGCATGCAGAGGATCAGACTGAAAATCAAAATCCACTATAAACCAGTTCAAACCAGCCTATAGCTTGCTTTTAAATAGCCCTGAACCAGAATGAAGCTCTTCATTGAATACAAACTGAAGCTAAACCAGCAGCATTTCTACAGAATTATAGTTCAGCTAAAAACATGATGATCCCAAGGGCAGATATTTTTTGATGCTTTCTCTGTGTTTATATGTATTTCTGTGCCCATATGGATTCACCAGGGGCTTGCAGGTGAGTCTTTCTACCATTCCTACCTGGTCTTCATCCCTCATTCTCTGCTTCAGAGCCCTGTCCCCAGCCTCAGCCTAGGGCTGCAGTTTCTCTCCAGTTCATCAGTCCTGAATAATAGACACTGGGAGAGCGGTGGAAGGAAATGGGCTGGGCCAAATGGTGCCCAGTGTCTGCACTGAAGAGGAGTTGAAAGTTAGCATTTGCTCTGTTGTAGAATTCCTTGCAGTTTTAATTGTAGGACTTTCCAGTAGAACTGATTTGAAGGAGTTTAAAGTTAATGAATCAGCTAATGAGCCATTGATTACCTGAAAGGATAATAAATGGTAGCAACTTCAGGGATGTGTGAATCTGTACAAGAACTGAACTCAAAAATAATCTCAGTTCTGTCTCTTGGCTTAGCCTGAAGACACCCTGCTGCACTGTGTAATGCACAGTCCCAGGACTAGACACCCAGATGTCCAAACACTGTCCTGGATTCACACAATCCTGAGCTGATGAGGAATAGATCACAAACCCTTTTCAACCTCAGGACTTAATCACACAAACCAGGTCTGGTTTCTTTGACAAAAAAAAACAAAGAAGAAAAATATACGATATCCTAACTGTTCAACATGAGTCAAATGATCTGGGATGTGGAAATCCAATATTCTAAACAGGTGAGTCTTGTCCACATAAAGTGTTTGACACTCCTTGGAAGACCTTCACTGAGATGTCTTCAAGACAGCATTTTATGGCATTTTTGAATACTTTTCAAACTAATGGTCAGCTAACATTTATTTATTCTTAAACAGAAGTGACTGAATCTAGTAATAACTAGATTTACCACACCATAGCAGGAGATAGATAGGGTGTAAGAAAACAGGAGTGAGCAGAGTGGAAAAGTGGAGAAGCAATAACATATTATATGAGCAATAAGACTGACATTATTGAATGGAATGACTGAACAAGTTAATGTATGTTGTTTATCTGTTTCAAGTTCTGTAACTCATAACTACCTTTGTATGAAAGGAATTTCCAGAAAAAAATGGATATTTACTTATTTAGAGGGATTTAAATGTTGAAAATGTAGCTGTCTGGAGAATTTATATGATTCTTGTGGAATTTAGAGGATGCATATTTGGATGAAGCTAAGGTCTTTTGTGGATAAATGCCCAAAAGCATTTTAGTTAGACAAGCCTCTCTTCTGCGAAGTACCTGCAGCTGTGTAGCAAAATTTTCTCATTTAGGACCAGCAAGTACAGAAAGAACATGAAAACATGCATCTCCAAAGCTGTTGATATGTTCCTTAAGAAAACACTTCTGCCAAGCAAAGATTTGCATAGAGATTCCTTTATCAACTCTGAGCTTTTTATATGTAACAAATGAACTTGTTCTGCAATGCAAATCCTACTGAGAAGCTATAAAATAGAGTGTTTCAGTTAACTCTCCAAAAGTTGCATTTTTTTCAGTTACACTGACAAAACTGAAATATCTTTCGTTCAGTAAAAATAGATAGACATGCATCCAGAGAGCAAATCTTTTGGAGAAAAAGACAAATGTTTCCATTGTGAACACGGTTGTCTTTAATTTATATATAACTTGTCTGGAAAAAAATTCTCTTTGGAACAGAATAAAATATTCTTTCAGTAATGGAGTAGCTTAAGGATAAGGAAATGATATTAGAATTAGGATGAATGATGAAATGATGGCTAAGAATATATAGCTTGAGAAACATATATTAGAAAGTCTTAAACTTGACAAGCATTTTCATCATTATAGAACAAAAATCTGAAGACTGATTCAATTAGCAGTCCTACAATGTATGTTAAAGTATCACAACCATGTTTACAATGAGTAATTAAAATTACCATTAGAGGTAAAAATTACACAAAATACATAAATGACAAAAATGCATAATGAATTAAAAAATAAAAAACTTAGAACCCACTGTTTATAGAGATTTTCTTCATTAAGGAGATTGTCTGCAACTAGATCTGAAATCTCTCAGCTATTATACAGTGGATTACTCACCTTCTCAAAAAGCAACCTCTTTAGGTTGATATAATTTTGTTTAAAATGTTGATAAAAAAAATCTGTCTAAATGTTTCTATAACAATAAAGAAGAAAAACCTCAGATAAAACAATGTTAATTGTAATAGCAGAACTACAAACTTATTAGTAATCAAGATTTACTTAGAGATATTTGCTGCTAAATATTTTCTTAAAAGCTTAGTTTTAACTTATATTTCTCTTCAGTTATATTATAATGGATAGTAAGATGGAATACTCTATTTATTTTCCAACACCACGTAACAACTTTTCTGAATAATCTCTCAAAACTAGGGACCTAGGAGTCCTGGTGGGCACCAATTTGAACATTAGGCAGCAGTGTGCTGTTGCTGTAAAGAAGGCAAATTATAGCCTCAACTGCATTAGACAAAGTATTGCCAGCAGGTTGAAGGAGGTGATCCTTCCCCTCTGCTCAGCACTGGTGAGGTCACACTTGGAGCATTGTGTCCAGTTCTGGGCTCCCCAGTCCAAGAGAGACATGGAGGTACTGGAGAGAGTCCGATGAACGGCCACTGCCGTGATTAAGGGATTGGAGCATCTCTTACATAAGGAAAGGCTGAGAGAGGTGGGACCATTTAGCCTGGAGAAGAGAGGGCTCAGGAGGAATATCATCAATGTATATAAATACTTGAAGGAAGGGTGCAAAGAGGATGCAACCAGGTTCTTTTCAGTGGTGCCCATTGACAGGGGCAGAGGCAATGAGCACAAACTGAAACACAGCAGGTTCTCGCTGACCACCAGGAAATACTTTTTTACTGTCAGGGTGAGCGAGCACTGGCACAAGTTGCCCAAGGAGGTTGTGAAGCCTCCCTCCTTAGAGATATTAAAAAACCATCTGGACATGGTCCTGGGCAATTGGCCAAGGGTGGCCTTGCTTGAACAGGGGAGTGAACCAGATGGTCTTCAGAGGTCCCTTCCAACCTCAGCCATTCTGTAATTCTGTGAAACGTCACCCATTAAATTTGTACAAACCTGTTTGCACACCAAAACAAATATTTGAAAGCCAAACAACTGAATACATAGACATCTACTTGGAAAAATCAATGCAGTTTTGCATGTACAAATGCAAAGGGTTTATTCTTGGGAATAGGATCATGTAAATATCTTTAAAGCTTAGAAAACATTTTTTGAAATCTTGACAAGTTTTCTGTTAAAGCCTCATTTTTCATCTGACTAGTATAAACAGAATTACAGTCATCTGGCAGCTTAAGTCTGGTCCAAGTCCCTGGACTTCACCACAGTTAGTTTTTACTTCAAGATTTTACTACAGAATGTTGCAATGAAAGCACAAATTGGAGTATAGAAGAGAATTTTATTTAAAAGATAGGTATGAAATAAGAATATGAATTATTTCTTGATATAGTCTGCAGGATTTACTGTTCAATAATGATCTATCTAATTTCTATTCACTAAAACGCAATACTAAACTTCCACCAAAAAAAATACATATATCAGCAATATTTCAGGCTGTGGTTAAGCATAGAAGCACAAGATTAAATAGACCTAGTATCAGTAATAGGCAGACTTAAAATGATTCAGGTCAGAAGCTTGGATTGTGATACCCCTGGAACCTTTGTGATTTTACAAAAAAGTGGATTACCCGATGCAACCTCCTTTGATTCTTCTTCACATGCCAATTTTATTTATTTATTTATCTATCTATCTTAAGTAAATAGAAAATGTTCAGAAATCTTCAAGGATTACCTTCTGAATATCTTTCACCTATAGAGGAAAAGCTGTCAAGAATGAAATCAGCTAATTGGCTGATAGTAGATAAGAGTGACCATAAAAAGGGCTAAGCACTTTAAAGAAAAAAAATAAATAGTAGTGTCAACTAGTTAATTAGATATACATAACTTTAAGGAGGCGAATTGTTCCACTGAAGCCATTAGGATTTGCACGCTTACCTGTACGCTTGTACATTTTACTGGATCACACAAAGGAATGCCTTAGCAAGAACATGCTCATGTATTTGAGATGTCCACAATGCCAAAGGGAAGCAAGTCACAGTGTGATTGGATCTTGGAGGTATCACAGAGATTAGAATACTACCATGGGTCTTTAAAGACTTAAACTAACTTCTTTGCTTTATTGAAGGCTTCAATTTTAAAGGCCTAGAAATCCTTATGGAACTATCTGCTAGAATTTGCTACCATAGACTGGAGATAGTCATATTTCCTTATTCTACATGGATGTAACCAAGGTAAACATATAAAAGCTGTAAGACATTCTAATACTATAGCAAGTGGGGCCATATAAATACACTTCTGGCTGGTTGAGGAAACTGACCTAAAAGAGGCAGCAAAATTATTTCTCTGTTGGGTACAGTAGCTGAAGTCATAAGCTTGCCCAAACCAGGACAAATTGCATTATGTTTTTCAGTACTATAGAATAGGTATGCTTGAGTACTCAAAGTATGTGTGAAAGCTTGAACTTGACTGAAATTAAATTATTTATTGCAGATTCATTATTATGTTGGTTGGATGGATAATACTTATTTTCTCTTCTGATATAGCAATCCCTCTCTTCTTCCTCTTCTGGAAAGGCATGTATTCATGATTTCTCCTTGGTGATATGAAATGGGTCTGTTTTATATCTAAGTTTTTTAACATGTGTTGTATGAACTTTTAAAAAGAAAGTGTTGTCTGATATATACCTGATGTCTTGAAACTAAGAAAAATTGATGTGTTCATTAAAAAAAAAAATGCAACTAATTGCCTGCCTAGCTGGTATACAACATACAGTTACATTTGCACATTTTAATGTCTCAAAAACTTTGCACTCAAGAGTATTAAAGATAACATAAATTTAAATGAGAAATAAAAATAAATGTACTATCTGGTTTAAAATACCTAGGTTAAAATCTTGTATAAAATGCTAAAGGAACCAGCAGTTTCCACAGACTTCAAGACTATTAAGTTGGTACAACTCTGGCTTGCTCTATGTTCTGTAATATGTCACCTTCTAATTGTTCAGTTCCTAATTCAGTTCTCATTCTGGCAGATAAGCTGAACATCTGGGAATAAGACATTTCTTTTTCTTGTAAACTTAACAAGCTGTCAGTGAGAGCTTACTGATACTAAAATGGTACAGGAGATACTTTATCCAAAGCAACCACCACCAAAAAATCCATGTAGAATCTTATTCCATGGGCAAGACATTACATAGTCTTGATGGTGATCACAGCTAGGAAATAAAGGCAGAAAAACCACACTGTAATTTGTAATGGGCTGTATTCATGCAACTGTGCAGTGAAATGGTATATAATAGGAGTCACAGTGTATTCAGCTAGAAACCAACCAGAAAGAATAAGGCTCAAATTCACAAGGGGATTGCATGTGGCAGTATGTAAGCTTTAGGCTTTTGGCCCTGCAGGAGAATCCACAGACCTAAATCAGCTGCACAGATTCCTCAAGAACAGAACAGGGAGAGTGCCTCTGAATAGGCTCTGCAAAAGCCAAGGCCCTGGGCGGGGGTCATGGCTAAATTATCCAGTAGGAAATGCAGAAAACAAGAGGGTCCCCAAAATCTGTATCATGGCAGCATGGGACCTTTCAGCTGCTAGGGATTTACAGCTCTAGGCTCTCTTCAGAGACAGATGCACTTTCTTTAGGAATCCAAGGTATGGAAATCTAGGTAACACTAATCTTTCTAGGACATGTGAGAGGAATATGTCATTACTGAGGCACTCTCACTTGCTAGTGAGGTAAGGATCCTGTCTTTTCTTGGAAGCATTCCATTCCACAGTGTCTGTCTGTCATGGTGTAGCAACTGCCAGGTTATAAAGGGGTATGAACATAAGCACGACATGACAGCAGGGAGGAGAGAGAATGGAGCATGATCAGCCTCTGAAGTGGATTAACTCTGAAGAAAATAACAGTAGATTTGTTGGGTTTCAGAGAAGAAGAGGGATGAGTATATTTCTGTGTCTTTTCCTGACTGAGGGAGGAGGCTTGGGCATATTTACATTAAACAGCTGTAGAATAAAGCACATAAGCAACTCTTGTTCTATACAGATTCATTCCACCCTAACACTGATCTCAAGGGCTCAAATATTTGTTGTACAAGACCTACTCCCAATATGCCCCAGCTGCGTAACTTTGACTCAGACTCCTGAGGAAACAGTTTAGTTGTGAGAAGTATCTGTAAGAACACCAGCATGGTAGAACCATGCAGGATAAGGATGGTAAAACTGCAGACGGAGGCAGGATATTTGAGATGATGAGTATTAGCAGCTCAAGAATAAAAGAGAAAAAGTATTAATATGAAAAGGTAAAAAAATCTTAAGGGAAAAAACCAGGAGATAACAAGTCAGCAATATCAAGGGCCAGGCCACTCCAAAGAACATCAGAGGCAACCTTTTCCACTTAAGTAGCATCTGCCTGGCAAGCCAAAAGTCATTAGCTGACTTAGGGAGTGGTGAGAATGTTAATGCTTAACTCAACAGTTAATCCTAGCTATCCATTGTGTGCACTGGACAGAAAGTAATTGTTTTATACTAAGTTGTGTATCCTATTTGCAGAATCTCTTTGCCTAAGGTAATTGTTCTCTGAACAAAGTGACACAGAGGAGGATTACACCACTTCCAGCGCTAAAAATATGTCTAATTACTACAATATATGAGCATATTTACATTTGTGTGCAATCAACCTCTGACCCACGAGAGCTCAGCATAACACACGACCTTTGACACTCACACTTTACAACCAACCTATCTTAAATATTTTTTGCTAAATAGAACTTCTTTAGAAAGAAGGGATTTTGTGTTTGGTGACTGGGACGCTTTCATTCTAAATAAAGATGTAGAATTTGATGTAATCTACTTTAAAACCCTCTGTATAAAAAAAAATGGACAACTCATCCTTTTTTTGTGTCCATCCTTTGAAATACAGGGGTAGCTATCACTGCAGCTTATGCAAAATCTGACAAATGATACAGTACCTCACACATTCCAAGATTAATAGGTTGAGCTTCTTGAGAAAAATGGGCTAATGAAAACCAAATATATATGAATCTGAAATAGACATAAGCTAAATGCTCAGCTGATTGGCTTTGTTGGGGCTGAAGTCAATTTTGAGCTAGAAACAAAACAATGGAAACTAAGATGTTTTCATATCAAGATATGGATACCTGTAGATTTTTAGACCTCTTTACAGATTTGTTTAAATTATGGTTTAAAGACAAAAAAAAATTGGACTTAGGTGCTTAAGTTATGCCTACATTTAACCTTATACATCTATCTTCTTGGTTCATCCAGCCCTGAATGACTATTCAGTGTCAGAAAGAGTAACAGAATCTGGCTTATAGGTAGGAACTAATATTGTTCAAAGATGACAAGTTAACATGGCAGCTATCCCTAGTAGGTGGAGTTGCTATCTTAAAAAAAAAAAAAAAAAAAGAAAAATACATGACAGTTTATTTTAATAGACAAAAAGAAATCACCAAGACCTGAAAATATTGGTGGAAATAATTTCAAAGTGCAGTGTAACTCAATAACGATTTAAGTCTTCTTATCTGGTGACAGATGGAAGGAGATGCTTCCTAACACATCACATAAACCAGCTGTGAGATTCTTTGCCTAAAACTGTATATAGTTTTGAAAAATAGCTGGACAGTCTCATGCAAGAAATATCCATGAAGGGATATTAACTGCAAAGAAACCACTTCTTAATCAAAAGGCTGTGCAGCTAAAACTTGGCCAGGATTCTTCTGGAGAGGTATCATTATATGCGTGCTCTTTTCTAACACTTCTTAAACATCTGTTACCGGCTACAGTCAGAGACAGAGTAATGGGCAATGAAGACGAGTGATTTCACACAATGGAACCTTGAAAGGGTAAATTTTTGTCCTCTCAAAGTATCTTTTCTCAATATATCCCATATTGTCTTCTGTTTCATATTCAGCTTGTTAAGTGTTTTAGGATAGAGAATCGTCGTTCCGCACTTGCCCAGTACCTACCATATTTAACATTTTAGTTCACCGGTTCAGTCCCTCAGTACTATTTCCATATCAATAATGGATAATATTAGGTCATTAAACCCTTACAAGTTCTGGCAGAACTACCACTGGAACACAGATGAAGGCCAAACCACAGCCATTTGAATTGCCATCAATCCAAAACAAATACAGGAAGCAAAGCAAGACATAGCACTGATCCAAAATACATCCAGTGAGAAGTATATATCAAGGGGAAGAAAGAATGTAGTCTGGAATATGGATAGCATCATTGTTCCGTGAAATGCAATACAAACCATCTGAACATCAGCCTCACAAGAGAAATCTATTCAAGATGTGCATCTAAGGAAAAAAAAAAAGGTTTGTTCTGATGTGAAAATGGTAGTCAGGCCATGAAATATGTAATATCCATGCCCTGCAGATCATGATTAGTCAGGATTATAGAGCACTATATTAATCAAAAAAGACACAATTTTAATCAGCAGCTTAGATAATGTGCATCTAAATGTGTGAGACTGATAACTGTGAAAAATCTGAGAGTGGTGTGGTAATAGGACATGACATTATACATATACTTAGAGAAAAAAAAGAAGGTCTATTGTAAAACCAAAATAATTTAAAATGGTATTTCTTTTTCAAAACAAAACAATTGACAATAATACTGTCACTGAAAACCAATCAGAAACTCAAGGAATGTATATGCACTGAATCTCCGTTAAAGAAATACAGTCTTCCTGCAAAAATTTAGATCCCCCTTGCCGTGATTATCTGAGTAGAACAGTGTGAAGCAGCAGAAGCAAATATCAAAATCCAGCCACTCCATCCTGATTTCTGAAGACTCAAGTCTGATTGCTATATTTATAAAAGAAACTGAAGGAGGTTTTCAAATAATCCAGACAAACCTTCTTTCTGTTTTCCCTGATACCTGTAAATGGCAAAGCTAATCTATTTTGCTGAGAAAATGGCAAATCCATGTGCAAAATGGTAATTCATATAGAATGTCCTTCATATAGAGTGCTATGAGACACTGGACAGGAAAACAAATAGCTGTGCAAAGACATTTCTGAAACACTGAATTTTTGGAGTCACAAGTTAGGATATAAAAGAAAGTTTGAGGATAACAATGTCTCCGTATCAGTTCAACATATGTCTTTCTAAGTCAAATAAACTAAACTTTTCATGTATTTATTTTTTTCCCACTGCAAACTCAGACATGCTGCTTTCTTAACTTTTCTCCCTGAGAGAGATGAGAGAAGTTATGGGTAAAGAGAAAAATACATGCAAACTAAGAGTATATTTTCATGTGCCAGATTAAGTAGTAATCTGATGTTGACATCAATTCTTCTGTTTCTAAGTGACAGGATGATTTTGAACCTTGCAGGAACAATGTGAAATTATCAAGTTGGGAGGAAAATGTGAAGGGAAAAGAAAATGTGGATTCTAGGTGTGGTAGATTAGATCTACACAGAAGGCATTAAAAGGGATGTATTGAACGGAAAATATAACTAGTACAACAGCGGATACTGAGGCCAGAAACCTGAATTGAAACAGGGAAGTATGCTGAAGCTAATCTGTGGAGACAATTGAGATAAAAATAACTGTAAAACAAACCAGAAAATTTTAAAACAGATTTAATTTTGTAATTATATCACAAATCTTAAGAACAGTACAGAAATAAGTATGAGTTATGTGTATGAACAGCAGAACTAGGATGCTGCTACTTTTGTGGGTTATACAATCAAAAGAGATGACTAGTCAGTCCAACATGAAGAATTTTTGTGATTAAAATTAAGTGACATTCTATAAACATAAGTCTGAATGTTATAGAGGATGTATCCTATCAGCAGGACAAATGGCTGGTTGAGTTCTATCGTCAGCATGATTCTCTGTTATATTAATAGATTCATAGATTACCCATCAAAAAAAGGGTCATGTAGTCTGACCTTCTGTAAAGGAAAGAACTTTCTTAAATTAATTCCTGTTTGAAGTAGAACAAGTCTTCTGGAAAAATAAAATAAAATCTTGTCTCAATTTTAAAAATTTGAGTGATGGTGAATCTACCACTCCTCTTGGTAATATGTTCCAAAGGTTAATGTCTTCATTATTAAATAAACTATGGTATTTTTCCTCACCTGAATATATCTATATTCTATTTTCTGCTTAGATGTACTGGCACAGACATCTCTGGTCTCCTTGTAACTACTTACAGGCTGTAATGAAGTTGCCGTTTAACCTCCTTCTTGTTAAGCTAAAGAGATAGAGTTTCTGGAGTCCTTCACAGTGTGACCTTTTAGTTAATCTTTTAATCATTCCTGCAACTCTGCCATGAACAAAGTATCGTCATCTTTCTTGAATGGAGGCATCAGATACAGACAGAAGGTGTGGAAGTCATTGGCTCAGTGACAAATGCACAGACTATACTTATACTGCTAAAGACATGCTGCCTGGGAGTGATTCCAGGCCTCCAAGCCAAGAGTTGCAGAAGCTTCTGTGTCTGTACTAATGATGAACCCTTCCCCATGGACTGCTGCTACACTGCACTGTACGTGACAAAAGTATCTTCTGGATTCCCTGTGATATACCCTTGGTCCCTGGGTGAAGCTGCAGTGCTTGAAAATGAGGATTGTTTCATAGGCTTTCAAAAATGATATTTTTGTGGCGTAACATTAAGTATCTGTTTTGCAGGTATAACATTGAGCATATATAGCATAACATTAAGTATCTGTTCTCCTTTCCATGAAAGAAAATGGATGTGAGGCAACCTGAAGAATCAGGGTAGGCCTTATAGGCTAAAGCAGGATGAAGGAAGCGAAATTTTGTGCAGTTTCGTTCCTTTTCCCTATACAGAATAGTCCCTGGAGCAAAGTAATGAGAGATTTACATCTAGAGTTTATCCAGAAGCAACCAGTTGGTTTACTTCAAAAGAGAGTCCAGGAACCAACCAAATTACATATAGAGTGCATCAGGGAATCAGACCCTAGGGAACTAAGTTATTTGACAAGGAAAACATATCTCCAATTGATTATCATCCATGCCAGTTCTTACTCATGCGAGAACTGTGTTGGTCTATGTGCCTAGAGAGAAGCTCCACTAGAAGCTTAAAACATCTACTGTTTCCCAAACTAGCATCTCTCATACTGTCAGTATACCCTAGAGACCAGTTTACAGTCTTGTACCGGGAAAACCGTTCTCTGTTAAATCCTATAATTATTTGCCTAATGGGAAAATTGGCTGAGAACATTTTCCAGCTGTTATTAAGTAGATGGGCCCAGAGTGGTGGCCTTGTTTGTTTTAAAGTAAGCTAAAATAGAAGAGCAGCTGTGTTACACTTTTACTCATTTTTCCCAATAATGAACAGAAGTGTTATTTCTGAGCTGCAAACTATCTACCTCATTCAGACTTCATATTCTGAAGCCTTCCTGTTCAAAGGTAGAACATACTAATAGTAGAGTGAAACCCTTGAGCCAGATATATTTTACGAATATATAATAATAATTATTTAGCCTTTATCACAGAAGGTCTAAATGTATTTGATTGTCATTCAGCAAAACATTTTCAGCCTTCTAAGCAGTTCATTATTGTGATCTACAAAATTCAAGTCAGATGAACACTTGGAATTTTCTGAAATGTAAGTACACCTTAAATATCCCAGAAACTGTATCTTATTTGACTATAGTGAATTTCCTCTACCTAGAATCCACACTGCAAACCCTCTCCAGGAATTAAAGACAGGACAGTCTCACCTAACTTCAGATATCGACTATGTGAATATCTACCTCTGAGCCAGTCATACTAGGCTCCTTTTATTAGTCAATGGAGAGGAAGAGGACTTTTGATCTAATCCATCTCATCTTAAAGAAGATACCTCAAAAGGGTTAGATGACTTGCATGCGCTTGTCTCCTTTGACAAGGAAGGATTCCTCCTATGAAGGAATCTACATGGTTAGCTTCAGTGTGTATGTTCACACTGGCATGCAAGTCCCATTCTGAGGGTAAGATGGTTCTTTAAAAAAGGTGAGTTGGGGTCATGATTTTGTCTCAAAGCAAAAGAAGATAAACTGTGCTTCTCTCCCCTCTTTACCCACAGGTCTCTTTCTATGGTCATACAATGTACAATTCAGCTAGTGTTTGATGATTTGCAGGGGGAATGGCAGCCTTCCGGATGAACTCTAAGAGTGTGCTCACAGTGAGTAAGGAAGTAAAATGCTTCATAATGAGTGATTTAGCACCTACTTCCACAGTGTTTGACAGGGCACTATATCATGTATTATTTCTAAATTCATCACACCAGTAACTCTTTCATTGTAAGGTAAGAACAATACTATGCAAAATATTTTAATGCTTTTAGTTCTTACACGCACACACATCTTTGTATCCAGCTTCTTAATAGATGGTCTTACAAAATGGCTCAGAGGTAATATGCTTTGCAGATTTGTGGGCTAAAGCCAAGTGGTTGGAGAATCATACTTGTAATAATGACTGATGTGAAAACTGTCTTGGGTGATAGGGAACAGGTGCATCTTCTGTTTGCAAGAACACTGGCCTCTCTAGTTTGTTTCTTTGTAGGTATTTGTAAAGGCCAAATTCATTGTTACCTCAAGACTGTTCTTAAAACCCTTCCAGACTTTCTGCTCCAGTTGAAATCTATTCATTTCACTACTAAGCAAGGCAATGTGACTGATACAACCTGATGTGACACTTCACAGGGCAACTCATTGCTCAGGAAATATAAAATGACAAGAGCTCCATCGCTTTGTTGGAAGAATACGCTCTTTGGAACTGAAATGAAAACCTTATAACAACATATGCTGTTATCCTGTCCCCTATAATGATAAATAAACTAAACACAGAAAATTAGGCACTTGTTTACTAGTTTTATGGCAGTAAAATACTCTAGCCAGTTGAGGATTGAAGTGTTTGGGGTTTTTTTGTCAACTTATGTGACAACAGCGGAAGTATATGTCAAGGATGCCATAACCCAGCTCTACTGGTAAGGGGTCAGAAAGCTGCCTTTCCTTCAGGTTCATAGAAGACGAGAATAATTACCTGATTAATCTTCTACCCACCTGCTACTCGCTCAGTTCAGAAGAGAAGCATTCAGAGGAGGTCTTGTCTCTCAAGCAAAGACATAAGTGACACCAGCCTGTCCCTATCATAGCTGCAGGAATTTGGGTTGTTAAAAATCCAGTAACTATGCATGCCAAAGAAAATAACATCATCATTTTGCACATATGGAATAAAATTATGTCCAGCATGACTGGCTGTCCTCCAGGGCAAGGCTTTTTCCCTTCTGCGGAAGATTTTGTGTATTCTCTCACCTGTTCAACAATGTATGTGCATATCTGAGGTTTGTTTTTTGGTTTTGGACACATTACAGATGCCTGCTAGTTCACACTTAAACCTGATATTCATCACTTTAGTATGACTTGCCTCATCAGCCTAATTACTACTGCTTTTTAATTTTGCTCACTGAAATAACTGGGCGCTCAGTTTCAATGACTTCTGCATTATCAGCAGATTTGGTTTGTTTCCTGTAGTGCTGCTCTGTAGGTCATTTGTGTTATTTGAAGGCAACATAGGCTCAAACAGTTACACCTGACAAGTTCAATTACCATTAAACCAAGTTAGACACAATTTCTGTTTTTCACCCTGTTTGCATTCTCTATCTTGTACTTTCAAGGCCTCTTTCCATTTGTAGCCTGCTTGTGCCTTGCCACAGATGAACAGTGGAACTCTGATACTGTTAAATTCTCAGAAAATAATGCATCAGAAGAATTTACCTACTGGAGAAAGGAAGTCTTTCACCCACATATTTCAGATTATTGGATAATAAAAGGTGATAAAAGGCAGAAATATAATATTTTTGCTGTGACCAGTTTAGTAGGTTGCCTTCCCTTACAGTTACTAGTAATCATCTACTGTGATCTAAGAGTGTTTTATTTGCCTCAAGGCTTGAAAAAGAAATGTTTTGAAATATTTTCCTCTTTCTCACATTCAAGTCTCCATTTTTAGTAATTTTATATATCTTTAGCATTTGATTTCAATATTTTAAAGGTCTTTTCTTGTTTTGAACACTTGGCTAGAAATTATTGGTGTTTCAGAGCATTAGCTGTCTGCTCTCCTACTCTTTGATGAAAATATGTCAAAAGTCAGCTCCTATGCTCATATGGTAAGAATGGGATATTTCCATCCATCTTTTTATTCTTTTTTTTCTCTTCTTGCTCTGCTTATGCTGCATACATTATGTCCTTCGATGTGATTTAGTAAAAGCTCTCTCCCTTACTTAAACTTACTGTTTAAGTGCTACGTAAGATATACACATACCTACAGATGAGGGTCACACACAATTTCATAATGCAATATTATCTAGTATGGATGCTTTATTGCTTACTTGACCTCCTGAGGGGCTGTTCAGGAGCTTTACAGCAGAAGAGTACAGATGTTGTATCCAAATGTTCTTCCTGGACTCTGAGGTAAATGTATATAAAATCCTGTCTCAAAGGATCTGTTCTTCCTTTGCCTTATCCCTCTGTTAAAACATATCTCCCCACTAAAAGCATCTATTCCTTAATTCTTTTTTCTTTTACTTTAAACAGAAAAAACTCAGCTCTGCTTGGTAAGACTATTTAAATAAAAGGTTTTAAGATAAATCTACTCACTGTGTTCTGGCAGACTGAGGTCTTCCCTGCAATCTTCCTAGCTTAGAAGTAAATTTACCCAGTCATATATAGGTCTCTAGAATAAATGTCTTCCTTTCACTTTAAAGACTCTCCAAAACTTTGCTACCTACCAAAAGCACTTTTTTTACATCCTAGGGTCGGTTTTCCTTGCTTGTACTCTTGTTCCTGCTCTGCCCGATGCCCCCTGCACACCATCTTCCCTTTACTGAGCACATCCATTTGCTCTGAAGAATGATAGTCTTTTATGCCTCCAGAGATTGTCTACTGGTTAATTGATACACTGATCAATACTCCCTGTTACCTGGCTACATACTTCTTTGATAGGATACACAAAATATCACACCATCCATCCCATCAAGGAATCCTGAGTGGTGTACAAGGCACTACGTCCATATTCAGTCCAACCTCTCGTACCTCTTTGGCTGACCTCTGCTCCTTGAGCCCAGCCAGCTCCAGGCACTCGCTGTCACAGCACGATGCCATGGGGCTGAAAGAGGTGCCTTATCCTCCCTGATGGTGCCAGATGCCTGTACGTGGTAATTCGTTCTCTGCTTCAGCAGCTTAGTCAGGACCTGCTCCATCCTAGTCACTGTGCAAAATCTTTTCTTGGGGTAAGCATTGCCCTTAGTGAATGAAAGCAGCTGGTTTTATACAGGAGCTTAAGGGTAAGTACACATTCCAATTTTCAAGTGTTTTAAATACAAAGCAATAAGGTAACACAAGAGGGAGCAAGTCTCCCTTCCACCTGTTGAAATGAGGATACTGATGTTGCAGGGCCCAGGGGGAGAGCAGGCAGGAGGAACCTACTGTTTGTCAGTTGACAAGGACATGGCTACTCTTATAAAGTGATCAGTTATAGGCTATGTACTGTTGCGTACTGCATACCCAAACTCCATAGTCCAGATGAAGTATACTAATGATGCAAAAGTGATTTTTAAAAGTGAACTGAAAATTCTACAACTGCTTTTCCTGAAAACCTTTCTGAGAACATGCTCTGTATGTCTATGGGAGTTATGTGTATAATGCAATTCTCATGCTCATTAAGGACAAATTACCAAACATATTCATCTGCGAGAACAAATACGTTCTTCATTGTCTACCGATGTTCTTGTTACAATAGCATAAACAGAGTGTTGTCTGTAATTTTCTTCTGTTTTATATTCCACAATAAATCTGATTTTTAAGAGGCATTTTATTTTTTAACACCTATAGTTTTGCAAGATTTCTGTGGCAAATTAGTCACTTAAATTGACCTAATCTTACATACAATACAGCTGAGCCTGGTAAATAACTCTATGAAGGTACTATCAACACAAAGATGGAAGAAAATCTCATAAACCATGTTCTGACATATCTAGCACCGTGCGGGTAGGGTTGCTGTTGTACATTCTCTCATTGTAACAATTAATCTCAGCTTCTGTCAAAAAGGCACGCTGGCAAAAATTTCCTATCCTAAAATCTATCCTAATCAAACACCAAGGTGAGAGAGCTGATGTCAGTGGGCCACTGCTAGATGTACAAAAGCTGGAAGTGCTGTCAGAAGTCTCCCCCTTCTTGAGCAGCACTGGAGGTGCTCATCGGTCAGAGCAGCCAGCTGAGGGAAGGAGTGCTGCCTGCTCACCAGTCGGTGGCACAGGACCCCAACAGTGGTCGCAAAAGTTTCTCCTGCTTCCCTTGGCACTTCAATGTATAGAGCAAATAGAACAACAGACTGCACTATCAGTCACTTAGGGTGTGACTGACATGTGACTGTGGCATAACAGCAGCTACATGACATGTTAAATGAACTTTACATCTGCCCAGGTGAACTTAAAATTAGGCGTGATCTGATCTTACAGACTGACATACGGGAATCCAGTTCTTTTGGGA
The DNA here is from genome assembly GCF_026419915.1 of Harpia harpyja. Taxonomy (NCBI): domain Eukaryota; kingdom Metazoa; phylum Chordata; class Aves; order Accipitriformes; family Accipitridae; genus Harpia; species Harpia harpyja. Next base: position 47,296,147 of record NC_068945.1, on the reverse strand, counting down.
TTCCTCGTTGTACACGTGGGAATCATTTTTCTTCTGTTTTCCTCTCTACTCCTGTACTCCCATCGGTCACTCAAGGTGCCATGCAAAACTCCTTTTTCCATCATTCAGAGGCTTTATCCTGTCCACCTAGGACAGCCAACATTCACTTCCATTTTGCCCTATTCCTTGCAGCTTTTCCACTCCCCACTCCGTATAGTTTATATCATCACTTGGGTTAAATGAAACAGAGTCTTCGTTACAAGGTCAGTTTTTCTCTCTTCTGTGCCTGGCTGCCCTGTGGCCTGTTGTTTCAGATCCTACAACACAGTCTGAATAATAATATTTCCCACTGATTAGATGATAACACACACAACAACTTGTGATGTGCTGCAAAGACTCTTTGGGAATATGTGTCTACAAGCAGAATCTCAGGAAAAATGATAAGCAGCGTGAAGATGTTGGACTGAGGAGAAGTTAATGTGTATAGGGGAACCTATAAGGGTTGCAGAATCACTATCTCGCACAAAACATACAGCAGGAGTGGCCAATAGGGCCTATAAACACCTTTTGAGCTCATAGTCAGTGCGCTATCTTAGGCAAATATAGCCTAATTCCCTCCCCTGTTCCCTGCAAGTGAGAAAATTGCATCTGCTAATTGAATATCCTGTTTCCCTGCAGAGGGTTATAATAGCTGAGATACCATATGAAAACAAGAATCCAGACAGATAACTACAGGCTTTTTTTCTGCAAGTTGGAATGGCTTGCCCTGAGGTGGATAATAGAGTTGCTATCCTTACCTGTTTGCCTGCTGAAGTAGCTCTGGAACTTCCACAGCTAAGGTAAACTGGAATTTAGTTCATAAGTTTAGGGATTAGGAAAAGTGGACTTTCTAAATCCAGACTGGTGCAACATACCAATCTTGCACTTTGGTTGATTTTAAAACACTCAGCTAAAAACTTCTTGACAGATCTTCATCTGTTTCCCACAGTTATGATCAGGGTCCCAATGTACATTAATACACATAAAATAATAAAACCCCCGCCCTTTATTCACTTTGCTCACCTCGAGTACTGTGTTCAGTTTTGGGCCCCTCACTAAGGGAAAGACATTGAGGTGCTGGAGCGTGTCCAGAGAAGGGCAACCAACTTGGTGAGGGGCCTGGAGCACAAGTCTTATGAGGAGCGGCTGAGGGATCTGGGGTTGTTCAGTCGAGAAAAGAGGAGGCTGAGGGGAGACCTTATCGCTCTCTACAACTACCTGAAAGGGGGTTGTAGTGAGGTGGGTGTTGGTCTCTTCTGTCAGGTGTCTGGAGATAGGACAAGAGGAAATGCCTCAAGTTGAGGCAAGGGAGATTTAGGTTAGATATTAGGAAAAATTTTTTTACTGAGAGGGTTGTCAAACATTGGAATGGGCTGCCCAGGGAAGTGGTTGAGTCACCATCCCTGGAGGTATTCAAAAAGCGAGTGGACAGGGTACTCCAGGGCATGGTTTAGGGGGCATGGTTAATGGTTGGACTTGATGATCTTGAAGGTCTTTTCCAACCAAAATGATTCTATGATTCTATGATTCTATGATTCTATGTTGACTAGCTCTATTTTATGAAAGAAAACCCAAACATTTTCTTTGTTTTCTTCTTAATGAATTTTGTGAACTGTGTGTATTTTAGGAGAAAGATATGTAAGGCCTCAGCTTCTTATGCTTCTTCATTGTTCTGAATGCTAGCTTTTACGCATTTCATAAGGTACCAAAATGTTGTAGCGTGAATTATTTGTTCTTGTCAGAAGGTTCAGAACACAATAGATCCCACGGTTCTTCAATTTTTTTTTTCCCAGTTCACACTAAAGGGCAGCGCTAATGATATTTTTACTCTGAAAATGAGTAGTTCCTAAACAAATGCAAAAGTTGCTAAAAACTACAATCAAGCAGTAAATAGGAGAGGAGGTGCAGAGTCAGTTTCAAAGTATACACAGAAATGTTTGCAATGATTTCAGTAAAAGTTTTGAATTTTTTAAATTATACAGGGAACTGAGGTTGTAACATTGTCTGAGATGGCTGAGAGTATTTCAAATATGTGTTCCTAACTATGCTTTTTATTTCACCACAGTAGCTGACCATTGCATTCTAGCAGATACTTAGTTCATGGGAGATAATATACTCTAAGTCACTGTTAATTTCATTATAGTAATTAACAATTTATTGTAATCACACATACATTTCATTTTTTCAGGTATATTTGTGCCCATTGAATCAAGAAGCAGGGTAGCAAATAAAAATTTGCTTTTTGGTTGAACTTTCATTGTTTTTAATTTTGATGAAAAGGGGCTTTTTAACCTGGAAATGAGATGTATCAGGATTCACTGGAGAGAGTAAAAAAAAAAAAAGTATTTTTGGTTATTGACCTCAATTTTTGTATCAAAAAAATTGCTTGCATATTTTTGGTTGCACGTTTCTTTTGAGGAAATAGGCTATCTGGTCAGCTAGAAACATGATTGCTTCTGAGCTGTATCTGGAAATGCCAGTGGCAATGCTTATCGTCCCAAGTGACCAGATGTAGTCCCTGACTAGGGAAACAACAGGATGGGGGAATAAGCTAAAGGCTCCACCCCTGAGGGCTCTCCTCTTCCCTGTGTGTCAGCAGCAAAGACATTCTTCAGCACCAAAGGTTGTTGTTTTTAAAAGAAAAACCAGACAGTTCTGAAAAGGTGAACAGATTATGGAAGACAACTATTTGTGAAACTAGAGTTGTCTTAATGGCACAAAGAGGCTAAAACTTGCTTTCCCCCTTTTACTTCTCTTCAGGATAATTACTGTTGCCTGGAACTCAGTGAGCTCATATCTGTTGCACTGCTAACTGTGGAGCCAAAATACCTCCGAGTGTGAAATATCGAAGGATGGGAGGTTGGAGGAGTTCATTAAATTACCTCCCAGCTCATCATCTGCTCTACAGCTCTGTGAGGCAGTTTAGTTTCTTTGACAGTCTGACCTTTCTGTTTAAATAGGTTGGCCTGCCACAGAGATGGTCTTCTGGGGCTTTTGAGGCCAGAGATACATTGTGCTTAGTAAGATATTTTAAGTTAAAACTTCCATTTGTACTCATTCAGATTACTTTTAGCTGTCATTCACCTCTTGCACTTATCCTTGCTTGTCCAGCCTTGCTGATTTCTTTCTTTGTTTTTTTAATGCACTTCTTGCCCAGATAATTTCCAGAAGAAAAATCAGGATCAGGCATGGAAAAGTGCAGTGCCTTTAGGCAGTGTCTCGTTTTTACTTCTTTCCCCAGTTATCTGAGAATCAGTCAAGATGTGAACACCCTCCCTACCCTGCCAATAGAGCGCTCAGTAACAACTTCAGTATCTTTCCCGAGGGGTTAATTCACCCTTTCTAAACTCGAGAATAAGATCTTACATTTAGGAACTGGTATGTCATTTTCTGCTGGTGCTACTGTATAATTTATATCCAGTTTCTTAGAGATAAATAAATATATAAAATTTTTAAGGGTTTTTTTAAGGCTCCATCTAATAGTAGAAATCTAGAGGTGAGCATTGGGGAATATATATATATAGGGATTTGTATGTTTGTTTGTTTGTTTGTTTGTTTGTTTAAACTTGGCAAATGCCTTTGTTCTATGCTGCATCTTTAGAACAAGCTACTTCACCAGGAAAGACAGGGAAGGAAAAAAAAAAAAAGCTTGCAAAATAAGCAGTACACAGTACAGCACACACCAAACAAGAGCAACATTAACACATTAATTAAAATGTGGGCCACATCATTCCTAACTGCATCAAGTGTCGGAAATAGCAAGTAGTCCAATCACATTTAGAAATAATTAATGGTAATACTGTAGTAAATTAACATAATAAATAACATTATAATTACAGGAATGATACATACAATTACTAAGAAACAATCATCATTAGCAAGAGAGCTTTGTTACTGCTTTTGTGTTTACATAATTCACAGCTGTACTACTCACTGAAAGTTATCCCAAGGCGAATGGCAGCTAACCAGTATTAGAAAATAGCAAATCAGTATTCTTGGGATACTGGGTAACCACAGTGGAGTTGGATGATTTGTTTTTCCTTAGTGAATCGTTAATTTGCCAAAAAATTCCCCATCAAACACAGAGTTTTGATTGTCCCAATGCTAGTTGGATTGAAGCGGTAGTATTTCATGCTTCTCATCCAGCAATTCAGAAGGCAGAACACTCCCTCAGCTTAGAATAAACAAGGGTCAAATTTTTAATCAGTACTTGAACCTACCTTACCACCTCATCCAAATGCATCTCGCCATGTCTTGCTCTTCTTTTTCTTTGGAGGGGTTGAGTAAGAGGCTCTAATCATCTCTGTTCGATCTATGAATGCCATTGCTTTTCTGCTCTATGTAAATAATTTGAATGTGTAAATACTGGAACTCAGCTCTTCTACATTTGTGTTCTTATCGCCAGTCCAGTGCTCCATGTGAGACCTCACACGTACCTAAATTGAAATTTTCTAAAAGGAAGAACAGTGAAGCCATTCATCTGAAGTGAAGGATCTGAGTTCAAATCTGTTCTTCCTCTAATGCAGGGGAGGGAGCAGAATCCATCTTATCTTACGTTCTCTACAGTCTAGTAAATTGAGTGGACTATTATGAGACATAATACCCTTAATTATCTCCTCTTGGAGTTTTGTCAGTCTATGGGAAATACTTAAATAGTCATTCCGATCTCTGTGGAAAGCTGGGCACTTGTATATATTACTAGTATTTCAGTAAAATTCTCATTTCCCATCACTCAACAATATATTTTATTTACTATGGGGAAAAACAAGCATCACACAAAAAATCCTAACTACATTACAGTGCATTATTAAATTATGCTTCTTCAGTTTTCAGTCAGTTCTCTAGTTATGTTGCAATTGTTATGCTTTCAAGACAGTAACTATAAAAAAGCATACTGGAATTCAGTAAGGGCAAACACAGGAGCAGTTGTAGGCTGTTTACTTCTTCTATCTGTAATGAGGTTCTACAGATGTATAGGAGTCCCTGCCAAAAGCTGTAGAAGCAAGATTAGGTTTTCAGTTCATTCTGCATATTACTTTTTAATTAAAATGTTGTCCACATTTTCCATTCATTTGTAAAGAAAGAGTTTGGATTAAGAAGAAATAAAATACTTCCATGGAAACACAGCAGGGTTCTGTGTATTCTGTACATCACACAGTATCCCTATGGTGAACTCTGAATTTTCACACAGGAGAATCTGTATAAAACCTAAAATAAACTAAACATGGACAAAAAGTGCAAAGTGGGTGTTGATGGAATTGAAAATGAGCTTTCTCTCATTTAGAGGAAATCAAAATATGCTTTCAGTAATAGTCATGGGTAATATAATGCTGGTGTTCCTTAACAATTAAACCACATATCAAAAATCACCATGCTATGCTGCATTGCATTGCCCACAATTGGAAATTCTCACATGGTTTCTATTTTTACAATAGTAGTCTCGTATTCTTACATAATAGTTAAAAATAAATGTTACAGGGTCTATTGACTTTGTCCAACTTTCAATACCTGCTTTAGCTAAGTAAAGTAACCAGCCAGGCTCCTTGTACTGGAAAGAAGAAACACTCCTCCACTGAATAGTTCACAGCACCTCGGTTAGGATCCTCTGAACCACCCTCTGGAGGAACCTACCCCAACCTGCTGATGATAAAGGCAACCTACAGAGACAGCCTAGACAACTGGATAATTTGGATGGCCAAAACTGAGTGGTGCCAACGTTTATCCCGATTTCAACACCCAACACGAGCACACTGGCTCTGAATACAGTGAATGTAACCTTTTGAAATAGCCTTGAGTTCCTGGTGTCTACTTTTTCCTTGTTTTCCACTTCCTTTCCCTCACAGTTTGCTAGAAGTGTAGAACAAGATTTTAAAGGTCATTTCAGTGCCTAAAGTGGCAAACTGGTATCTAATGGGAATTTCAGAAGTGGTTAACTGCAGTTGGAGTCAGGTACAAAATAGAAGATCTTCAAAGGAATGTGGGAAGACAATTTTCCTTTAAATTAGTGAAAATCAGAGAATTTTTTGAAAACCTATGTATCATCCATCTGCTCTTGAGGTACATAAACACCTCTACAAGTCTGCCCTAGAGCTCTCTGCAAGGATTCTCCTTCACACTGCCATATTGATGTTTTCCACAGACTTAGCCAGAAAACTCCAAAGGCGTGTAAACTCCCTAAGATTATTTTTAAGTTCAGGGATATGTTTTCTGTGATTGCTGTGGCAGCATAGTGTTTTTCATTATATTTTTGAGCAGCAGGATTAAAGAGAGACAAAAAAGAGGTCATCAGAAGGGGCCAAGGGGGGTTATTTCCTCCTCAGCGTGATAATGAAGTAGAGCTGTGTACACATCTGATAACACATCAAAAGCCCACTGAAACCAAAATGTAAAGTTGAAGCTTATGTTTTGACTTTTCCAGTACTTTATGCTGTACTTTGCATTAGAACAAAACCCAGTCTGGTTTTTTTTTTTTTCAAACCAAATAGGTACAGCAGATCAAGTGCCTCCTTTCATGTGCTGTGATCCTTCATTTGGCATTTCTGCTTGTGTTTGCTACCATAAAGAACTCCATGGGGGATTAATCCTGGTTGTGCAGTGATGTAATCATGAGCAATGTGATAAATTATAAGCTGCTAGGCAGCAGAAAACCAGTTCTACAGCAAAGCCTATCGGTTCTGCTAGTTTTAAACCATAGCTAGTTAGGTTTGACTCTGGAGTAAAAAGAAAGTCCACAACACTGTTTCTGGAGAGGAGTGTTTCCTGCTTCTGTAAAGAGGTTGAGAAGGGTGTCTTTCATAAATATAGGACACTTCACCCACTCACTCTACTTTGTTTCTGACATTGCTAATCTTGTCACTGTAGCTATGTGGCATGTTTTGAATTAGCTTTGCAAAGAATAATGTCATCTCTTCTGTGGAGCAGGCTTGAGAGCTCAGACTTAGTTTCTGCCTAGGAAAATTAATTACTGTGGTAAACCCTCTAGACATGAATTGTCTTTCCTAGGAGAGTAAGGACTTGGGGTTATACCAACTCTTGTTTTCTTGCTAAACTGCATACCATTGCCTGTCTGTGCTCCAAAATGTTGCTGGCAGGCCAGCATATTTTATTTATGTTCTTAGGAGAAGAACCACTTTTGGACGCTCTACTAGAGGCATGCATCTTCTGGTTGTGCATCACTAGGAATACTTGCCCACAAAAGAAATTAAAGTGTGTTTTAATAATGACTAAAGCCCAGTAATTGGAGCAGAAAACTACTGACTTGCCTAGTTCCCTGAGTACAGCGTCTTGTGGTCAACTTTCAGTGCTTAGCTGGCACTCAGACATGAAGGAAGGCAATCACTCAGGACAGAGGGAGACTCTTAGAGACAGAACTGGTACTGCAAATAGCAAGAAAACACTCAAGACAGGTATATATTAGACTTACTTTGTCCAAGTTCCATTTGAAACAAATTGCTGCTGTGTAGAAATAATAGGATGTAGAAGGGAAGGACCAGGTTTTAGAAGGTTTGGAAGTATGATTTAAAAATAGTAAACAACAGTTTGACATTCATTAAATTAAAGGTGATGTGTATGCTGCTACTTAGGGCTGGGTATTTATACTGTTAATCCATCACTATAAAAACTCACAGCTGTCTGCTTTTCTGTATTATGTTGAACATAGGAGTGGGAGATTAAAACTCTTTACATTTACCCTCTAGCTCCAAACTCCTTTCTGAGTGCATCAAATGCATCAAAATGCATCAAAAGCCTATGTGTCTTGAACTCAGAAGAATGTCCAGCAGCTCAGGACAGTATGAATACTAACTAGATAAGCTACAAGAACTACATCCCAGGGGTAGCTGATGCAGATGAAGACATAGTTATATTTTTCTGCCCAGCTCACCCACCAGCTTCAGAAGCAGCAAATTATTTCTTTTCCTCAGAATTAATTAAAAAATAGGAAAAAAATAGTACTGATTAAATAAATATTGCAAGGCTTACTAAATGAAAAAAAAAAATTCACAGAATATTATTTCATTGCTGGAATTTAAAGGAGCAGATGAATTTGGGATTCCCAGTACGTCCTTGTCCAGTAGTTGCTGGAGAAACTACCAGACTGAGAAAATAGGCTCCAGGAGGTGTTGTAGTTTAAGCTCAGCCAGTAACACAGCACCATGAAGCACTCGCTCACTCCTTCCCCCCCGGCCCTGGTGGGATGGAGAGGAGAAAATATAAAGAAATGCTCATGGGTTAAGACAAGGACAGGGAGGGATCACTCACCACTTATGGTCACGGGCAAAAGACAGACTCAACTTGGGGATAAAACCAAAATCAATTTAATTTACTACCAATCAAATCAAAACAAAGATAATGGGAAGTAAACCCAAATCTTAACACACCTTGCCCCCACCCCTCCCTCCTTCCTGGCTCAACTTCACTCCCAAATTCTCGACCTCCTTCCCCGCAGCGGCACAGGGGGATGAGGAATGGGGGTTGTGGTCAGTTCATCACATGTTGTCTCTGCCACTCCTTCCTCCTCACACTCCTCCCCTGCTCCAGCGTGGGGTCCCTCCCACGGGAGACAGTCCTCCATGAATTTCTCCAACATGAGTCCTTCCACTGCTCCAACGTGGGTCCGTTCCACAGGGTGCAGTCCTTCAGGCACAGCCTGCTCCAGCACGGGCTTCCCATGGCATCACAGCCTCCTTCAGGCATCCCCCTGCTCCGGCGTGGGGTCCTCCCCGGGCTGCAGGTGGATATCTGCTCCACCGTGGACCTCCCTAGACTGCAGGGGGACAGCCTGCCTCACTATGGTCTTCCCCACGGGCTGCAGGGGAATCTCTGCTCCGGCGCCTGGAGCACCTCATCCCCCTCCTTCTGCACTGACCTGGGGGTCTGCAGGGTTGCTTCTCTTACATGTTCTCACTCCTCTCTCCTGGCTGCAGTTGCACAGGTTTTTTTTCCCCTTCTTAAATCTGTTCTCCCAGAGGCGCTACCGCCGTCGCTGGCGGGCTCGGCCTGGGCCAGAGGCGGGTCCCACTCGGAGCCGGGGAAGCTTCTGGCAGCTTCTCACAGGAGCTGGCCCTGCGGCCCCTGCCCCGCTACCAAAACCCCGCCACAAAAACCCCAAAAAGGAGGCTACTGCATTGTTTTCTGTAACTTGCTCAGACAAAGCACAGAGAAACCAACCTCTGGGAGAATTATTCCAAATCTCTTCTGCTACTGCCATCACCTTACACGTCTTTAAAGTGCTAGTGGCTCTAATTAAGAGCACAGAAAAGGCGTGTTGTTTTTTTTAAGGGTGGACTAGTGAATATGTGTCCTTGCAGACTGGGAGACTCAAGGAAATGTAATCAGTCCTAGAGGTCCTGGTTATTGTGCACCGCCTAGTTCTATATTACTAACACATAGTTTGGGGAAAATACATGAAAGGAAAATTTTGTTTCTGTGACTGAGTTCTGTTGTTATCAACTAACTAACATCACTCTGAGTTCTGGGTTTTTTTTCTCTTTTTCTCTCGTCTCTCTCAGGTTATGACTTGTTTTATAGCTAGTAAGCTAAAGTAAACTCTTCCTTGCAATTACTTCAGTATGAAACCCCACATATTTTCTATTTTTTTTCTTAATTCTGCCTTTTGAGGTGTGCAGAAGTGCTTAATCTGATCACTGAAAGCAACATCTTTACTTGCCAGGCTGAAAAACAATTATCAGCAATTGAATCTTATTAAAGGTAGTCTATTCTTCTAGTAGTATTAAAAGATTTGTTAATTAAATTCTTTGTGTTCCTCCTGAGCTCAAAACAACCTGAAGTTATTTGTGTTTAAAGCAGGTTTGCAGATTTCTGTAGGCCTCTATTATGCTAAATGTATTAAGCCCTCTGTTGGTAAATCATTCAGAGGAAACGGACAGGGGTGGGAGTAAAGGTCAAAAATAGTAACAAGGGAGTATGAAAATGTAAGATTAGTATAAGTCTCAGAATTTCTGCATCAGGCAAGGTGTGGAAATATCTATTCTGGTGTCATTATTTGAACAAACACTAGTGTGGAAGTCCTTGTTTTGGAGTAGCTATTTTGATAGATTTTCAGTAAACTTTAGACTTAAGAGTGAGAGAACACTCAGTTGCATTTTAGGAGCATTGCATCTATTCTCATTTTGACCATGGTGAGGGGACTAAGTACAACAGATATGGGCACTTAAAAGCCGCAGTGTACTAGCAGGACTGGCTCAACAGTTACAAATGTAACAGTCCTGCTATATCTGCTCAGTCTAATAATGAGATCAAGCATACATGGTACAGAAATACTACAAAGGAGACACTAAAATGGTTCATGATTTAAAATAAAAAAGTCCAAAAGCCTTTAAAAGATTATTATTCCATTGAATGTAGATTCTGATTAATACAAGAATCTTGTATAGTCCTCTATAATCCTAAAATTAACCAGCACTTTCTTTGTTAAAATTATAATCTTTTAATGACTTTGGGTCAGCTTAAACTCACTCAATCTGCCTGATAAGGGAACAAAGAGGATTGCAAACTTATGTTTCAGTGTGTATATATTATGCTTGTTTGTATAAAAAATTAATGCATTTTTTTAATTAAGTAAAAATAGAAGCAGAGGTTACAAAAAGCACAAGTCATTCTTAGGAGTGGGGAGTAGAACATAGTTCATCCTCCTATCAGTTAAATGCCTTTATCACTGAGTCAGAGAATCGATTGTCCTTATGCTTGTTCTTTCTTCCTCTGCTTCCACTTAATCCTCTAGTATTCCAAGCAAAGATGAACAACTGTTTTATCTCTTTTTAAAAATATAGTATAGCTTAATGGTTTCAGACTGACCTTAGTGAGTCAAAGCTGTGAATTTAATTCCTGTGAGGAAGAGGAAGGATTTGGACGCAGGTAGGCCACTGCCTATCTAAATCTCATAACTGCTGAACTGTTGGCTAAAATCACTTGGCCTTGATTCGAAGGAAACACTTGACTTCTGCTTTTGTCAGAAAGGACTTAGGCTGCATCCTTCACAGGAGGCCTGAGTGCCATAAGTGCAGTGACTCCTTACAGCTCAGAGATGCCTTGAGAGGGGAAGGATTCACGCAGTCTCATCAGCCAAGAAGGCTAGCTTGCAACCCCGTTGCGGGACCCCCGCTTCTCCTTTCAAATGAATGCAACAGCAGTTGGTAGGATTCTGAGCACCCAGCAAAGCAGATGAGGGAGATAAGGCATTTCGCTGCTGAGGGAGTGAGTGCAGTCTTCCTTTGCTCCTCTGCAGGAAGGCAGAGTGGAGCCATCCTGGCAGAAAGATTGTCAGGCTCCAGCTCAAGCCAGCAGCTGGACCATGTTAGTAAAACACATTCCCACGCGCAGTAGTCCTTGCTCACCATGTTGACTTTGCTGGATCTATTTTCTGAAAGAGCTGATTCTTCCTCTGTGTTGTATAAAGCATGTAGCTCAGGGCTATGGATTTTGCTTTTGTTCCCCTGTCTCATTTCCTTTCTAAATTTAAATTTCAGTTTTCTTCAGAAACTATGGGAGTTGAACTTCTAAATGCTACTAAAATCTGATCATCAATTGCTCAACAGTGTGTTACCTATGTAAAGAGCAAAGCTGCCATGAACACCTTTAAAGAGCAAGTATCAATGCAATTTCTTCTGTCGTATATAAGGCACAAACAAACAGATGTTGATTCTGCATGTTTTCTGAGTCTGATGGTTACTGTTACATATTCTTCTGTTGTGATTGATCAATTAATCTATACTGGAACTTTCTAATTCTATATTTTGATATGCTAGTCAGTGATCTAAATCTCTAGACAACTGGAAAAAATAATTTCTTCCTTTCCCCCAGATTCCTTACACAGCTTCAGATCAGCCTTTTTTCCTTACTATATTATTGTTAATGAAATCAGTTAGCACCTCATTTTCTCTGAAATTTCTTCTCATAACTTCAAACATAGCATTTCTCTTATCTCTGTTTAAACTGAGTGGCTTTTGATGTTCAAGAGATTGTGCTTTCCCACTTCATGACCTGTAAAAGTGAACACACCATTGTCTGCACAATTCTTTTGTAATATCGTAATGCATATGTTAAAAAATTAGTAGTAGCTAACATGCATAGAAATACTTCATGTTGTTGTCCTCTACAACACAGAGAATTCTTCACACTAAAATTTACTTGTTTGTTACCTATTAATTTTTTACCTATGAAATGTGCCATTTCACAAATAAAGAACAAAGGGACTGTTCCTAAATCTCTGCATTCATGCCATGTGTCTTCAGCCATTTCTAAATCAGTGGAAGTCTTGATTATGGAAAGTATACAGTTCCTACTGAATTTTAAAATGTTAAATCAGTGCTATTTCCATATTGGTCTTGCCTGAAACATTTACAGTAACATGTTATTTTCTCTGCCAGAAATCAAATGTATTCCATATACTATAATGAAGGACTAAAGTGTGTTTATTTCAAACTTAAAAGAAAATGTTCTGTTCGACACTTTGAAATATTATTTTGTATGTATGAACCAGCAGAATATAGTGTGGATAAACACAACGCTGTCTTTACCAGAAGATAATCACAAACTTTGAAACAGCACAGCAATAACTCTTTCCAGGACACTGTGATTAGAGACCTCCTAAGTACGCATGGAAAAGAAAAAAGGGATTACAGTTTAGATGATAAATAATAATAGCTTCAATCTAGTATTGCTGAAAAGAAATAACCTTTTTATTTCTTGACATATATTTTAAATATTATGCAGTCGATGTTTATTCGGCTATACCAAAGCAACTACCACTATTGCAGTTCTTTTATAACTAAAAATATGCCTTCAGTAAAAAACAAGCTATTGTCTTTGTTTAAGAATTGTGAAGGGAGAAATTGATCCAAACTGTGTTGCAAAGCTGCAGTCCCACAGACACACTTTATGCAGCAGATCATTATTACATGTGGGATGATAATTTCTTTCTGTGTGTTAGCAAAGCTGTATGGAATGGGGGCTTTGACAAACTGCTCTTGTTTCTGTCCTTTCCTTTTTAAAATAATTTGAACTCTCGGAAATACTCATTTTAAATGTATAGGAGGGGCATGGAGACGTTACAGGGCAGTGGTCTAAAGTGTCCCTTCATGAAACTTGTATCAGGCTTTTCACTTGTGGATTTTTTATTGATTTTTAGGGAGTACGTGCTGATGGAAGGCATACATACAGAAAAACAACTGCCTTTGAAATACATTTGTTATTGACAGAAAAGAAGAGCAACATAGATAAGTATTGATTAATTTGTGTCATCTACACAAATGTAGTTAGCGAAAGTTCTCTGACTCCAAAATTACATAAAAGTATAAATTCATAATCATAAATTCTACAGTCCTGGCTACATTATATACATTCTGTGTAACTACTAAGGATGCCATAACAGGTGCAATATTCACTAAAATGTCTTTATACTGGGTAATGCAACATTCTTTCTTTTAAGCAGTCCAAATTATACATGAAAAAGTACATTTTGTAAAATGGTTTCCTCCACGAAATAGGTTTCATGTTATCAAAGCTTTTCATTCTTCAAACTTGCTCTGTCATAAATCAAGTCCTGAAAATAGATAAACATTAAATGCATGATATATATTAAACTATTAAATATTCAGAAACATCTTATTGTTGTTATAAGTTTATAAAATTACCCCATCCTGTATTAATGAGGAAAAAGTGCCATCCTACTCTGCAGGTGGGCTACAACACATCAAATTAATTAGTGTTGGTATGATACAAACTGTAATAAAAAAGGAGGATGGATATCATTGTACTTCAAGCATGGCCCTGGGTGACCGTGCAAACATGTGGGAATAGTCCCCACCTGAGAAAACTGAGAAAATGCTTGTGTAAGGATGTGTGGACTGTGAGACCATCTGGTTCGGTAAGATTGTCAGATCAAGGAACTTTAATTTCAAAGGGGATAATAAGCAAAAGGGAAAGTGATAAACAAAACTCACAGAGATACAAAATGGATAAACCGTAATGGGAGACCATGACAATGAGTGAAACTCTTCAGCCACCAACTGATGGGGCATAGTCTTAGAAAGGGCCAGCCTGGACTTTATAACTGAGAGGAAACCTATCGTGGTTTAAAACCCAGCCGGCAGCAAAGCACGACCAGGCTGCTCGCTCACTCCTCCCTGCCCCCTCCAGTGGGATGGGGAGGAGAATCAAAATGGAGAAAGAAAAAAAAATAGAACCTCATGGGTTAAGGACAGTTTACTGGGACAACACAAGGAGAGAAGTTACAATGACAACAATAGTACTAATAAAAGAATATACAAAATGAGCGATGCACAGTGCAACTGCTCACCACCCGGAACCTGACGCTCCGCCACTTCCCCCACTGAGAAACCACCCCCCAGCCTGCTCCCCAGTCATATACTGAGCATGATGTCACATGGATGGAATATCACCTTGGCTAGTTCAGGTCAGCTGTCCTGGCTGTGACCCCTCCCAGTTTCCTGTGAAAATTAACTATCCCAACCAAACCCGGGACAGAACCTGGGCTTTATAACTGATAAAAATGCACACATAAGATGAACATGAGGATTATGGATATTTGAGGGGGGCGTGTGGGTCTAGGCAAAACTTACTGAGGAATATTTAGGGGGCAGGAACTGGTGAGGAACAATAGAGAGGAGCAAGTATTAAAAGAGCTGGTCACATGTAAACAGTTGCCAGTCTGCTTGATCACTGCAGCCATCCTATCTTCTTATTAAATCCTTTCTTAACTGTCTTTCTATGTAATCTCACTCTTCAACCCATGTGTGAGTACTGCAAGGTCTAGGAGCCAGCAACTGGAGAGGCTAGAGCGGTTGACAAGTACCGGCAACAGGAGCGAGACTCTGGAGGCAGTGGCCCGTGCGTTCAAGGTGCCAGCAACTGGCAGGGGTGAGGGGCTCAGAGTCAGCAGCTGGGAGGCACCTGGGTCATGGGGACCCGTGTGTTTGCTGCGGAGCAGCTGGGGGGCTGCAGCAACTGATGCAAGCGTCAGCAGCTGGAGTCAGACCTCAAGGTCCTTGTGCCCATGGTGCCAGCAGCTGGAGCAAGCGAGGGTCCCGGCACCAGCTGGAGTGGGGATAGGGCCTGTGTGCCTGCATGCCCGCGGCCACGGGGACCACTGCCTTCATATCCTTCCCTAACCTGGTGTGTGTGGGTGCAGACCAGATGATGAGTAGGTGGCCCCAGGTCCAAGCAGAGGGTCCATGCTGGTATTGGGCGGGACAAGTGAGCGTGGAGTGTGTGTGAGACGAGTGTGAGAGTTTGTGTGTGTTTGCTAGAGACCACCAAGCTGGACCAGCCAGCAAGTGCGAGACCGGTGGAGCAGGTAAGAGTGCCTGGGATGCAGGCAGAGAGAGCGGTCAGGCAGTGGATGCTGATGCTTGAGGGATCTGCGAGCATGTGCGTGTGTGTGTGTGTAAATCCAGAGAGTGGGGGCATTTGTGTGAACTTCAGGCCTGATTGGCTGAAGGAGAACAGGACTTGGCTATCTGTGGTTATGTGTTTAGCCTGGAGAAGAGAAGGCTCCGAGGAGACCATATAGCAGCCTTCCAGTACTTAAAGGGGTTCTATGCAAAAGATGGGGAGGGACTCTTTAACAGGGAGGGTAGTGATAGGACAAGAGGTAATGGTTTTAAACTGAAAGAGGGTAGATTTAGATTAGATATTAGGAAGAAATTCTTCACTCTGAGGGTGGCGAGACACTGGAACAGGTTGCCCAGAGAAGCTGTGGATGCCCCATCCCTGGAAGCGTTCAAGGCAAAGCTGGATGGGGCTTTGTGCAATCTGGTCTAGTGGAAGGTGTCCCTGCCCATGGCAGAGGAGTTGGAATTAGATGATCTTTAAGGTCCCTTCCAACCCAAACCATTCTGTGATTCTATGATTTGCAAAAGCACTCACTAGACAAAATACTGACATAGGTTCATGCCGTGGATTATTACAGGCTTGAAGGTGTCACATTGGTTACACCAGATATTGAAAATGCCTACTGTTTTATTATACATATCCACAGCAATAGCCAGGAAAGTTTCTGTATCTGTCCAGACTGAAATCAAAGTGACCATATTGTTTTGGCCCTTGTTGTGTACTTGCAAAATTGAAACTTATTCTGACATTAGTGAAAACAGTCTTTTTGCTTTACAGAGGAAGCCAGTTATACCAAATATATTACAAAATTAAATAAATACATTTGCTTTCTTCATGACTGAGGAATTTGATGAGGTCGACACTTGAAACCAGCTAATGTTATTTTTTTAAAGGCAGAAAGTGTAGGCCAGCCAAGTTGGAGTCATTTGTGTTTAAAATACAGAAGATGGTCTTTTAGTGTATATACTCAGATGACAAGAGTGGATGGGAAAATTAACTTACAGCACTGAATAGGAAGTACTTTATTCTTTCATTTTTAAAGTAAACATATATAAAGAGTAGTGATGGATATGTTTAATCTCATGACACAAAGCACCTTACTACAGCTTGCTTTATGAAAAGCAGAAAGCTTGGCTACTTGAAGCATTATTTTAAATTGGTTGAATATTATACTATTGGAAATTTGATTAAGTAAAGAAGAAGAATGCCAATTTATAGGTCTCTGATCTACTGTATCAAGATCAAGAAAAAAGTACTGATATGCCAATAAACCATTTAAACAGTCTGAGAGCAGGGGGGTTTTGTGGCTTGAGTCATGCAATATGAGATTCAGACTATCACAGAAATAAGAGTGAAGATTTCATTTAAGATATTAAAAGAATAGCTCTCTGTATTATAACACCCAGTTGTGAACTTTATTAAAATGCTAACAATAGCCTGCAGTTACTACACAATGGAATGTAATGATAGATTTCTTCTGTGTGTGGAATCAGAAGACTGATAGAGAGACTTTTAAAATGCATTTGTATAAAACTTCTTTGTTTTTATTGTTTTCTAGAAAAGGCAACATGAGTGCAAAATATTGTACCTAACAGAACATTATATCTCAGACTTCAAGCGTAACACTGTGGATCTTCTCTGCATACCTTTTTTCAAATAAAAGAGTTGGTTTGGGCAAAATCGGGCACACCTTTATAAAAACTAAAATATATGAAAGCTCAGATCTATAAAGAAAAAATACCATAAAGAGTTTTAATACTCTTTGGAGGTGGGCATACTTACAGGACACTATCTAAATAATGTGACGCATGTATATAGCTTGTTGCTGTTGCCGAAATCCGGAATAAAACTCCTTAACAGCAATGAGAAGTTAAGAAGCAGGCACTCCTTTATTGCAGCGCTGGGCACACGGGGGATCGCTCCACCTATCGTGTGCACCTGTCTTGTCTAACGATACAGTTAAATACACACCTGTTATACATATTCATTAAGTTTCTGGGAAATATTATACATAATCATCAACTTTCCAGTAAATCATTAGCATATGTATATGTCTCTTCACGCAGGCGCAGCAAAGGTCTCTGGTGGTCTTCAGAAGCCCTCTGGTGGTCTTTCATAGTCTTCCTCACTTGTCCGCTTCTTGACCTCCTTTAGCTGATTCTGCGCAGTATGATTCTCATCACTATCTATATTAGTTTGCATAAAAATGTATACTATGTTCTCTTTTGAAATCCAACCTTTTCAATGATTGGTCTTTCAGTTTGTTATCAAAAATGGGAAAGGTAGGGAGTTTTCAAGAAGCGAATCTTCTTGGCTTCTTAAAAGAAAATACAAGCCAACGATAATCAGCTAAAAGTACAGTACTGCACATTCTTTAAGTTCTTTATCTACTATGGTTACACCCCACAACTCTATATTCCTAATATTTCAGTTGTAATCAGATTTGATTTCTTTTAAAATGTAACATTGCAATGACTCCTGTAACAAGCTGCAACATCTAAAATTGCTCGTACATGCGCTACATCTGTAACTGTGCATCAGAAAATAAAAAATGAAACATAGAGTAGCATTTCCACTTAGAAATTGGGCGTTTGAAATAGGATAGAGAGCTTCATTTACTTTTTGATATTACGGGGTTTTGAGAGTTTTTCACTGTTTATGAGATCCATTTTCTTCAAGTAAATATAATTTCCTCCAAATGCTGAATCTTCACTTAATTTATTCATGCTGTAATGAACACACCTGATGTGCAATAATATTTTCAGGTGTCTTCACAGTGCTATTCAAAATAGCACTTGCTGTGTCATAGATCTTTCTGATATAGGTGAAAGAGGAGAAAAGAAAAACCTTGGATACAAGAAACCAATAAATGATTTGCAGTACTGACAGCTAGGTGACTCACTAGGGTCAAGCTCAGAAAAACAAAAAACGTTTTACTGCAGGCATTCTAGCTTCTAACCACTTGGTGACACTTTTTTTTTTTTTTTTTTTTTTTTAAAGCTGTCCTTTTGTCTGAGGTATAGCTAGAGCATGGACACTTGTCACCACATGGTCTATTTTTTCTGACAATTAGAACAGTATATATGAAGTAGAACAGAAAAGAAACTTTACTGTACCACAGTTCAAGGTCACTTGTGAAAGATTAACAGTTCTTTGCTCTTTGATGATCATTTTGGAGAAAAAACAAGCAGACAATCAAAAAGAAACTCCAACCAACCAAAGAAAAACCCCCTATTTGCTCTTATTTATGACAAATAGTAGATTATTATATGCTATAAACTTTAATTAAGTCTTCTTACTGTTACAAGGAAAGTAAAAAATTGTATTCTGGTCATTCTGAGTACTATCCAGGAGTGAGCATGGTTTGAAGTTTAAGGGTAACTTTAAAAGTTTAACAGATCTTCAGAAGAACTCTCAGTTGTGGTAGCTCTGCATCAGTGACATCTATGCTGCCTAATTTTGCACCCAATGCATTCTATGGGAGTTATGTTGCTGTCTTCAAACACAAGACAGACAATTCAGGAGTTCATGTTTCTGAATATATTTCAGGCACATATATAATACTGACTTGTGTGACTTTAAAGGAGAAATAATAAAACAGGTGAAACTAAGCAGAGGTGAAAAAAAAATGCAGGCAGATTAGGCCACCTTAAGCATGGTGAATTAATTTCTTTCCTGTCCGAGAAAAAAATGTTGTGAAAAATAACATAATATAAATATTTAAAATAACAATACAAATTATTATAATATTAAAAGACAATAAGCATGCCTGGTTCCTAAAGCAGAGATGTTTATAGTCTTACTGTTCATAACTGTGGCTGTGGCTACATTATGTAGCAGGAATGGACTTGAAATCTTGGTGCGCTCTGAGCATATCCCAAGTCCACGGTGGGAGCAGACTGCCCTGAGCATCACATCATCGTGCCCCTTAGTGTTCTTCCAAAGGCAACTGAGAATGGCAGTAAGGAGGGAGAGATGGTGTGCTCTGGCATGTCTCCTAGTATGGACACAGGTTGGGGACTACAATTCAGAGGCGCTGACCAGGACATACAGTCAGGCAGGACAACACACAGCACTGATCCATGGATCCAGCATGGATTTAGCCTGGGAGATGTGACTTCTGGGTTTTTTGGTTGTTTTTTTGTGTGTGTGTGTGGTCTTTGTTTGTTTTGTTTTGGTTGTTTTTTGTTGGTTTTTTTAAAAATTTTCTTACTGATTGTTTATTAACACTCAATATATTGGAAAAATAGATTTTTGTCTACTTCTTTTTTTAAATCCTTCAGAGTATTACAGTAAAGTAATTACTGTCATCTAGCACTGTCTACAAGAAAAAAACAACAGAATTCTCTGCCACAGGAAACTGGGCTGAGAATAATGCAAATAACAAAATGGCACGATAGCAACATTGAAGAACACATTTTTCTGCATTGCAGAAAGCAACAGATGCATTTGCTTTAAGTTCTTTAAAAGTATGCTATATGTTGCCTGCTTACTTTGCATTTTCAGAGTTCTGTTTCCATGTTAAATAATGAAAGGGCTGTAGGGCTTGACCGTAGATGTGTTACATTGCTCCCTATCTTGCCACTATGAGATCAGAAGAGAGTGAGTTTCCACTTTTTACACAGAAACCAAATACATAGGAAACCTTACAAACAGAGAGCTTTGATTCCACCTTTAACCCAAGGGGCTTATTCAGACAAGAACACAGATAGATAGATACCATGTCCTTGCTTAGAATAACTGTCATCTTCCCTGAAGCTGATGTGACCCTATTCCTTCCAAAGCTCTCATAAGGTTAAATACATCTGTGGCTTTATGATTTGCTACTACACATGCCAGTAACTTTGACATGCATTTTATGCAGTGTACTGAATTCAATTTTAAGAGTTACTTCCATGTATGTTCAAAAATCTTTGACTTGAACCTTCTGATTTGGTTCTATTTTTCTGATTACTTACTGATCTATAGGTGGTGAGGACATGGTATCTTTTGTATTTGTAAAGATTTCATAATTAAATACTATTGCCTGCATACTCCATTTATAGAGGTAAAGTTGACAGCAGTTTTGTCATTTATTAATAGGCCAACCTCATTGCATGGGTGGGGGCAGAAATCAGATTTCATAATCTATTCAGAGAATGGCTTCTACTTAGGTATCCCAAGCAAAAAGAGTAATTCCCTCTCCAATGATTGCATGGGGAACTTAGATATTCTACAGAACTGAATCTAGTCATATAATATTTAAAATTGATTTAGGATGGACCATTTTCTAACCCATTTTTTAAATGCCATGCTTTGGAACAATATAATTTCTTCAATTAAATGTAAGGTTGGTGATTTACAAGATCTAGGCTCTAAGAATGGTTTTGACTATTTCATAGAGTTAAAGCATAGAACACCTGGATATTTTAATCATAATTTCTTGTATATCACTGACTATAAATTGATGCAGGTTTTACCTTGATTAAAGCCTGTCAAGACTGAGCTTTTAGATTGCACCATAGACAGAGAAAATCAGAGACCATGAAATCGCCATTTGGATTAAGATACAGCAAAACAATCCAAGCAAATGATCCAAGCCTTTCGCACTGAAAAGGTGATTGCTTTGCCAATCTGAATTTAAGGAAAATTTGTTTTCAATCCCAGATTGGGATCTCAATGTGATCGTATCATCCTGAGTCCATCAAGGGAATGAAATGCTTGAGATAGGTTTGTCTACTCTGTGAGCTTTGGGATAGTCTGTTTGGTCTCAAATCTATAATGTTTCAAATGGAGAAGAAAAGAAAGAAGGAAAGAAAAACTGATTATTTCAAGTAGTTGTGAAGGAAAAGAAGGAAAATATAATCCTGACTTCTACAAGAAACTAGCTGAAACCATGAAACATAAGATTTGATTATACCCATCATCCAGATGCAGAGCTGTGAATGTTATAAGTTCACTGACAACACAGGTGATCATATACCCACTGGGGCCCACCTAGAGAAGTGCTAAGAGGGATACTCACGGATTCACAGAGGCAAGTGATAGAAAGGACTACCAGTAGTACAAAAAACAATTCCAACCCCACATACTGGACAAATATTTTAACTCAAAATTAGAGTCCTGTATTTCTTGGGGGGGGAAGTATAAAGATAGGTTTAAATAGTTCACAGCGGAATGCCTTTCCATCCACTTCAGTGAGAGGCAATACAAATCTACACCAAGAACAGAGTTACGATTTTAGGAAGGATAAGAGTAGTAATATGCTGCTACTACATTTCTACTTTCCAACTATTCCCACAAATATCAGTGAAGCCAATGATTACCCAGTATGCATTAGTAACTTGTCCTTCTCAATATTTGCTATCCTGTTGTCAGCATGTAATTTTCAATCTCTTTCAATGAAGATTTTCTATATTTATTGAGATCATAACAGGAAGTAATAAAAAGTGCAGAACCAAAAATCAGTCCCTTAAGGATCCCCAAAAGAAATGTCCCTGCTCATTATTACCTCCTCTGTAACAATTATATTTTGAGATATGTCAATGAGACCATTTTCAGTCCTTCTGATGTGTGACTGATTAATTCCCTAATGCAATCTTATTAATCAAATGTTATGTAGAATTAAAATGCCTTGGAGAAAAAGGTGTGTCAAAGCAATAGAATTACTTTTATCAATGTGTAATTCTGTCAGAAGAACCCTACCAGAAAAACAGTGGCTTTGCTTAATGAAACCTACCTTCCATGAAGCCATGCTGGCTGTCAATTACTCATATTTTCATCCCCTAAATCTTTATTGGTAGAGTGCCAAAATAGCCATTTAGTTATTTTACACAGGAGTGACACCAAAGTGTTGTCCTCTGGTTTATCCTTTTTTATCTCTTTATAGGATTAAGCATACATTACTTGGTTTTAATCCCTTAGCATTCCTCCAGTTTCCTAAGACTTGTTAAAACTGAGTTGTGCAAAGAGCTCCCAAGGTAATTCTCTTATGATTCTTGACTAAATTATCAGAGATTTTTAACTTAATATTGTATCACTTCTTCCTTATTTACATCAGTATATTGTATAAATACATCCTTCTTATTTTGTCTGAAAACAGAAATCATGGTACAACTTGTAGGCCTTTCCTATACTGCTTACACATAAGTGACTTATGGCTTGCATTCTGTCAGTGAAAAAAATTTAATGCTGTATTTACCATTTTATTAGTAACAGAAACAGAAGAGACAAAAAGGGTAAAAGGCCAAACCAGGTGAATTTCTGGTTTGAATTTAACCTTGAGTAACATCACTTCTAAGACTTGAGGATAATATGTTGGAGGCTGAAAATGTGATTCATTAATGACAGTCAGCATGATTTTATGAAATGCAAGTTTTGTCTTTTTTCGTTTCCTAGAACAGATATCAACCCTCAGGAAGTTCTATAGTAACAAATTAGAAGTAGGTAAACCTCTTTTGACCTAAGGTCTCCCCCATTAAGATTCTAGTTACCCTGTCGAGTATAACTAGCAAACGAAAAAAGAAAGGCATCTATAGAGAATGAATCATACCACCTGAATCCTTTTCTGGTGGTGTCAACCTTATGCTCTAGAGTACTGCATGATTCTAACACAGGTGACCTAGGTACCAAAAATTATGTGGGGCAAAGGACTATGGAGCACAAATAAGACATCTATATCAGATGGGTATTGTACAGCATATGTCAGTGCAGATCATCTAAATATCACAAATAATCATCACTGAAGAGGAAACTAGATTTTTTTTAATTTAACCACTGAAAATAAATATATATCTGTATATAAAAATAAATAACATTACATAATACTAACTTGAAGGTATGCATAGAGCTTGACGTGATGCTTTAAAATATTTTGAATATTTTGAAATGCAATGCATTTTCATAAAATGTCAACTTGCATTAACCAAATCAACAACAAAAAAGAAAAGAAATAAAAAAAAAATGTGTTGTGTAATTTGTCTCAACTCAAACAGTGAGGGTTTTTTTGCAGCATGAAGATTCTCATTCATTCAGGCACCTTTTCAAGCATATTTGGTAGTATAATTTTCAGTTCCTGAAGGACTTTAGGGCCTTCAACATGTTTTATGCCATCTGTTGCATATGATATGAAGTTCCTGCCTAAATCCTTCTTGATATTTATTTATTGTGTGAAACTACCATTTATGAATGCATTAAATTTATTCTGTAAAACTAGGATTATTGTATAAAATGTGTGGAATAGTCAATAAAAATGAAATGGTAGGTATGACAACACTTTTGATTTGTGATACTAAGAGCAAAAGGTAAAAATGAAAAATAAATGTGGACAATGCATCGTACATATTTTAGTTTTATACCATAAAAAGAACATCAGATTCAGATTGTTTTTATAATTGCAATAGCATGTATTATTTTGCACTACCGAAGGACTGCGAAATTATTTCGACATGTCTTGGAAGGGATCAAACTTTGTTTTACTTTTGTATGTCTCTAAATAAACAGGTAATATTGCTTCTTTGTTTACAACTCAATATACTTTAAAACGTTTGGGAAAGAAGTGGGATTCATGTAAACAGCTTCAGATCTTGCTTGATTAACAGATGAAACTGAGCAGTAACAATAACTGTGGAATGACCTTTTTTGTTGCCTGCCTTTTGCTTCCTGTTGAAGGAAAATGTATCAAGCCATAGAAGTAAAATTGGGAGTCTAGACTTCACATGCCAAAGGGCACTTAGATAATGAATGATGAATCTGAGGGCCTCAGATTCAGCTTCTAGCATCTATGGCTAAATTTGGTTCTGTAGTAATAATAATAATAATAATAATAATAATAATAATAATAATAATGGTCTGTTATTAGTGTAATGGATTTAACTGACTGACAATGAATAAAATATTGCATTTGTACCTGTTCTTCATTAAATTCCCTTTTTTTTCAAATAAGGTTATGATATCTGTGTGTATTGAGTTACACAGGTCACAGCAAATCATGATTTCATCTAATTCAAAGTATAGTACACTGCTCTCCGCAAAGCATGTTCACTCTTCTGCTTTCCATTGCCATGTCCTTGAGTAGTTTGTAAACTTAATTAAATGTAACTTATGCAAAACTCTATAATATAGATTTAAAACTTGATACAAATTAAGACCATTAGCCATAACAACATTATCTTGCTGTATCAGCAAAAAGATTAAATGAAGAATAGATACAGAAGTCTTTTGCATATCAACTAATGCATATGAAGTTGGTTACCTAATGGTGATTAGATATAGGCAGACAATGAATCCATTATTCTTAATTCAACTTGTCTATCTTGCTCATGGAGATACATACCATAATTATTTATTAGCCAGCAGAAAAATCACTAATTGCCTTCACCTCCACAATTTGGAAAACAAGACTTAGAGCCAGACTGCCTAGTGACTTTTAGGATGGTGTAACGAGAAGATCAAATCTGTTACATTACATTATCATCCCAGCCCTGGTCTGTGTGCAGTAGTAAGTAGCCTGTAGTGTCCAGCAGTGTTGCACTAAATTCTAGACTTGTCTGTATGCTTGTTGGACACTTTCTGCATAAGAAAATATTATAGTGGGATGCTTGTTGGACACTTTCTGCATAAGAAAATATTATAGTGGGATACAGATATCTAGTGGTAGAGTCAAATCTTTTGTGTATCCCAAGAACATGGAGTAGAAAGAGATGGAAAGCCCACTAGCAGATCCTTAACAGTGACTGTTCAATTGAGGGAAGCCTGAATGAAAATGTGTAAGGACTTTGAGACTTGTGATAGTACATAAAGAAGTACTTCATCAACTCATGGGAAAGAAAAAAAAGAAAAAAAAAAGAGAAGGTTAAAATATGTTTTATTACTCAATTTTAAATATTTTTGCAGTGCCATAGAACTCAGCTCAATTCATATAACAAGCTGGTGTCATTCATTTTTCAAGTGATCAAATCACAGTTTCTACGATGACAAAAAAGGATTCTTAAGAGTTACTTTGAAGTAGCCATGTATAACTTGTAAAGAAATTTTACTGAGTATCTTTATGGCTAGTTACCCTTTTAATCTTAGAATAGATTAATAATCTCTTATCTGAATCACATTGAAAAATGAGAAACTTCATACCTTTCTATGAAGCTGGCTGTTTCAACTGATAGCTGTTTTATCAAAAATAATCACCTTACTTGATTTGATTTTAAGTACAATATAGCACATTCAAAATATGTCTTTTTAGTGTCATCAGATTGAAGAACAAAAGTGACTACAGGATTTATGAAGTCAGTTCTGCTGTCCCTACTCAGACAAAATTTGCGTTGATTTTCAAAGGAGAACAGCAAAAGAAGGAATGTTGATTTAGGCTAGGCAACCATGTGTTACGTAGTCAGACATACTAGGGCAGGTGCATACATTGTTTCAGTCATTACCAGGAGGAAATAATAAGCAGGTTTGTCTGGAGTGATGAAAAATCCTTATGCAACTAGTGTTTTCTGTCATGGCACAGATGAACAGAGACATTTGGTCTGCATCTTTCCTTCTTTGGTGTTCCCACTTAGACCTTTACTAGTTTGTATACCAATCCCAGTTCAAATATCCATTATTATTCCTATAAGGACACTCAGCAATTAAAAAGAAAAAAGTTAGAAAGAAATATATTTTTTAAGAGCTTTAGAGTTAATTAAAAACATTTCCCTATTGGCCTTTTCAGATAATGTTATTAATCCTTTCACTCATACTGAATTTCATGCAAATAGTTCCATGCAGGTAGAGATACCTGTGAGAACCAATCCCAAGACATCTCCTCAAGGTGCATTTCCCAGTACCTTACTTAATTAAGAATGTTATCCTAAGTGAATCTAATGCTATTAGTGCATCTAAAATTTTCTGCTTAGAGAACATTAATTAAGTAATACTGATGTTTAAGCAATAAATCATCAATGAGACAGGCAGAGGACAAAGTGGTTTTGTGGTGGTTCCTTTATCATAGCACTGCAGGACACATCAGTATAGGCATGTGTCTGCCAGCTTCTGTAGGACTTCGCTGCTTGTTTTTCAAGGACATCTGTGGTGACAGTGAAAGCTGAAACAGGGTTCTAGTATTTGGGGTGTAGAACCCCGGATAGTCTCTGCTACTGTTTGTACTAGCAAAACTGGAGGTAGATGTGTATTATGAGTAACTTCCAAAATTATTGCCAAAATCAAATTTGCATTCTCTATTGCCATTATTTACTTAGAAATTGGAGAAAACCCATCACCAGTATCAAGGTAGAAATTATTTATATTTAAATTGTAAAAAGATTACACTTATTGAACTAACAAATGGAGTTACCAATGAGCATTCTTCTAAACAGGTAAGATGTGTATCTCATATGGCTTCAGAAGGTCCAAGAAGAATGTAGTGTCACAGAAGCTTCATTTTGTGTTATATGGCAATTTTGAAAATATGCAGTATTAACCAAGAAAAGTGTGATCAGCTCAGTTTCAGTATATACTGGTAGACATCAAACCTTAAGTCAAGAGACATGCAAACTGCAGGTGCAATCAAAGAATAACAGCAAGAGTGAAAAGACATGTCTTGCAATAATCTTATGCTACTTGATTACTGTGAGAACTTCAAGTTTCTCATTTCAAGTCAGAAAATGCAAGCAGGACACATGCTGTGTGATGTTCCCAATAAGATTTCAAAGACATGTTTGGCATGAGTCCTATGGAACCTCCACCAGATCTTCTCCTGCTACATCAATGGCATATCTGAGCCTCAGAAAGGAAATTTTTATTTCTCTTTATGCTGTGGAACCAATAGAACTTTACTCATATTTAGAAACTGGATTATACAATTTTTATTCATATTGTAATAAACCAATAAAATTGTAAATTATTCAGTATATTTGTTAGAACAATATGTGTGTGTCATAAATATATGACTTTTTTTTCAAAAGTCATTCAGGTTCTTAGACTACACCAGTTTTTGAATGCTTAGTCTCATATAGAAATGATTGTCATAAAAAGCTTTGCACTATAAGTAAGTTCTCCATCCCTCACCTGACCTGTCTCATAAACTAAGATGCAAAACAGTTTTAGGCTTGCATGTGCAAAACTTAGTTGGAACAATTGTTGTTAATACCCTGTATTAATTAATGAACTACAGTGTTATCCACAGCAGTCTGAGGAGAAATAGGTAAAATAAAGATATCGAAACAGACAGAACATGCAGAATAAATTACCTTTAGGCCAGTAATTAATGCTTTGTTTTTGAAGGTAAAATAAAAAATTGACATGTTAATAGTAATACAGATGAGATCAAAAGTAATAATGTTCTTAATATTTAAATTTAAGAGATCCATCCCACTTAGGATTAGAAAAGCCAAAGCAGTCACTGGCTGTGATGAGAAGAAAAGTTACACACTTGGGGTAAAAATTGTTCCACTCTTTCAAAGAGTCTCAGAGTTCAAAAAGAGAAACAGAAGGAGAACAGAGAAGCCATTATGGAAGACAAGGAGGAATTAAATTAAATAGTAAAATTATTTTGCCTGTGCCAGTTCAAACAACAGGTAGATAATCTGAAAATTCAGTAGGAAAATCTAAATTATTTTTAGATGGCAAATAAAAGCAAAGATGAAAAACAGAAAATAGAAATATCTAGATGTATAGAAAATATAAAAAACCCCTCCTTGACAATAATGTGTATTTGTTTATAAAATATGTATTTTTGTATAGCTGCAGCACTCAAGACTTATAAGTTCTCTTTTCCTATTTGCGGGATCTCTGGACTGTTTAATAGAATTCACTTTGTGTGATGAAATTCCCTGTTATGCAGGTAGTACTTTTAGGCTCTATAATTGTACAGTCTGTGGAGTGAAATTCTAGCTCCTCTGAAGAGGATGAAAGAACTCTTTCCTGGTGACCTTAATTGGTGCAAGCTTCAACTTTCTGAGTGTAGACCTTCCATTTATTTCCCTCTCTTTCTGTTGGTATTTTTTGAAAAGGCATCAATACAATATTTCACTTGTCATAGGAACAAGGAATGTCTGGTGTGAATATTATGTTGTAGAAACAGTTATCAAAGACATAGTGTCACACAGATCCTGCTGCAGAAAAAAGTTCTTCCTTCTTTCCCTTTGCCTTCAAAAAAGGAAAAAAAAAAGTTCCCACTGTAGCACTCTTGCTGTTCTTGCTTTGCACACCTGTGTGGGGAAAAGAAACAGAAAAGTTATCCTACTCACTCCTATCCTCCTCAAGATGATTTCCCTCCAAACCTCTTGTAGGAGGTGTATCTGAAGGCTACGGAACATTCTCAGTAGAACCCAAAGAGTTTTATCAGTGAGTCATAGGGCTTATTGTCCTGGTTCAGAGGTACAAATGCAGAATTTATCTTAAAAGAGTTATAAAACATTTCCAACATTCCTTGTTGTTTGCATGATTTTGCAAGACCAGAATTTTAAAGTGCAATTCTCATATGTAGTCAGGTTTGAATGGAATACTATGATAGGACTATTCTGTGTAGAAACAGTTATGAGAATTAAGCTTCTATATAGAACAAAAGTTCTGAATCAGATGCCACTATTGCTGATTAGTTGGACTCATGAGTTGTGTTAGTTAATGTAATATCTAGCAGCATTTTACAGGTCTGATATCTCATCTTTAGGGTTAATTGAATACAAAGGCTTTTTGCAAAGTCTCAATTTGAGTGCTTGCATTGTGGCAAAACTAGTAACATTTCACCTTTATTATACTGGTGTGGCCTTAGGAGGTAAGTGTTTAGAATGCTGTTATAAATATGTGTTGTTATAACAAGGATAATTACCAGGGGAATTAATATGAATGGAAGCTAGTTACAGAACCATCAGAAGAACATATTTCAACTGTTCGATTAATTAGTATAATTATTTGTAGAGTAGGAGGAGTATTAAATATGTGCTTTTGTTTTCCTTCTGCAGTCCCAAATAACAAGGTAAAAATAACTATTTGAGAATTATACACATCACCATTCTAAAAGGTTCCTTTCTTGGTTTTGGTCATCTGTTTACATAGAAAATACAACAAATTAATTTCTGGGACTTTTAAAATTTTATTCCTTCTATATACTAATAATATATTCTATATATGGTATGATGTATTCTATATATATTCTATATTCTACATGTATTCTAGATACATGTTTAATTAATGTCTGGAAAACACTTTCAGACCTCAAAGGCACTACCTACTCATAAGGGTAATAGGCAGGTACATAAATATTTCTAAACCTTTCTTCATTGATGTTTATAATTTGTCAAGCTGCAGGAAATTACTGTTAATAATTAATCTTCTTTATGTTACCTAACTGCTAAGTGATTATTATGTTACTAAAGTTACCAGGCTATCAAAGGTGCAGTAGTAGGGAATTAAGTACTAGAGCGGCAAATGTGCAAGCTATTCGTATTAGTGATAACTGCAATCTTGCATTTGCCCTATCTTTGCTCTTTCTTTATAGCCAGACTTCATTTAGCAACTGTAGAGAATTATTCAGGCATTCACTTTTTTTCTTAAAGGTACATCAGAGTAGATTTAGGCAATGGATATTCCTCATCTTTATATTACAGCATGATTATCAATATGCCCTCTCTGAAATTTTCTTTATGGGATAAGGAGTGTACAACCTCAACAACATAAAACTTTTTTCTTCTTTCTGTGGTTATACACAAGTGCCTTTTCTCTTCTATTCTGTCTTACCTGAGTCTTTTTCTAGCTATTCTGCTCAAAACCATAGCTTCTGCACTTCTTGTTTTCAGCTCTCTTCCTCTTCTCATTCAAATCTACTTGGATAATTTCTGCTGCCATCTTGCCAAAGAACAGAAAGAGTAACCAACCAACAGATTTTGGATCTCATCGGCAGCTAAGAATATGAGAAACACAATTTTTACATATAATGACTTGCTCAGTGCTGTTATGATCAATAACAGAATCCTTGGTCCTATTGCAATGCAAATAACAGTAAAAAAAGGGAATAACATAATTAAATTATTAAGGGGTTGTAAATAACAACATTCTCACATGAATAACTGAATGACATAGACTAACATTTGTTTAATAATTCTTGTCTTATTTTTTTTTCCATTTCATTTCAGATACTCAAGTGTAGTGGCAAATCCCCATCTGATCACATTTAAAATCAATTCCTGTTTGAATAAGTAAAATATTAGGTCCCATAAATACCTAGTTCAGTGACAGAGAAGCACAGACCCTACTGCTGCTCTTTATTACTGCTGCTAATTGTTACTGGCTAGGTAAATGGGGGAGAGCAGTGGATATTGTCTCTCTCAGCTTCAGTAAGGGTTTCGACATTGTCTCCCATAACATCATTGAAGAGAAGCCGATGAAATATGGGCTGGATGAGCGGACAGTGAGATGAATTGAAAAGCAGCTGAACAGCCAGGCCCAGAAGGTGGTAATCAGTGGCACAAAATGTAGTTGGAGGCCAGTAACCAGTGTTATGGAAACAGCCAGTGCAGGAGAGACATGGAGCTACTGGAGAGAGTCCAGCAAAGGGTCACTGAGATGAGTAAGGGACTGGAGCATCTCATATGAGGAAAGGATGAGAGAGGTGGGACTGTTCAGCCTAGAGAAGAAAAGGCTTGAAGGGGGATCTTGTTAATGTATATAAATACCTGAAGGGAAGGTGCAAAGAAGACAGAACCAGGCTCTTTTCAGTGATGTCCAGTGACAGGATCCCTTACCCTAAAGTCCTCAGTTATCTGCCCTCAATACGCTTGATCCCTTATGTCTGCTCAAACTTTTTTTTCCCCATTTAACCACTCAAGACTTTTTTGTTGGTGTTTTTTTTAATTAGACACCCATCTGTGATTTCTTAAATCTTTTACTAAACTTATTTTATTTGAACCAATGAAGCACAACTCTCCTTCTATTCAATCAGTTGTTTTTAATTGATCTAACCAGATGCAAGTTCCTAGCCAGTTAGCTAATTTCTTCAATTAATGAAGCCAGCTGTCTCACAGTCATGTTATTGATCATTTTCAGGCCTAAGCATCTGTTATTCCAAGCATTTTAATGGTCATTTCCAATTGCCTCAGATATCATTACATGCAATCATTACACTGTCTTTTTATTAATTTCATTAATCCCAGGCATTTTCACTTCTCTTATCTCTCCAACACTCCAACCTGTTCTTCTTAAAAAGAAGCAGCCTTCCATAGCTAGGAAATGTAAAAGTATTGCTTCTTGTTTCTCAAATATTTTTTTTCAGAACACATCGCTGGCATAATGCCTAAACCTCCCTTTGCTTAGTAGGGAGCTACTGCATTTCTGTGTTAAACCAATGCTTCACTTGTTTTTCCTTCTAAACATGCGTGGCTCTATTTATTAAACTATGAATTTTTTGGGATAGACACTCTTCCAATAATAAATTTGAAAAACAACACATATTCTTTGATTACTACTGAGGTCCAAAATAATCTAGAGGAATAATGTTCCACTAGCTGGAACACCCCTGAATTTAGGAGACAAGAATACAGACACCTTCTGTTTGTGAAGCTCAATTATTCTGATCACTGGGCCATAAAAGAAGATAGAAAAAATAAGTTTATATTTAATATCTTTCAGCAGTTTGAGACCAAGACTACCTCACTGTAAATCTACTTCAGTCAGTGCTCTCTTATCCAAAGAATGAAAAAAGAAAAATACGAAGATATTGCAAAAGCAGATGAAATTATTATGAATACTCATCCTCATCTACAAAGTCAAAAGGACAAAACAGAAGAATGGATTGCTAAGTGAATCTGCTATCTTGCATGGAGTTATTTTTCAGAATAGTGTTATTAACAACATTGCAGTCCACCATCTTGGTCTTTTGAATGCTCAGGATTAATCAAAGTTTAAAGTTAGCATTAGTTATTAGAAAAATGTAAAACCAAAATCTTCTCTCAGCAGCCACTTGTGTATTGCAAGTAAAGATTAAACTTAGACTCTACATGTTACTTAAGAACACATAGCATTTTAATTACCTGAATAATCCTTGTAAACTGCATGGGACTGCAAAGGTACTAGAATTAAACACATTCACTAACTACATCTAAAATGGAACTTGAGAGCAGTGTCCCATGAACAGAGTGGAGTACTGCATAACTTAACTGACCACTGGTTATCCAGAATTTCCAAAACTGGTCACCAGATTCTTTCCATCTGGTAGCCAAATCTATAGTTATCTGGCTTATTTCATGCCATCCAAATCTTTCAAATGACAGAGGATATAATGGAAAAAACAATAGACCAAATTATTTTCTCATTAATAAATATGGAACAAAGAAGTGGCTTTGCTGCATTTGTTGTAATGCTACTAGTGATAGAAGAATTACACTGCAAATGCCTTATTTCTATCAAAGAAACACAGCAGACAGTTCCCAGAATAAAAAATAAGCTATACTTTCTTCTTTGAGAAAGAGCAAAATGCTCTGTTTAATAGCTACTGGCTAGTGCTTACTGCTGCAGACAGTGTATGTGCTAGATGAGCTGTGGGTTAGTAATGTGTTTTTTCATCCTATTTAATCTTCTGTTCCGTAGGGATAATCCAGCAAGGTGCTGAGTACTCTTTGGCATTTGCTGAGTGCTCCAAGCATTAGCACAGTACAAATGGATCCTTTCTTCCACAGCGCTTTGCAGATTTGAGCCTTTGCACTTGGGGACATCCCAAGGCACATCAATGACATTGTACCCTTCATTACAGCCTTTAAGAGTCACTGCCCGACATTTCCCTCCTGTGGGACATTAGGATGACCAATGAACTCACAACTTTGGAAACACAATATAAACACAATCTATTTATATTAACTTTGCCACACAACCAAGAAAATGTTAGAGCCATTTGCTATGCATTCTTTCTCTTAAGATGAAGGGGGAAATGGGGAAAATAAGTGAAAATATTAGTTGTCCTTAGTTTTCAAAATTTCAGTTTTCCCTTCTTTCATTCTTCCTTTTGTTGGCTTCCCACTTTCACCAATTTGAATATAAATTTTAGCTCTGAAAAAAATGGAAAGTCTTAAAATACATTTTTTTTTAATCCTCCTTTCTCTGAGCATATGCTAAAAAGAATGTGCCTGTGTATGAAAGTTGGCACTGTGATACTAGGTCTCAAAGGTTAAACTCAAAGACTTCTTCAACTGAAAACAAAAATCGAAAGCGATAATAAAAAATGTGTAGTATTCTCCTGTAAACTGCAATTTCAAATGAGAAGTGCCAAGGGTCAAAACGCTAATGTAATGATTTGCCAGGAAACCTGTGCATAGAAGAAATTGTGAACACTTCAGCAAAATCTTGTTGTTCAAGCACTGTTGTGAATGCCTGATGCTTTAGTAAGTGGCTGATTGCAATGTGACATCCTCTAGGTAGGAGTTAATACTCTACTTCCAGTTTCATAGTTGCAGTCAACCCTATTAAAGAGCTGTTAATGATTAATTCTCTCTATTAACATTTGTTGCTGTTAAAGACGATGAGCATGATCCTATGAACTGAATATGTCAGTAGCAGGCAACCTTCAGTCTTATACTTCATAAGGTAACACATCATTAAAATACAGATGAGGATTAAACCAGAGACTGATTTTATGAATTGATTAATATAGACGTATGGAAAAATTCTTAAAATAAATATGTCATAAGCCAGATAATACTGAATACTTAGACATTAAATTTCACAGAAATGTTCAACAAAGGGAACAGTTGAATACTTTTCTAGGTACGAGTGGCAGAACAGTGTAGTTATAAAATATGTAAAATGTATTAGTGTTCAGTGTTGCTATTTACAACACATATCTATTTCTGTTTCATGTGTTAGCCTCTACATTGTGTCCTTCAGTGAATCCAGTTGCCTACTGAAGCAAAAGACATTTGTCTTACAGATTTTAAATTTCTGCTGCATAGGTCACTCATGTTGACTGATGTTATTTTCTTACTGTTTAAGTCACTTGTCTGCCATTCCAAATCGGCAGTCAGCATTGCCTTGGGTAGAAAGCTCTTCAATATTTGATGGCATATAATAGCAAACACAACGTTAGATAACAAACTTGTTAAAACCTTGTGGTTAACCTTTCCTGTTAAAAACAATACTGTAAAGCCTCTATGGCCACAGGAATTGCATAGCCTTTGCTGACACTAAAACAGGCCATGGTTATTGCTGAAAGCATCTGACCTAACAAAGTTTCACTGGAAATAACAGAACAACTAGGATCCCAAAGAAAAAAAATATGTTTTAATATTGTTTTATGGTGGATATTATATCCAAAAGGTCTTGGCAGCCTGTGAGAGTGTACCCTATTTCCTTTTATTTCTTCTTGCATCAGTTTCAGTATTGTCAAATATAAATAATTCTATGGCTCAGTGTCTGAAAACTTTTTGAATACCATCCTATTTAATAAAATATTAAACAGAAAACTAGCAACAAATGTAAAATTTGTCACCACCTCCAAAACAGGGAAAAAAATCAACACACTGGTATTCTTTCCAATGAAGTGGTCTTATTGCTGTTTAAGAGAATAATGTTTTTTGTATCAGTTACTAGTGCTTGATTTTTATGAGCATTAGGGAAAGAACAAAAAATGTCAACATAAAACCAAAAACCCGCTCTATTTTTCCTTCACAGGAAAGACTTTATAATTTAGAAAGAAAAGAGTAATAAATAAAAAAGTGATTTAGAGTTGACTAATAACTGCCGTGTAACTCTCAAAATGCATTGTGCACAAAATCTACTAAACCAAATACATACTTACAGAAATTTAAATATTAATTTGCATTTTTTAATTAATTTTATTGTGTCATTTGTAAACTACTTTGTGTTGCTTTTCACAAATTTTCCAGTTATTTGTTTTGCTGGAAAATGTTCACAGAGTGAAATTGAACCAGTTGCAATTGTTTGTGGAAACTGAATTTTGAACATCAAAGTAGAAAATATGTGCAGTAGAATAATCTGTATGCTATATAATCATGGAAAAGGAACAAGGTATGTTGTTTATGTACTGTAATGACACTATATAAAAGTGATGCTTATTATTTCATAAAACACAATGTTAAGGAAGAACAGAACAGAGTCATATAATTTATCCTGATTTCACAGATATTTCACAGATGGAGATGATGTTGGTAATTTTTTTAATAATTAATCAAAATTTATAAGTTTGCATTTTATTTTAAAAAAAACCAGCTATTCATGGTTGAGTCTAACAGCTATTTATTTCAGAATATTCACCCAAATGCACAGGAAAGCTCTTCACAGCAAGACAGCCAGCAGTTTCTTATATTGACCTAGAGAACAAGAATATTTTTACAAGCTTCTGAGTTTTCATTCCTTTTTCCTTCTTCCTTTTCTTATTTTTAATGTTTCTTCTAGAAGTCAATAAATCATGTTGTCCTAGAAAATGTAAGGTTTGTCTTTAAATCTCACCTCTTTTCTGCCTGAATATAACATAAGTACTTTTATAGTCTCTTCTCACAAAGTTTGTAGAAACACTGCAAGAAGCTCTCCTTTTTCATTTTGGGAAAAGAAACATGAAAGCTGGTAAGAAAACACCATTGTAAGTCTTCCAAATCTGTTTCTTTCTGCTTGCTTTGATTTTTGATAACTTTCTGTCCATCATTAAGATCACAGAAAATTATGGCAAGTGATTTCAGAACAATTTCAAGAGAAAAGTAAGTTTTGAAGAGTACTTATTTCCTTAAATGGAAAACTGACACAAATAAAAAAATTCTTTTTATTTTTTCTTATTTAATGTTAATTCCAATTAATGTTTTTCTGAATAGCCCAATGGGAAGTGTGTTAGTGGAAAAATGTATAGAGCAGTTACTCACCTAAGTTTCTCTGTTATTCATCTCATGGTACAAGCAATTTCATGTTGTTTTAAGCTTTGAATTACTAATATGAAGACTAATGTTAACTATGTTAGTTTTCTGAAGAATTTATTGCTCAGATAATACTTATGAAGCATTTTTTTGTGAATTCTAAGAAGCCAATTTCCCTCAGTTTTTGTCTTTTCAAAGTGTTATAACTGGACATACTTATCCAAATTATCATTCCATCTGCAAATTGTGATGGGCATGGGATCCGTGCTATGGGTCTAATTCACCAGGTTTTAACACTGTTGAATGACTCACCATTAGTTTAAGTGTCATCAGATCTAGTAATGATGTACTTTGAATTTCTGGCACTAAATGTATTGCAGGCTGGAATTTTGGTCTATTGCTTTTTAATGACTGGCTGAAGCTTTGTTGCATACATCTAAGTAAAGCATAGAGAAATTGATCATACTGATGATGTTTCAGTCAAGTAGTAAAACTGTATACTAAACCACATGCATGTGTGGGAAGATAAAATCCATATTCAAATTTAAATGTCTTAACCTGTTTCCTTAGGAAATTTAGTAATTAATTCTTCAAGGGCTAGGACTGACAAAAGAAGTGAGGGAATTCAGGGATTTAGGGCTAATCCTGTAATCTTATAAATGTCTACTGACTTAATGCCTAACTGTGGAGGTGTATAAACTCCACAACATCAGTGATATTTTAAGTACCCAAGGTGCTAAAAGGTTCTCCTTCTGTGTCTGCATGGCACTGATTTC
Source organism: Harpia harpyja (assembly GCF_026419915.1). Taxonomy (NCBI): domain Eukaryota; kingdom Metazoa; phylum Chordata; class Aves; order Accipitriformes; family Accipitridae; genus Harpia; species Harpia harpyja. The sequence continues at coordinate 47,259,180 of NC_068945.1, read as the reverse complement.
ATGCTGATAAGACTAGGAAACTTCTGTTGGTCTCAACCCAAAATCTGTTCTCTGTGTACAAAGATGTCCCATTAGGACTCAAATTCAAGTAGGCATTTTCTGAAATTGCCTGATACATGCTTTTAACATGGGCACATAAAGTAAGCATCTCTGGTCACCTGTTTTCTTAAAGTGAGTAATTATTCAATGGTATTGAAGACATACAAGAATTTCAAATATTAGTCTATTTCTGTTATAATCTAAAGCAGAGTGAAAAGAAAAGAAAAACCCACAACCAAAGCCCAAACAAAACCTGTCACTTTGTTTCAAATACTCTTGAAATATTTGGCTATTCAAAATCCAGTGTTCCCCATCTACTATTTCTCTTAATAAATGAAAATTTTATGTGGCTGGGATTGGTTTCATGAAGAACTCTCATGCTAACATGCTGTGTGATCATCAGGTACCTTGTCTGACTGTTGAAGTATATGTGAAACAAAGACAGCAGCATTTCTCTTCAGGACTTTAGCTTTCTTTGGGGATTCATTGTTTGTTTCTTTGGTTTTTTGTCCACAACAAACTTCTTTCAACTTTTGACATTTCTATTTACCACCCCATTTTATCCAAGACAAAGGGTCTTTACACTATGCTTAGCTTCCTTTTTTGTTTCTCTTTTGCACAATATAACCTCCAGTTATTTCTAATTGAAAGAAAAAACCATTTATGTCTCATCTGTGCATGGTTTGATTTCTTCTGTTGTATTTCATCTTATAATCAGTTGGAGTAATTTTTCTGTTTTAGCTGCTTTAGTTACTTTGTTTTCAGGATTTCTCTCAAACTAGTCTATCCACCTATAAAATTTATTGAGGGAGACTGCCTTTCTAAGATGGAAGTCAGTTTTTAATAGTAATTAAAAACCTCATTTTAGAGTTTACAGATGTCTTAACTGGAAAATAAACGTGTTGCAAAAGAAGTAGAATCCCTTATAAAACTGCATTTGAAAATGCTGAAAGTTCAATGGATTGGAGATGTCATTTGCAAGATCTGTTTGGAAGACTTGCATTTCATGCTTTTTTGTTTGTCTGACGAGCAGGAGCTGCGATATTTTCATATGTTAATTAAAAAACTTTGTTGGTGGCCTTGGAAAGGAGTTCAGCCCATTATTCTGTGCCAGAAGAATAGAAATTATCACAGGAAACCCTAATGTATATGTAAGGCAGGGAAATAAGGTTTTCCAGTAGTGATGCACAGATGTAAAAGGAGTTTCCTGAGGAAAATCAATGTGTACGTTTACCTGCATGTACCTGCTTTAAATGAAAAGAAACAAACAGAACCCCAAAGAACAATTCTCAGGACACTTTTAGGCAGCAATTTTGAAAACAAATCTGAAGAAACCTGTGTACAATGAGACTAGAGAAATAAGCTTGGATATATGAAGATGACCTTTCTAAAGCTATAAATTTCTTCAGAACAATGATCGTTTATTTGGTTTCCTTTAGACACGCTCCTTAAAACTGGTAGATTTGTAAATCATTATTAAAGCTCTAATCACAAACAGAAGCATAAAAAGTTGAACTCAGTGTGGACTTCTGAAAGGATTTTTACTCCACAGTGACGGATGGTTGGTCATAGTTGTGTGAAAATGGACGCAGTTGAAGTAAGTATGTTGAATATGTTAGGTGGCTTTCTGCCTCTTCCTCCATAGTTCTACTTAGTCACCCTGGGGAACTTCAATATATTTGTGCCTCAGCTCCTCACCAATGAAATGGGGACTGTTGCATTGCTTTTAAATACTGTGGAATAGGAATGTACTCTATCAGTTGTATGTATAAATCACAAGCTACCATAAACTTTTTAGATACTTAACAATTCTGGAGGAATAAAGGTATTTGAATCAAAAGTGATCTGTCAGTCACTTCTTAACCACAGACATCTTGTTTCAATGCAGAAAATTGCTTGAGGTTCTTTTCCCGAAAGCAGTTAAAATGTGAGTGTCCCTTCGTCTTTTTCCATTGCAGCCTTCTCTTATATTTTGTCAATAATGTAGGGGCTGCTCCACTCCTTATTGGAGATTAGCTAATGAAATAAGAAAGTATTAGAAACAAACTAAGGGATATTTTAACTTCATTTCTCTCTCCCTTTTCTATTGAAACAAAAAGTGCAGAAAGATAATTATCTTTGCAATCTCCACTCCTTTTTCAAATTTGGCTAAAATAAACCAGTTGTTTATTATAACTGGTATTATAATAAACTCACATACATGCACATGCACATGCACACAGAGCTAGAAATAGTGCTGATATGTATGGGCAGCTATGACTCTGCTCCTGTAACACTGGATTATGTGCTAAGGCAGGGATCTAAATGAGGGTTGCACATTGCCCTTGACGCTCCATAGAATGGTATCATCACTAGGGATTCTTGGTACGTGGAGGAAACCAGGTTTCCCATGCTAGGGAAATGTCAGGATTGACCTGGGAATATATGGCTTCCTATTTTTACATCAGAAAACTGGAGATGCAAGTGAATGCAGGTCTCCAACTTCATGATTATAAATATAGACTTCCCCTTACTTATTTTTCTGTTCTATTTTCATGAATGCTACATTACTTTGTATACAGAAATGCACTTTCAGTAAAAGAGGTGGAGAGCAGCCCTCTTTCCTCTAGTCAATAATCTGGTGCTTTGACCCTTTCTTAAAAAGCAAGGGTGTTCGTGTAAACTTTCATCACTGAAGAGTGCCTATACTGTCAATCAACTTTAGGAAAAGAGTGCCTTCTCTTCCTCTCTCCAACAGGCAACTTGTGCAAAGGAAACTTAAGCAACCCTGAATCAGTCTTGTGTTGGACACCTTCCCTTTTGGCAAGCTCTGGGCAGTTCCCTCCTTCGCATACAGGATCACTGAATAACATTTTCTGAATCTCCTAAGAACTCCCTTCAGTCAGTAAAGTATATAAACTAAGCACCTCATTTAAAAAATCTGAATCACTCTCCTTCAGCTAAATCCTTACCTTTACCTCTATGATAGATACTTCAAAAAGGAGGATTGAATCTTGACAGGTTTGTTTCAATATCTAACAAAATATATATCTCTCCTTAGAGTAACTGAAGTCTTTTTACCGAAAGTAGCATTCTGACACCAAAGACTGGAATTTAATCCCATTTTACTAAAATTATAATCTGCTTTTTTGAAATGATAGCACAGTCTACAAAGTGAGTAAAGTCTGCACATCTTGGAACAAGTATCCTATATTCACTAAAGTATCTGATATCTACAGCTAAGCAAGAGCTTGCCATACAGTGTCATCCACTAGTTATTGCTTTTATTAATTAATTTAGACTATGTACACGTTAATTAATTTAGATAATGTAATGTATATTTCTGGGGAGCATTTGTGTTTCCTGATTAACTATACAATTATTGATAATCGGGGGACCTGAGAGTGAAGAATAAAGGCAATATATAGTAGCAAGTATTAAACTTTAATCATTATTTTTGCCATATTAAAAACTAATATTCAGCCTATTACACTGGAAACTGTATATGATCTTACGATATTTGTACTAAATTTTTGCAGTAAACAGCTGAAAGAAAGTTGATTTACTTTTCTTTTCACGATTAATTCTTTTAACTTTTCTTAAGTAAAAAACAGCACCTGCAGATGATAGCAAGAACTTTTTTTAGAGCATGGCCAGCAAACAAACTCAATTTTTAATTGAGATAAGTAGTATTCTGAAGTTTAATAAAATTAAATTGCAGAATAAACACACAAGAGCTTTGCACTATTGTTTGAAGCTTCTTTGCTGCCTTTAAGACTTATTAGCCTTTGATTTTATTTACCATTACAGTAATCTAGGTAGTGATTGCTTTCCATATTCTCAGACTAGTTTTAAGCTCTGCCAGTGAATACATAAAACCTTTGAATGCATTAAGGCTTAATCTTCATTTGTTCTGCAATTCTCATCTTTCTGGAAATTTCAGTGTTTCTTCTGCATTAAATAGTAGACAAAATTTATTTTTCTTGACAGCACTGAATTCTGAAAATATTGTTGTGATTTTGTAACACTACAGAAATTTTTCAGACAGCTCCTACATCAGTAAGCAGCTTTGCTTTCTTCCTATCTCTTTCTACCTACTTGTCCTTGCCATGTTGCTAGTTTGCAGTAGATATATAAGGTAAGATCTAAAATAGCTAGCTGGGATACCTCTATCTATATTTTGTGACAGCTCAGGATTCAGCATTCCCTGTGTAGCTTGGCTGACCAGTTGCGCTTTGCTGGGATAAAGACTGCTCAGGATGTTTTGCTAATAGTATCTAGGTTAGCAATATAATCATAGCTCACATATATATATGCAGTACACAATTGTTTGTGGTAGAGTACAAACATATCCTCATTGCTGGCTGGTGCAGGGAATAAACATACTAAATCCTAAATAGTAACCATTGTGCAGACAGTAGAGTGGAAGGCAACCATATTCTAATTTTAACAATTAATATAGGTGTAGTATAATTTTGTACTAAGAAAAAACATTTTAAAAGAGTGACTAAGTCCTTTTCTGTCGCTAAAAATGGTTTCCAGTGTCTTCTTTTCTAAATGTAATTAAAGTAATATTCTGCCCTACACATATCTACATGTAATTTGAGAATGCTAATGTACTATAGAGAAGAAAAAGGTAAATAAAGGAAGAAAGGTTGGTTTCCAGTTCATTAGAAACTCTGTGGTGGAAAATCAATATTAGCTAAATGGAGGACAGAAAAAGTAAAGGAAAAATCCGTCTCAGAGCCTCTTGCTAAAAAAACCTGTGTATGATTCATTGGCAATTGAAAACACGGTATTGTATAGGTCAACCAGTATAGTAAAGTCATATGAAACTTAGCAGAAACCAATGTTTTTCTGCAGAGCTTTAAAAGCCACAATCAATTTTCATGTAATAAACTCTCAGTGATTATCAGGATACCACATCAGAATTATCAGTGTTTGTCTTTCATATATAAAGGGGAAGGAAGTAGAAAGCAGCTCTTTGAACCAATTTCATTCCACAGTAAAAGTTTGGTAGTTTAATTCCCAGAGTTAGGACATGGCCTGTTTCAAGACTATGAGCACCTCCATGGGGTCCTTCCCTTCCATCTTCTGATACAAAAAGAAGAAGATAACAATTGCTTGGCAGGGCTTTATGTATGTTGGAAGTTTTCTCTGTAGAGACACTAATCTGATAGGCATCAGTGGCAAAAGTCCAATTCATTCTACCGAATTAATGATTTTATCCTTAAAGTTCAGTCTAAGTCAAATACCTTTGTTTTTTTGGTTTGGTTTGGTTTGGATTTTTTAAGTCAGACCATATTATGCTGCCATTAAATCTAGGTTGGATGTCATAAAGCTATGCCTTAAAGCTAAGCAGAAGACGGCTGAATGCAGGAATTTCTGGGGGAGATTTTATTGCCTTTACACAGTGGGTCAGAATAGACCCACAAGACTACTTTATGACTTAGGAAAACTGCAAACTATTTGTGCTGTTTTTTATAAAACAAAGTTTTTATAGTACAATCTTCTGTTGGATTTCTTGATATGTTTTGGTTTATCATCATCAAGAAAAACCTGGAGTTCTATTTCAGGAACAAAATAAGAAATCAGTTTTCACTAAATTACTGTTAGCAGACTATCACTTGCCATATTAATAGTATTATCTTCTTCATATAAAGCCAGTTAAAGGGATTTGAATGATTACCATTTTAAAAACCAAGCATTTTCAACAGCAGTTACCAAACATAATTAATGCAAGTCATGAGCAAATAAATGAAACACTAAAACTTGGGGCATAAATCTGGAACAAAGTGCATCATTGACAGCTGTACATGAATGATCAGGACATATATTTTGGAGTCTGAGAAAGAAAAAAATCTGTGTATTGAAAGGTCAGTAGCTGTAAGCAATAGCATTAAATGTTAAATTAAATGTAAATTAACTTCTGATTCATCCAGACTGAATTTAAAATTGTATTGGCTTTTTGTGGCAAGGTTTTGGTAGCGGGGGGGGGTTACAGGGGTGGCTTCTGTAAGAAGCTGCTGGAAGCTTCCCCTGTGTTCGAGAGAGCCCATACCAGCCGGCTCTAAGATGGACCCGCCGCCAGCCAAGGCCGAGCCAATCAGCGGTAGTGGTAACGCCTCTGTGACAACATTTTTAAGAAGGAAAAAAAGTTGGGACGGAGGAAAACGGCAGCCGGAGAGAGGAGTGAGAACACATAAGAGAAACAACCCTGCGGACACCAAGGTCAGTGAAGAAGGAGGGGGAGGAGATGCTCCAGGCGCCGGAGCAGAGATTCCCCTGCAGCCCGTGGTGAAGACCATGGTGAGGCAGGCTGTCCCCCTGCAGTCCGTGGAAGTCCACAGGGGAGCAGATATCCACCTGCAGCCCGTGGAGGACCCCACGCCGGAGCAGGTGGGTTCCCGAAGGAGGCTGTGACCGCTTGGGAACCCCGCGCTGGAGCAGGGTCCTGGCAGGACCTGCGGATCTGTGGAGAGAGGAGCCCATGGAGCAGGTTTTCTGGCAGGACTTGTGACCCCGTGGGGGACCCACACTGGAGCAGTGTGCTCCTGAAGGACTGCACACTGTGGAAAGGACCCATGCTGGAGCAGTTCATGAAGAACTGCAGCTGGTGGGAAGGACCCACGTTGGAGAAGTTCGTGGAGGACTGTCTCCCGTGGGTGGGACCCCATGCTGGAGCAGGGGAAGAGTGTGATGAGTCCTCCCCCTGAGGAGGATGAAGCGGCAGAAAATAACATGTGATGAACTGACCATAAACCCCATCCCCGTCCCCCTGTGCCCCTGGGGGTTGGTAGAGAATTTGGGAGTGAAGTTGTGCCCGGGAAGAAGGGAGGGGTGGAGGGAAGGTGTTCTGAGATTTGGTTTTATTTCTTATTACCCTACTCCGGTTGATTTGTAATAAATTGAGTTAATTTTCCCCAAACTGAGTCTGTTTTGCCCGTGACGGTAATTGGTGAGTGATCTCTCCTGTCCTTATCTCGACCCACAAGCTCTTTGTTATATTTTCTCTCCCCTGTCCAGCTGAGAAGGAGGGGGAGTGATAGAACGGCTTTGGTGGGCACCTGGCGTCCAAGACAGATCAATTACCAAGGTTTGATCCATGTGTGTCTATGGCCTAAAATACTACAGACTTTTGAGATTCTAATGGGAAGGTAAAACAGTCACTGGAAACAGCACTCATCTCATTTTAGCCATTGAATTGTTGTGTCAGCTACTCATCTAGCCTCCTTCCAAAGTAGATGGAGTAACATAGGCACCTCCAAAGGGTGATTCATACTGTCCTAAACTATGTGTCTTGGGTAGGATGAATGATCTTCTGGAAGTAGTTTCTTGAGAGACCATAGAATAACTTAAATTACCACATTAGGCATAAAGAATGCCTAACTTTAACAGCAAAATCTAAGTGAGATGCATCATAGCTTGTGTGGTCATTTTTTAAAAAGTGCTGATTTTTTTTAATAGTGACTCTCAACAAGACATAATAGTATCCAATAATATATTCTCAGTATGTCAAAAATAATTTTCTTTGTAATTTCAGATTTCCATTGGGAATAGAGATGTATTCTGTATTTCAACAGAAGCATTTTTGTGGTGGTTATTATAGTCTCTTTAAAAAACAGTTAGAGGATATACCTGATTCATTTTTGAGTTTATAGTCCTTTTGGGACAAGACCCTAAAGGTTTTTAGAGAAAAAGTTGAGATTAATTCATGTTTTGGACCTAGCCTTCACCTGGATAAATCACTGAGATCAAGGGAAGTATGTCTGTCTATCAGATCTTTATATCTGGATCATAAATCCCAGGCATTTTCCTGTCAATGCAAGAATGATTACATTTTAAGAGCAATTAAAGGAAGATGTCTTATTTTTCCAAGAATATTAGTTCACAATACACCTTTATTCCTTATGTATATTTGAGGAATAGGTGACATATTTCTGATGTGATTTATGCCTTAATTTGTGTGATCATAGACTATCATTTAAAATCAGGAAAAATGGTGAGTAAAAGCACAGCAATAACAAAAAGCTACTAGAGTAATTCTATAACAGCTGGTACATTATAAAACTGTGTGATTTCATTGTTCGCCTTTTCTACTGATCTTTGACTGCCATAAAATCATAGACCAAGGAAAAGCAAAATTGCAGATATTTCTTCAGATCTTGGCACCCAAAGTAACTGAGCAATTGATAAATGAAACAATGCTATATGTTCAGTATGGAAGAAAAAGAAAACATGTTTTTCCTTTACTATTTTGGGGTAACAGTAAGGTCACATGAAACCTGAAGCATTAGAACCAAATGGATTTTAGCTTTAATGATTGCCACTGCTTGGAATTTTACCTTGATATAGTTATAGCAAATGGGCTGTAGGTAATGACAGTTTACTTCTAAGTGATTTACCTCTTTAAATAATTCACTGTAACTATAATCATAACAAAGTTTGGAAAGATAAGAGAGGTGAGAAATTTAAATTAAAAAAAATGGAATAGACAAAAGGAAAATTCCAAAATTATTCTTGAGCTGAACTACAGCTTTTTTTTTTTTTTTAGCTAAATAGCTCTTTCTTTACAAAATTTAAAAATTTAAAACAAACCCACAAAAGCTTTGGGTTTTTTTTTGAGGAGGGCTACCTGTGACACACATGGAAGAAATAACTATTTAATGTGGCAAAAGAAGAGAGATAGTAGAAGATTCTACAAACAGGAGTCAATGTTATGTGCAGAGCAAGTTTAAAAAAGGGTTCATATTTTCTCTTTATTTACAGTGTCAACATTGGGGCTTATCCTTTACTTTAAGATAGGCAGACAAATGAAGATAAACAACTCTATATCATTTTTATCCTTAGTATGAGCAGTCTTTTTGTGTCAATTCTTTCTTCTCCTTTTTTCCATCCATTTTCATTAACTACTGCTCAATTGTTATTGGTTTGCTTTATTCTTGACAGTGTTTCTTATTGCAAGTTTTCTGTTTCCTGCTGATTCTGATTCAGTTCTCACATTGACAAATAACACTTATGCTGCACACATAAGACATACCAAAAACCTTCATTTGACACAGAAAACACACTTATAAAAAATCTATTTTTATAATGCACTATCCTTCATAGTGGTTTTAAATTATCAGGTTGAGAAAATAGGTCACAGAAATTTACCTGATATAGAGCCACATAATATCATTAAAACAAAGGAATGTGTTACTGATGCATGAGAAGAATTATGAAATAAAATACAAATGCATAGTTTCAATCTCAGTTTATGCTAAATGTTAAACAATTTTCTATTCAATATTTAGTCAGTAAATATAAATATACAAATAGTCAAGCTAAGACTACATCTTGGATACTGCATCAAAGAAGAACGTAAAAACTCTATAGCAGGAATCATCAACCAGCTTTATCTGCCTAAACACTGAGTATCCTGTCTAATCTAGTTGTGTAGGCTTCGTCTGTAGTCGTTGGAGAGCAAGGCAGCTTTACAGGTGAATTTATATCCTAAATTAGATGTCTGTAGTAGATGGGATGAGGTAGTCTCTGTCTTCACTGATTCTAAAGGGAGGCTTAGGTTAGTGTCTTATGGTACATGTATTCAGTAATTTAAAAAGCCGTGTGGTATACATTCTAGTCCTAACATAGCTGTTAGACATTGTTTTACCACTCTGTACCTTAGCCATCTGCAAGGTGGATGCAGTATGATCATGTCCCATTTGCAAAGCTGTCTGATATATGGAAAAAGAGTTCTAGGAGATCTTACATGTGAATTCTACTAGTCTTATCCACTAGTTATTACCCTCACACCCATAACTCACATATAAACACCTAATAAAATGTGCAATTTGTTCTTTTGGAGAGTGCGTGACGCTCCTGTGAAAAGAATTATTGTTAAGCTCTTACATGATTGTGGTTGGCACTCCTTCTCAATCTGCAGTGTTTTCATAGGTACAATATATGGCCTTTTGATGCACAGTGAAGGAAGTCTGCGGAATGAAAACCAGCTAAGATTGCCATGATAGCATAAAGGATTGTAGCAGCTGCAACGGTCATACTTCTCTCCACACACAAGAAAGGATACTCTGTACACTGATCTATGTTTACAGAGGTTGCACAACTGAAACAGTCAAACACTCATATGGTGAGAAGAATCTTTCTGAAATTGCCACTGAAGTTATAGTTTGGCGTGGCTTCATGCAGGCTTTTCTGGAACAAAGATATCTCCTTAACTTTCACATCAACAGTCAATGTATAATTCATTGAAGTTAAAAGAAACTAACTTCAGTATTCTTCCTGTGCATTTCAACTACCTGTATAATTTCATAATGAGATGAATCCTAACAGCTTATGATTCTTTATTTTTATTTCTTTATTACAATATTTTTTTCAACTTTCAGCCTGTGTGTATATATCATAGTATGAGTATGCTGTGAAGACTTTATAATTTTTAGAGGAATGACTTAGGACAATAATTTAAAGCAGTTAAAAAAGCAAACAATTTTGCTAAATACTGTACAAGTTGTCTTTTATTGACTTCTGCAATTTTGATCTGAGGTTTACTATTTTTTTTTGCTATTAATTCTTACCAGCTTCCTTAAGAAGTCAGTTTGCATGTAGCTGTGAAGACCTGGGAGCTGTTCAATGTCAAGTGACAGTAGATATGGGAACAATAAAAAATCTTTACCAAAATGAACAATAATTTTACTGAGTTACGGGTTTTGGAAGTTCTTTCTTGAAACACAGTTTTATGTCTGTAGCCTGTAGCTTTCTTTGTTTCCTTTGTGGTTTCCCTCCTCTCATTTTCTTTTGGAATTAATGCCTTCACCACTTTACTGATGGAAAAATTTGCTCCTGAGTAAAAAAAACCCCAAACCTCAAACTCAAGCTCAAACCACTCCTTGAATTATATATTGGACATCAATGCTTATTGAGTAATAGCTTCCCATCTCCTTTACTTCAAGCTGTTAAGTACCTTTTCTATTGGATGGTTTAAAAAATTAACATGATTGGTGCTGTTAAACAACATTAGTAACCTGCCTCTCTCAAACTACACAGTGAAGCAAGTCTTTCTTGATGAAGATCTGCCCTTTTCTTAACCTGGAGAAGTAAAGGACTGTTTTTCTCCCATGCTTTACATAACAAATCACAAAGAAAGATAGATGCTTTTATTTCCATGTGAAGCTCTTTTTCCAGACTGAACTTCATCTAAAGGAACTCAAATAAAAACTAGCTGCCCAATGCCAAAACCTTTTACCCAGAATATTCAAGTGTAAGAAAAAATAACAGTCTTTTTGTTTTTGATTCAAAATTCCTCACTCACAGAAGTTCTGTTCATGCTTCCAGTTTTGCTATGAGGTCTTACTCTTTCATTGTCTATGCTGTCTTATAGGACAGCATGGACAACGCTCAGCACAACTAACTATCCTCTTGGCTCACCATAAGAATTTTATAAGCTGCTATTACCAGGAAAGAGACCTGGCTATGCATATCTTTTGAGGGCTGTTTAATCCTACTCCCCAAACTAAGCCATAGATTTAGCAAGGAATTTCAAAGGCAGCTTCTGTGCCTGTGCCACTGTGCTGCTAGTCATACAGGTACAAGCAGCTATGGTATCTGAGGGCGCTCCCTTGAAGGATCTAAAGGAGCTGAGCCAAATACCCAGGAGGAAATCTGTCAGGCACACTGAGCTCTCAGATCTCAGAGAGTTTCGAGAGTTTCAAGAGTTTCATGGAGAGAGGTATCTAAGTAGGTGGAAACATAGTAGAAAGAATTTTGTCATGGAAGAATGATGTGGGCTTGCATCACGGCAGGCAGAAGGAAGGGAGATAAATGTTTGTGGCAATGCTTAATGAGGTATTTGAACTTTTGGATCTGCTACAGTCTGCCTCTCTGTTTTTGAGGCAGAAGTGGCCTGTTGGGCACCTCCTTTCCCATAAGCTAATAACTGATACCAGTCTTGGGTTGTACAAAAGACACCACGAAGGCCTTGCCCTGCTGAAGATCTGAAGGGCAGTAAAGAGTGAGATTAAAGGCTTATGTCAACTACTGACAATATTTTGGCACCAAGCTCTATTTAAATGTTTAAAAGAAACATAGATACCCAGTTTCAGGAGTTTTTTCTACATCTCTAGATGCAAAATGCAATGGACATGGCTGCCTGGATCTGCTAGTAAAATACCATAAGGCCAGTATTTCATCTTCATCAATTAGTTGTAGCCAGCTTCACAATGAATGTGTTCAGTTCAGGCAACTCTTTGCTGCCTGTTCTGGACACATATTGGTCAGATGTGTAAATACAAGTTTTAGGTACTTCAATAGTGGTTACTTAGCAAGTGGACACTAGAATGTATAACTGCTGGATGGAGAGGATGTCACACAGTAAGACTTATAAAAGAGATCATTCTAAGCATGTTATGACCATGTTTCACCATCACAGAAACATGGTGGGATGACCCCCATGACTGGAGTGCTGCAATGGATGGCTATAAGCTCTTCAGAAGGGATAGGCAAGGTAGAAGAGGTGGTGGGGTGGCTCTCTATGTTAGGGAATGTTTTGACTCTACAGAGCTACATGATTCCGATGACAAGGTGGAGTGCTTATGGGTGAGGATGAGAAGGAAGGCCAATAAGGCAGATATCGTGCTGGGAGTCTGTTATAGACCACCCGACCAGATGAAGAGATGGATGAATCATTCTACAAGCGGCTGGCAGTAGTCTCAGAATCATGTGCCCTTGTCCTCGTGGGGGACTTTAACTTCCCTGACATCTGCTGGAAATACAACACAGCAGTGAGTAAACAATCTAGGAGGTTCCTGAAGTATGTGAAGGAGAACTTCCTGACACAGCTGGTAGGTGAGCCAACCAGAGGAGGAGCCTTGCTAGATCTGTTGTTTATGAACAGGGAAGGATTGGTGGGAGGTGTGATGGTCAGAGGCCATCTTGGGCTTAGCAACCATGAAATGATAGAATTTTCAATTCTTGGTGAGGCAAGGAAGGGGGTCAGCAAAACCACCACTATGGACTTCCAGAGGGCAAACTTTGGCCTCTTCAAGGCACTGGTTGAGAGAGTCCCTTGGGAGACAGTCCTGAAGGGCAAAGGGGTCCAGGAGGGATGGACATTCTCTCTCTCTTAAGAAGGAAATCTTAATGGCTCAGGACCAGGCTATTCCCATGTGTCACAAGTTGAACCACCGAGGAAAACGACCGGCCTGGCTGAACGGGGACCTTTTGCTAGGAGTCAAGAAAAAAAGGAGAGTTTATCATCTCTGGAAGAAGGGGCGGGCAACTTGGGAGGAGTACAGGGATCTTGTTAGATCATACAGAGAGAAAATTAGAAAGGCAAAAGCTCAGCTAGAACTAAATCTAGCCACTATTGTAAGGGACAACAAAAAATGTTTTTACAAATATGTTAACAGTAAAAAGAATCCCAAGGAGAATATCTTTCCTTTAATGAATACAGAAGGGAACATAGCCACCAGAGATGAGGAAAAGGCCGAGGTACTTAATGCCTTCTTTGCCTCAGTCTTTAATAAAGAGACCAGTTATCCTCAGGGTACTCCGCCCCCTGAACGGGAAGGTGAGGATGAAGAGCAGAATATACCCCCATTAATCCAGGAGGAAATAGTTAGTGACCTACTATGCCATCTGGACACTCACAAATCTATGGGACCCAATGGGATCCATCCAAGAGTACTGAGGGAACTGGCAGAGGTCCTTGCCAAGCCACTCTCCATCATCTATCAGCGATCCTGGTCAATGGGGGAGGTCCCAGAGGGCTGGAGGCTTGCCAATGTGACTCCCATTTATAAGAAGGGTCGGAGGGAGGATCCGGGGAACTACAGGCCTGTCAGCCTGACCTCGGTACCGGGGAAGATTATGGAACGGTTTGTCTTGAGAGCACTCACGTGGCAAGTCCAGGACAAGCAGGGGATCAGGCCCGGTCAGCATGGGTTTACGAAAGGCAGGTCCTGCTTGACCAACCTGATCTCCTTCTATGACCAGGTGACCCACCTAGTGGATGAGGGAAAGGCTGTGGATGTTATCTACCTTGACTTCAGCAAGGCCTTTGACACTGTGTCTCATGGCATACTCCTTGAGAAGCTGGTGTCTCATGGCTTGGACAAGTGTACTCTTCACTGGGCGAAAAACTGGCTAGAAGGACAAGCCCAGAGGGTAGTGGTGAATGGGGTGAAATCCAGTTGGCAGCGGGTCACAAGTGGTGTTCCCCAGGGCTCGGTGTTGGGCCCCATTCTGTTTAATATCTTTATCAATGATTTGGATGAGGGGATTGAGTGCACCCTCAGCAAGTTTGCAGATGACACCAAGTTGGGAGGCAGGGTCGATCTGCTTGAGGGTAGGAAGGCTCTACAGAGAGATCTGGACAGGCTGGATCGATGGGCTGAGGCCAATCGTATGAAGTTCAACAAGGCCAAGTGCCAGGTCCTGCACTTGGGTCATAACAACCCCATGCAATGCTACAGGCTTGGGGAAGAGTGGCTGGAAAGCTGCCCAGCAGAGAAAGACCTGGGGGTGCTGGTTGACAGCTGGCTGAATATGAGCCAGCAGTGTGCCCAGGTGGCCAAGAAGCCCAATGGCATCCTGGCCTGTATCAGAAATAGTGTGGCCAGCAGGAGCAGGGAGGTGATTGTTCCCCTGTACTTGGCACTGGTGAGGCCGCACCTCGAGTACTGTGTTCAGTTTTGGGCCCCTCACTAAGGGAAAGACATTGAGTTGCTGGAGCGTGTCCAGAGAAGGGCAACCAAGTTGGTGAGGGGCCTGGAGCACAAGTCTTATGAGGAGCGGCTGAGGGATCTGGGGTTGTTCAGTCTAGAAAAGAGGAGGCTGAGGGGAGACCTTATCGCTCTCTACAACTACCTGAAAGGGGGTTGTAGTGAGGTGGGTGTTGGTCTCTTCTGTCAGGTGGCTGGAGATAGAACGAGAGGAAATGGCCTCAAGCTGCGGCAAGGGAGATTTAGGTTAGATATTAGGAAAAATTTCTTTACTGAGAGGGTTGTCAAACATTGGAATGGGCTGCCCAGGGAAGTGGTTGAGTCAACATCCCTGGAGGTATTCAAAAAGCGCGTAGACGGGATATTCCATAACATGGTTTAGCAACATGGTTTAGTGGGCATGGATGATGGTTGGACTCGATGATCTTGAAGGTCTTTTGCAACCTAAATGATTCTATGATTCTATGATTCTATGACATAGCCTTCTTTGAAACTTGATGTGAACATATTGTGTATTGGAATCACATCCACCTTTAATTATTTGTGAACTTCAGTTTCATTTTTTTACCTCTATGATATACATGCAGTTTCAAAATGGTGTGACAGAACAATTGGCGAGAAAATGAGCTATATACTTTCTGTGGCGTAACACAATAGACATGTGAAAGGGAAAAGATATATTAAATTAAAGCACTTTTTGCCCTATAAACAAGTGTTAGAGATTTTTTGCAGTTGTAAAGGGAAAATACATTTTATGGTTGAAGTGGAAACATTATTGTTACTATTACTATTATTACTACTACAATTATTTCCCTGCACAGTGTAGATTATACATTTTGTTTCATGGTGTTAAATTACAATTTTTATTATTGTTGAGTGAATAATTTCATTGCTTGGGGGGGATATTAAAATTGGCAGTTGCTTCTAAAGTTTTTCTTTCACTTAGGAGTTTCAGATACACCTACAAGAAATTAATAAAATCACAATGTAAATCTTATCTTTGTGTTATTGGTATTGTTATTTACAATAACAATAATAGTAATAGTGATAATTTAGAATAATAGTTTGCTGTGCAACTCCTTTTTTTTTCTGTATCAGTAATGTAAAGTACAATCCAAGGTCTTGTCTATGAAATTCCAGTCATTTTTTCAAAGTTGTAGTGCTTAAAGTTCCTTTTTTCCTGTTTTGCTCTGAGCACTAATTGAATAGCTTCATTCAGATAATCAGATGAATTTAGAGACCTTATGTATATCTAAATAATATAGGTGTCCAAGGGGAATAAGCACATTTATTCTCACCTGACTCTTATTGACTCATGCATACTATGAATTCTATATAGAGAGAAATCTATTTCCCCCTTAGTCAAGAAGAAGTTTTTTTCTTAGTTTTGTTTTCTAATGTTTAACAAGGTCATTGGTGTTCTATTTACCTTATGCATTAATGAATACTTGTAGATACATCAAATGTGCTGTATGAATAAATCTACCTTATAAAGGCTAAATAATAAGGATTAAGTGAGCCATGAAATGCCAGAAAAAGCATATCTTTTCTGTCACTTATTTCTGGTCTTATAAACTCTTTGACATACTTTTAATTATTAAGCATTTCCATATGATCATACAGAGAATAGTTTTAAGTAAAATATTCTTTTTGGGCGCCAGTTGGAACCAATCTGTAAAGCTACTCATTTTGAAGTATCTTTATTTCTTTCATGATATAGATGTACAAGGGATTTATATACCAATGGGTATTTTCTCTCTTCTCCCATGCATACAAATGAAGTTGGCTAGTGTTGATTTTTAACATTTAAAACCTTTAGGCACACTGCAGTCTACTATAACCTCAGGTCCCAGATTTGAAGGCCATAGTATAGAGAATTTGGTGCCTACATGTAGGATTCACAAAAGCTAACAGCTACGAGCTATCCAAGATGGGAATGCCAAGATATGGAAGCACTCTGAGACACTTGATATTATATAGTCTCAATAAAGAATCCTCTTCAGGAAATAAATATCCAATTCCAGGTCAGCTCTCGCAAATCCTCTGCTCCACAAAACCTGCAGATAAAGAGTTTGGGCTTATTTTACTCAGCAGTTCAGAGTTCAAAGCATTTGTGTTTCTTGATTTGGGGTTCTGATCTGATCAGAGGGTTGAAATCAGGTCTGTTTGAATTGCAAATAAGTGTCCTAATCATTGAGGTGCTGGATAGTCTGGTATGAGTTTGTCTTGAAGCAGTTATACTGTGTATAAATTATTAAATATTCACTGGCATAGGAATTGAAAGAGAGGTCTCCCAGCATCCCAGGGGAGTACCCTAATCATCAAGATATTGGATATCCTAGTGTGATCTCCTCTCAATATACAATTGAAGCTATTTCTTTTTGCTTAAATAATTAAACTGAATTTTGGAGCAGAAACTTGTAACCTGACTCTTCTGTATCCCAGAAAAGAACACCAACCAACAAGATGTACAATCAGGTCTGCAATTTCTCCTTCTTTTTCTCAGTCCCATTGAATGTTTAATTATTTAAGAGGGAGTGAAACAGTCTCAGCTGGAACAATTACTGACCATACTAAAATAGTCAGTAGTCTGGATGTAAAGATATTGCTTGGGATCTTTAACTTTTTAAATTTAGTTGTCTTTATAAATCGGACAAAACAGGAATTTCATGATCCTATATAACGTTATTTGGGCCAAATGACAGTTTCCACTGAAATCAAATCTCATATACCTCAGGACTGAACTAGTAGGCAGGAGAAGACAAACCAGTGGAAAAGACCTGGAACTCTCCCATAGGAATGTCTAAACCCACAGTGATTCTGAAACTGAGGAATAGTACCTTCTATGGGGCCACAAGGCAAATTCAAGTAACAGAGAAGGAAGTAAGAAAATGAAGGCAGAAACTGGTTTAAAAATATTGTTTTTTAAGACCAAGTGCTGTATGCAATACCACTAAACATATGTATTCAATGTATACTTCAATAATCACATATTTTTCATCGGTTCATGTCTATTGATTGTAGATGAGTATGTGCACCTCTCGGTGAGAATGTCTAAAATACAAAAATGATGTTTGTATAGTAAAACGTATAAATTCTGTGCATGAAATTAGATGAAGAACAGAAGGCATTAGCAAGCACAAGTAAATAGAAGAAAGTATTCAAAACTATAGTTTTAAGCAATTGAAACTGACATGTGATTTTCCAAAGAAAGTTAAGCTGGCTGGCTGCTTTGGTAGTTATATGTATCAGACTTACATGTAATTGTCTAAAGTGCAAAAGCTCACAAAGTCACTGATTGTGAAATGTAAAGTATGATGGATCGAATGTTGTATATGGGTAAAAATAGAAATCATAGCTGTAGCAGGCTGAATTACTGTTCCTAACTTTTTGGGCTTTGATCAGAAAAATGCCAGTACTATAAATTGCCTGAATAAAAAGGAATTTGATATCAATTTGAGTTAGGGTCTACAGAAGTCAAACTTCCTGTGAGAAATTGACTCTCTTGTCCTCTCTCAGAGGAGAGACAACATGAACCACATTACATTCCTATAGTGAAAGTATGTGAAGAATAAACAGTTTCGTCTCTGGTGTTATAATGGAAACCAGCCAGCAAAGTATATTGACTTGAGCTGAAAGAAGCAGACAGGCTATCCAGAGGGGATTGGAGAATTGGACTTACTTCAGAACTTCCAGCAATTCTGAAAATCAAATGGAAGTTTGGAAATTAAATAATAATTACAATCAATAATTAAAAAAAAAAATTAATATGTGTGTAGCCAAACTACAGATAGTGTTCACTGAATTATCTTTAGATAGATACCATAGAATCATAGGTTTAGATGCTCAACCACTGAGCTGTCATGGGCAGGGAATGCTGATCTGGCAGTTTGCTTAGATCACCTTGCACTATATCAGAACTCCTTTGGCTATTTCAGGCACACCAGCAACAGGCTCTGACCAGGTTCCCAGTGAGCTCACTGAATGTTTTGTTGTACAGCATCTTGGTCAGAAAGTTTAACTGGGTAAAACATCAGTGGAAAAGTAAAGAATACTCAGGAAGAGACATGGCTATCTATCTAAAATAGTAAAAATACAAATCCCAAAGATTTTGTGTGTTATGGCTCATGTGGTATCAGTTGCTGGACACAGATAGAAATGAAATTAAACTTCCTACTAACAAGATAGTTTAATTTGGCAGTAAAATAATGATCCAACTGATCAAACCAAACTAAAATTAAAAATGCCAGCTGTTGGTTTATCCAGTGCATTGGGCTTGCACGGTAAGGTTTTGGTAGTGGAAGGGCTCCAGGGGTGGCTTCTGTGAGAAGCTGCTAGAAGCTTCCCCCATGTCTGACAGAGCCAATGCCAGCCGGCTCCAAGTTGGACCCGCTGCTAGCCAAGGCCGAGCCCATCAGTGACGGTGGTTAGTGCCTCTGGGATAACGTATTTAAGAAGGGGGAAAAAAAACCTGCTGTACAACAGCAGCCAGGAAGAGGAGTGAGAATATGTGAGAGCAACAACCCTGCAGACACCAAGGTCAGTGAAGAAGGAGGGGGAGGAGGTGCTCCAGGCGCCGGAGCAGAGATTCCCCTGCAGCCTGTGGGGAAGACCGTGATGAGGCAGGCTGTCCCCCTGCAGCCCATGGAGGTCCACAGTGGAGCAGATATCCACCTGCAGCCTGTGGAGGACCCCACGCCGAAGCAGGGGGATGCCCGAAGGAGGCTGTGACCCCATAGGAAGCCCGTGCAGGAGCAGGCTCCTGGCAGGGCCTGTGGACCAGTGGAGACAGGAGCCCACTCTCAGCAGGTTTGCTGGCAGGACTTGTGACCCCGTGGGGGGCCCACGCTGGAGCAGCTTGTGAAGATCTGCAGCCCATCGGAAGGACCCACACTGGAGAAGTTCATGGAGGACTGTCGCCCATGGGAGGGACCCCATGCTGGAGCAGGGGAAGAGTGAGGAATCTTCCTCCTGAGGAGGAAGGAGCAGCAGAGACAATGTGTGATGAACTGACAGCACCCCTCACTCCCTGTCCCCCTGCACCACTGGAGGGGAGGAGTTAGAGAATTTGGGAGTGAAGTTGAGCCCAGGAAGAAGGGAGGGCTGGGGGGAAGGTGTTTTAAGATTTGGATTTATTTTTCATTACCTTACTTTGATTTGATTGGCAATAAATTAATTTCCTCAAGTCAAGTCTGTTTTGCCTGCAACAGTAATTGCTGAGTGATGTCCTTGTCCTTATCTTGACCCACGAGCCTTTCATTATATTTTTCTCTTCCCTGTCCAGCTGAGGAGGGGGAGTGATAGAGTGGCTTGGTGGGCAACTGGTGTCCAGCCAAGGTCAACCCACTACATAGAGTAAGAGCAAAGGATATATGGTCAAGAGCACAATAGGATTCTATAAAGTAATCATATGCCTTTCCACATTTTAAATTTTTTTTTAACGAGAATTTTCAAACATATAAATCCCAAATACCAAGTTCTATTTTATTTCAGGGGGAATTCAAATGTTTAATGGTTTAACTGTAGAAAACATCAGTTTATGATTATACTGAGATTAAATTTCTGTAGCTCTTTTTGTTGCAATTTTAGACTTTTAATGACACATCTGGCCTACCAAGACAGCTTTCGGAAAACAAGAACTGGCCAACTGCAACAACATCAAGTGCATAAATCACATTGCCTTGCCACTGCAAAGTCTGTACCACTATTGCAGTAATCAGAGAGCTGTCGTTTCCAGTAAGTTGCAAGGAAACAGGCTTATGTAAAAGCAGTGTACTGCCCTTTTACTTAAAGAACCTGTGTTTCAACCCATCTGCCTTTCTTTCTGACATCACATAATCAGACCTAATGAAGTCAGTGAATAATATGCCACTATTAACTTTTTGAGTCTATATTTCTATATTTTAGATGCTTCCAGAAGCTCGAATTGTGTAATTTCATTAGAATATATTTGTATCTGGACTGTGCAATTCTCAGTTCCCGTTAGTCCTAGTTTTGGCTGGGATAGAGTTAATTTTCTTTCTAGTAGCTGGTATAGTGTTATGTTTTGGGTTCAGTGTCAG
Source organism: Harpia harpyja (assembly GCF_026419915.1). NCBI lineage: Eukaryota > Metazoa > Chordata > Aves > Accipitriformes > Accipitridae > Harpia > Harpia harpyja. The sequence goes on along the minus strand of NC_068945.1, from coordinate 47,238,380 downwards.
AAGAGTGTTGATAACACACTGATGTTTTCAGTTGTTGTTAAGTAGTGTTTATACCAATTCAAGGATTTTTCAGCTTCTCATGCCCAGCCAGCAAGAAGGCTGGAGGGGCACAAGAAGTTGGGAGGGGACACAGCCAGGGCAGCTGACCCAAACTGGCCAAAGGGGTATTCCATACCATGTGATGTCATGCCTGGTATATAAACTGGGGGGGGAGTGGGGCTGGGGGGCGATCGCTGCTCAGGAACTAACTGGGCATCGATCACCAAGTGGTGACCAATTGCATTGTGTATCACTTGTTTTGTATATTCTAATTCTTTTATTATTATTATTACTGTTGTTGTTGCTGCTGCTGTCATATGATGATGATTATGATGATGATGATGATGATGATGATGGTGATGATTTTCTTCCTTTCTGTCCTATTAAACTCTCTTTATCTCAACCCACGAGTTTTACTTTTTTTTCAATTCTCTCTCCTGACGTGCGGAAGACAGACTCCACAATCAGTGAGATTGTAAAGTAGGTATGTTTATTCAGCGCTGGGCCGCACGGGGGGTAGTCCCACCAAAGTCGTGCGCGCCGCACTCAGCAGTTTGTCTCAAGTTTATACAGTCAAGTGTTACAATATTCACAATACGCCTATACATATGCATGACCTATCCCCGCTCCATATTAAAATTAGCTCCGAGAGGTCATTTCCATAGTCTCCTCTCAACTGCGCTTGCGCAGTGCCTCTTTATGGTGGTCGTCTGGTGGTCGCAGAGATGAAGATAGATGACTCCTCTTCGTCACCGCTAGTAACCTTTTTTCTTGCGCAGGCTCAGTGATTTCTTGGTATTCACCCAAGCCGCAAGACTGGTCTTAGCTGGCTCTTGGGGCCTGCTCCTGCTTCTTATCAGGAGCTGTCTTTACCTCATTGGCTGGTCCTTGGGACTAGCTCTTCTTATCAAAGACTGTCTTTGCCTCAGCTAATTTCAACAATGTAAGCGCTAAACATCATCCTTCATCCCCCCTTATTATGTCTACTGAGATTCTTTTGACTCCCCTTGTCTCACTCCCGTCCCACTGGGTGCGGGGAATGAACGAGCGGCTGCGTGGTGCTTAGTTACCAGTTAGGGTTAGACCATGACACCATTATAGTTGTATATTGGAATTGCGTATGTGAATTTACTGCAAGGGTTGCATAACCTAAACCTAAATGAGCAGTTGGGTGAAAGGTTTCTTGTAGTACCTTATAAAGACTGAATGTTCAGTAAAGTTACAGTAAAGTGTTGCAGTACTGTAGAGTTACTTCTTTACCAATGGGTGATTGTGTCATTCAACTTGTATTCCTATGTGTCATTCAACTCGTATTCCTAACAGGACACCTGTCTTTACAACAAAAATATGACTTCATTCTCAAAATATGATGGAATTACATATTCAATATGTTGTATAGGTACTCTCAGCCAGTGTGAAGTCAGATCTAAACAATGCTCAAGACTGAAAAGGCTTTCTTAATATTGTATGAATACAGTTTAGTCCTTTTCACAATCAGTGCCTAAAAGGGGCTTGGAAACAATTCAGCATAAATTGCTTTTGAAACATATTTTAATGTGAATTTGAAAGATGAGTGCAACATAGATGGAGATATTAACATACAGTTTTAAGGGGCTCACTGATGGTTGCAACTGCTGAATCTAGCCAAGAGCTAAATGAAATACATAAGGAAGGATGTCAGCAAAGACCAGTGCAGACCTGAAAAAAAGAAGTCTGATCTAGCTCTAAACAACTTAGTTTGGGTGTTGACTAATATCGTAGTGTGGCAGTCTTCCCATTGGGGTCAATGAGAAATGGTGTAAAATAACCCTGGAAAAATGCCATGAAGCACAGATGTTCTTCAGCACTCAAGCTATTTCATTCAGAGATACCTAGGGTATCTCTGAACAATTTCAGTCTTAAAAAAACTAATTTAAAAATAAACCAAAGTGCAGTCATATGCATCCTCTTCTGATTTGCTTATTCTGTTTATGTTTTTTTTTATTTATGAGAACATCTTTCCAGCTGTTTGAGATCACGCTGCTTTCCTTCATATTTTTCCTTATTTACTTTGAGACTGGGCAGTGTGTATGTGTCTTCCTCACTCAACTGGTACTACAAGCTGCTACACAAATTTTTTGGCAGGGTGCTATACAATGAAAATACCACATCTCATGTTTGAAGAGCCGAACTGAAACCTTTGAAAGCCAAACCCTAAGTGCAGGTAGAATGTAGAAAAGAGCCATTATTAGAAAAGAGGCTGTGCCAATGGTACTTGCATGGTACCCTCTGGATTATGTCTATACACCTACTTGTGTTTGCACATTATATAATTTAAGCTTAAAACCTTTAGACATCCAAGAATCAGCAGTTGCCAGAATAAAGCTTTCCATCTGTGTTTGGCAAGGACATTGGGCTCATCTTGGGATCTGGACATTGCCTTAGGTTATCCATGCTTGTCACATTTGCTGTCTAAAGTGCTGTGATGTGCTCTGCAAGTACATCACACTGTACATATTCAAAATATGCAAAAAAACCCCCATGAGTGCTGTCTACCTAAGTGACATTTCTTGCTGAGAGCAGGCTATGGCTGATCTGTCCTGGCTTCCTGCCTATTTTTGTGGAAAGCTTAATTGGAAGGGATATGACTGCAAAAGCTCTAAAGATTTGGAAGTCTTGTCTACAGATGAGATTGATTATTTCCTAGTCTGTTGCTGTAACTGCCGCCATCTTCCAAAGGACTTAGGCTAAGATCTCTGTGTTTTGAATGTGAATATAACAGCACATACTAATAGGCAGCTGGGCCCATAAGAAAACACAGTGCTCCCTTGTTAAGAGACAGATATGGATATCATGTCACCTAGCTTTAGACACATGAGCTGTCCAAGGTGAGCTTTTATTTATACTCAGTGGCAAAAATCCTGACAGACTCTTGTCCTCAATAAAGATATACCACAAGAATAAGCAATCCATGTCTCTATGTGGACAATTCAAGAAAGCCTCTGAGACAGGAGGCCAGGTATATATGTAGAGTGGTCCATGGACTGGTGGGCAGCCTGAGTCCTTCTCTATGGGAGGAAATTAACCACAAAAGTTAACGTTATCTGCAGAAATGTAAAAAGATCTCCAGGTACATATTGTCAAGTCCCAGAGTCAGCACATGTATGAACTAGTCCTACATCCTTCCTGCCTCTTGATCTTCTGGGAGAGATGGTGTATATCTCGTGGTCCTAGGAATGGAGCTTGTATGGTCAAGCTGACCACCTTACATACTAAAAGATATCTTTCTTTTTGTTAATGTTGAAACAAATATTTTTCCTTATCATATGATAGATATAGGAGTCGAGAGACTTCCAACATGTTAATGACAGTCTGTTAATTGATATATTACTTTTTTAGGTAAATATTTTCATTATCTCACTATTTCTTTGTCATCTCTTATCTGTCCCTCACAGAATCATAGAACCATAGAATCATAGAATGGTTTGAGTTGGAAAAGACCTTTAAGGGTCATTTAGTCCAACCTCTCTGTCATGGGCAGGGACGTCTTCACTAGATTAAGTTGCTCAAAGCCCCATCCAACCTGACATTGAACACTTCCAAGGATGGGACAGCTCTAGCTTCTCTGGACAACCTATTCCAGTGTCTCACCTCCCTCATCATAAAAAATTTCTTCATTATATCCAATCTAAATCTACTCTCTTTCAGGATAAAACTATTGCCCCTTGTCCTGTCACTACAGGCCTTGGTAAAAAGTCTTTCTCCGTCTTTCTTATAAGCTCCCCTTAAGTATTGAAAAGCTACAAAGAGGTGTCCCTGGAGCCTCCTCTTCTCCAGGCTGAACAGCCCCAGCTCTCTCAGTCTGTCTTCATAGGAGAGGTGTTCTATCTCTCTGATCATTTTTGTGGCCCTCCTCTGGACCTCCTCTAACTGGTCCATGTCTTTCTTGTACTGGGAACCCCAAAGCTGGATGCAGTACTCCAGCTGGGGTCTCATAAGAGTGAAGTAGAGGGGAAGAAGAACAGCGTAGAGGTGGTCAGTAAGGCCTTGTTGTCTGATTATATAAGCTTTTACAAGGAGGCAGGGTATTTTTTGCCTCAAATACTAGGGTCTCATCTTATTGTGGCTTGTAGGTACCACTGAAATGTAAATAACAGCCGAGGTATTAATGGTTTTGTCCTTTGCTCAAGATCTTTCATTGACCCAGCTAGTGACACATGAAGTAGCACAACAGCTTAAAGCTATGTTTATACAAGAAATTAGTGATCCCATTAACATAATCACTGCAGCCACCTTTCTCTGCAACAGCTGTGCTATCACAGAGTCTCTTCAGTTATATGGATTGTAGCAGTAATGATAGGTAACTGCTGACAAAGAGAAAAGGACACTCACAAAGAATGATGAACCTCTGAGGTTATGGGAAAGTGGCTAGCTGCTTAACAGAAAATTTGGATACCAAATGGAAAGTAAAGTTACATTTCTGCCTCTTATCTGGTAAAGCATCATGGGCAAATGTCTGATTTATAAATTGTTCTTTCCTGATTTTTTTTTTTATTTTCTCTTGACTTTGATATTTTTTATTTCTTCTAACATTAAAATGGATGTTATCACCTATACAAACTGTGATATGAATGTGTGTTCAAAGCCTGTAATAATGAAGTATATTTGTAAAAGTACTTTAAAACACATCAACAAAAATAACTGGACTTTATATGGAAACTTTGACCTTAAGCTAGTGTCATTTCCTGGCAGTCCAGTTTCTTTTTCTAAACTGAAGATATTTCAGCCTTCTCCTCTTGGGCTTTTAGTTCCTGCTGTTGTCAGAGGGCATACTCAGGACAGGTACAGGGACACGACTTTTGCATTAGGGAAGGCTGCTCTTGAAGTATAGCCACCTTTTTACAAGGTCCAGCTCCTCCTCATTATGTGAGGACATTGTTTAGGTTAGATTGTCCAGTCCTTCCCTATCAGCATTAGGCAGAAGACAACTCTCTACCGGCTGCTTCCCAAGATAATACTTTACCATGCGAAAGAGTTGACACAGGCCTTATGTAGCAGGATGAAGGGGAATCATGACTCTCATCAGAGTTAATAGGAGTTTTGCTGTTTTTCTGAATAAACATAACATTTCATCAAGAGATTTTGGGGCATTTTCTTTTTTTCCTGTGTCCTGGGTTCAGCTGGGATAGAGTTAATTTTCACAGGTACCTGGGAGGGGGCACAGCCAAGACAGCTGACCTGAACTAGCCAAGGAGCTGTTCCATACCATGGGACATCATGCTCAGTATATAAATGGGGAGTGGGCCGGGGGGCGCTTGGCTTTCGGTGGGAGAAGTGGCAGGGTGTCGGGTTCCGGGTGGTGAGCAGTTGCACTGTGCATCGCTCATTTTGTATATTCTTTTATCAGTACCGTTGTTGTTGTAACTTCTCTTTTTGTGTTGTCCCAGTGAATTGTCCTTATCTCAACCCACGAGGTTCCATTTTTTTTTCTTTTCTTCTTTCTGATTCTCCTCCCCATCCCACCAGAGGGGGGTGGGGAGGAGTGAGCGAGAGGCTGCATGGTCCTTTGTTACCGGCTGGGCTGAAACCATGACATCCTGTTATCTTGTTATTTTAAACAACAGTCTATCTTGATTCTGTACTTCTTCCTGTGTGAAGACATGCATTTTATTAGACTTAGTAGTATGACAACAACAACAAAGTTTGAATGGCTACTTTAAAAACACAATCTTAGGGTTCTTAGGGTGAAATTAAGATGTATTTTGTGTGTATGTGTGCATGTTTTGTTTGATTTGAGTTTGGCAAAACAAGGACTAAGGATGAAAAGCATGAAATAACTAAAAAAAATTTTCCATTTTCTGAATTCTGAAATCAAAATGGTGCTAATATGCCACGGGGCTCAGTCCCCATCACTGGCTGGAGAAAGTATCCCCGGTAAATTGGTGGCCACAGCCTTCTCCACAGCCTCCCCTGCAGGTGTGGTGCCCTGAGCAGCGGCACAGGCTGGGGCAGGCTGGCTGGGGAGCCGCCGCGCTGGAAAGGACTTGGGTGTGCTGATGGGCAGCGAGATGAGCATGAGCCAGCGGTGCCTTGGCAGCAAAGGTGGCCAACAGCTCCTGAGCTAGCAGGAGTATAGTCAGTAGGTCAAAATAAGGAATATTATCCTGCTTTACTGGGAATGTTTTTTTTTTTTTTGTCTGAAGAACTAAAAAACTTAGGGGGAGAGTAAATAGCAGCCTTCTGATACCTACAAGTAGGTAGCCAAAGAGATAGATCCAGGCTTTCTAGTGAGGTACCCAGTGAAAGAATGAAAGGCAGTGGACATAAATTGAAACAGAAGAGGTTCCAACTGCCTAGCTGGGAAAAAAAAACCCAAACCAAAACAAGATCAAGCACATTTCACTATCAGATAGATTAAGCACTTGCTTAGGTTGTCCGGAGAAGCTGAGTTCTTAGAGAATTTCAAGGCTCTACTGAAAAAAGTCCTAAATCTCACATATTAATTCAATGTTGACTCTGTTTTGAGCAGGAAGGTGGACTGGGTGACTTCTCAAGGTCCCTTCCAGTGTGAATGATTCAGTGATTCTCCAGTTTTTATGGCTGTTCAATAAGACCAATTTGACTCAGTAGCATGAAATGTCAGGAAGCACCGGTACTCTGAATGATTATAAAAATATAAGCTGAAGGAAATCAATGAAAGTTGTATGCGTATATCTTCAGGAATAGCTGAGCCTAATAAAGCAGCATTTATCAATAAGCCCCAGGCAACATGGCATTTTTTTAATATAAATGTTTTATCTATTCTGTCACCTTTGCCTGAGATGTTTCAATTCAACTAGAATTGAGAATTTGATTTTCCTTTCCTCTGCTCACAAAGATTATATATGACTTCCTTCAAGTTTAAAATGGTTTCTTACAGTCTGTTTAGATGTAAGGCAACTCATTCTTGACATTGTAGAAACTAAATTAAATTTATGCTGTCAGTAATCTTTGAAGTGTCAGTTTTACTAATACATCCATATATTTGCAGAATAAGTTTTTTGATTGATTTTTGAATCCTGAGTAAACCTGTATCAATGCCAAATGCCATGTAATTTCATACCTATCTATACTCTTATGATGTTAAGATAAATACTTAGCAGATGTACATTGCAAGACTGAAAAACAGCCTTTTGTTCTTTTATGCACTCTACATAAAACAGAGTGAAACACACAAATATGTAAACCCAAAGGGCTGAGCTGAAATCTAGACCCAACATCTGAGCCGATGTTATGGGTTCTCATCTGTTCCATCTGAACCAGGAGATAGAATGACATTGCTTGAAGTTCTTTCAGTGAGGTTCATTGAGTCACATTACCTCACATTTGTGTCCATGACCTCATCTCCTTTGCTCCCAACTTGGCTCCCTGGACAACCTCTGGACCTGGCTCATCACTTGCCATGTTTGGGGCTCTTGATGGACCCTGTTACCAGCAACTGGTGCTGCCTGCTGTGTCCAGACCCCATGGGACTGTGCTCCTTGGTGAGGGCACAGCCTGAGCTGGGTTTGCCCAGCTCTCGTGGAGCTGCTGGTCCTTGCTGCTCCCCAGCAACCAAATGCTTAATTAGGTAACATTTGAGGTTATATCCTGGGTGGTGGCTAAAAAAGCCCATGAGGTCAGTTCTCGACAGTTAGCACAGTGCAGCTGATTCATAGCTAAACAAATAAAAATAGAACATATTTCTGATATCACAGCGTTTCTTCTTTTTTCTCTTCTATCAGAGAGTGTGCCTGATATTTTTGACACTTAGTCATAAGTGGATGTCTAGAAAAAAGTACAGGACAAGGCAAGCAGACTGTTATGCTTCTCCTGAAATATCCTTGTAAAATTTGTGTCTGAAGTGCTTGAGACAAAGGTTTCTCTGAACCTCCTCCATGAATCTGTCCAGTCAATTTTTGAACCCATGTAAACTTTTCATGCCTATAATGTCTTGTTATAATGAATTCCAGAGTTAAGAATGCACACCTTTTGTTTCCAACCTGTCACTGGAAAATATGATTTGATTCCTGCCTACTCTTTAAGAAACAGGGAATAATTAATTTCTCTTCACCTTCTCTGTGCAACTCAGAGTTCGATATATCTCTTTTGTGACAAACAACAAGGCCAAAGAATCAGAGTCTGTGTAACTTCTATTTGCATGGAACTTGCTCTATAGCTGTAGTCATCCCAGCTCCCCCCAGTTACAGCCCTCCACAGTTATACCTTTCTAAAAAACATTCTTTACTTTTTCAGAGATTAACTGCCAGAAATGGACCAAATATTTAATCTGTGATTAATTTACGCACTGGCATGATGATGTTTTATATTTTGTTCTCTGTCTTGTTGTAACAGCTGCACAGTATTTGCAGGGTTTTTTTGTTTGTTGTTTTATTTCCTTGTTTTTCTTTATTGGGTAATGAACAGTCTTCCAAGAATTATTATAATTTTTCTTTTTTTTTTTCATTTTTTCCCTTTTTTTCCTAAGGAGGAAATACCTAGTTCAGAGTATTCTTTCCTCACATGTTTCACTTGTAATTTATTGGCACTGAACATCATCTGCTATTTTATTAGTGCTAACTATTAGGAGACCTTTCTACAGCTCCTCATGGCCATCATCAAAGTTTATAAACTCATTATTTGCCACTATTTGCTAGTCCAGTTATGAGTTTTGTGAATCAATATACTATTCTGTTCTATACAATGTTTCTTGAATGAGGTGTGGTATGAAGATGATAAGAATTTTCCTTAAGCCCAGATTTTATTGGTGAAAGAAAATTAACAATGAGGACTGGCATGAAGCCAAAATGAGAGTAAATGCATTAGGTCTATAACAGGCTGCTTTAATTAATGTTTTTATGCACTAAGGTACGAGAACTACATTAAAATACTTAAAATTATGATAAATGGACTAATTCACAGAAACTGTTAGTTAAATATTCCCTACCATGAGAACTACTAATAATTATCGAGATGCTTCCCAAATACAGTATCAAAAGTTACTTTGTGAGTAAAAATTGTTATTATCAGAAGACTGTGGACGTGGAAAGTTCACACATATTCTAAGAACTTTCTCCTGCTGGGTGAAAGGACTTCTTTGCCTTGTGAAGGATTTAAATGGACACTTCTTAGTCAGCAGACAGTCCGTCTCATTGGATGGATGGAAGTATGTAAATCTGCATGGAAGTTTAGCTCATTCCTAAAGGCTGAAATGCAGCGGGCACATTTCTTAAAGGCATAAGAATTATATCTTACTCATCTTTTCAACATTTCTTATTGTTTATTATAAAATCCTCTTTGCTTATGTCAGTGGCTGCTTATCGGAGGTATCTAATTCTTCATATACATTGTATTGAGATCCTAGCCACCTAATGCAGTGCTTATTATTGTAAAACCTAAGCCCTTTAGTACACCCACCCTTAAATTTCCTAAGGCTTTTGAATAGAAAAGAACTTCTAAAACAGAATAATAACAAGTGTTTCCACAAGAGGACATTCGGTATCCTCGTTAAAGAGAAGATACTGTTACAAAATACCTTGAGAATATCTTAATCCTGAAGTGGTCCAACTATGGTTGTAATAATTACAATGCTAAAGAAAAAGTAAAGAACTTACTGAAAACAATCATGATGAATACATATCCCATTTAAGAATTTTTGCATTGCTTATTTCCAAAGTAAATACAAGATATCATGAAAGCATGTAAATGTAGGGAAATGTATAGAGAAATTAACTGTCATTTGCAAATGCATGAAGATGGTCCTGTTGTGATACTAGAAGGAAGTGAAGATTGTGTTGGTTTGTACTTGTTAGGATTAAAATTAGCATCATCTTAGAACTGTTCCTGTATTTTGATTGTTTGTAAGATACAAATTCCTTGAAGTGTGTCTTTCTAGTAATTTTTTGTTATCTTCCTCTAGAGTACTTTTTCTTGGATTGGCAAAACAGACTACTGGATAACATGGCATATTTCTTACCTTTCCATCTTTGTAAATATGTGTGATAAAACCAATTTAGAAAGGATAACTTAAATTTCATCCATAAATCAAATAACATCCAATGCTTTGATAAGTTTAGAATTATGTCACTTCTTTTTATAGTTATCATATAATGTAACACTGATGTACCATCAGGGTAGCTGTACTTTTTTGTAACTTGCAGCTGCTAGAGCAATCCACAGAGGGCCTGATGACAGAGCACAATTGAGGCTACCTTAGGAACAGAACTCTCTGCTCTGAAAGCCTATTTCTCTTAAAATGTCTTTCATTAGCCATTCCCAACATTACTTGTTTCTCCACCATCAACCTGAATTCCTCTCCATCTAGGTAGTTACCTATACTAATGGCTGTTCATTTACAGTGATATCACTTTTTCCTGAACCACTGCCTGGAAAGCCATTGCGATGCAAAGGTTGCTAATATTGTTACCTATTCTCCATTTACCTTCACTCTGTCATGAATGTTTCATATGAAACCTAGAGAACTAACTTTTTGCTTTGAGCTTTCTCACTTTTTGTATTTTATTATTTTTTAACTTCTTTCTCTCTCTCTACTTTGTAATTTCCTATTTCCATATGTTTTCCCAGCAAAGGAATAATGATCACTTTGAAGTGCTGACTTCTTAGATCCATTCAGCTGACAATGTATAAACATGAAAAACTGTTTGAATGTATCTTTTCACATGATAATTACAAAAGCAGGACTTGTTTGTTTTTTTTTTAATAGATAATGCTAAACCATTCCAAAAGAGATGGCACAGCAGTCTGATTAGTCTTATTACTTCCTTTAAACTGATTTGTATTGTTATATACTGGTAGCCTTTGCTGTTAGCATCAGTCCTTATTCTCAGATGTCCAAAGGGCACCCTTTGGATCTTCAGGTTTCAAGATGATGGAAATCTATTTTCAGCTTCCAAATACAGAACTGTTTGTGCAAAAGCTCTTTTAAGTCCTTTAATGAGAGATGTCAAAATGAAACGACATATGTGGTGCTCACTTCTGATAAAGGTTTGACATCCCTGACACAAAAGTTTTAAAACATCTTCAGAAAACAGACAGGAAAAAAACTTGTTAAGCCAAAGGCAGCATATCATGGACCAATTAAAAAATAAGCTTGAAAAAGAAACCTAAGTTTGTACAGAAAAACTTAGACACATCTTTAAGGATTTTTATATAAGTAATATGTTTTTATTGAAGTGCACACTTGATTTGAATCAGAATGTTAGGTTTGTAACATCTAAAGTATAATATTCAGGAGCATGAAAAATCATTTGATCATATTTAAGGGTAGGAGCATACCTTGCCAAGCCTGTGAACAGTAGTTTCTGGATATAAAAAACAAGGACTCAACCAATCTGAGTGGAGAAATGGAGAATCATAATTCAAATAATATTAAATATAAGAATGTTCAAAATATAAAATCAAATCAAGGTTTCAATTTGATAACTGAGTCCTTTTTTTACCTGGAGATTGATTGTTTATTAGAGTAAGTTATCTATAGCTAAGAACTCAATTATGTCATATTTACATCTCTGTTGCCTTGATGGTCCTGGAAACAGTTCAACAATAAATATCAGAAGTATAGCATAGACACTTAAGAACACATTTAGAAAACTAACTCTTGCCAGAGAGTTATAAAATTGAGAGAGAAAAAGTTAACTACACTTGAAGCATTTTATAAACTTCCAAGACCTTCAGTTTCTCTCATGCCTGCAGATACTGTTTATTTTATACAGTTTGATTCAAGCTTTCCTGGAAAGCAAGAATCTTTTTCACCAGCTCTTTTGAACTTTGATTACTGGATCCATAGTGATGCTAAAAGCAATGGAGTGTCTTTTGGATTAATGTTGACTGTAAAATCTGCATTACCTATATGTGGCTTTTTAAAGGAAAAACAGTGAAATAGATTTTTTAGACCCTGTAAGTTCAGGAGTCCATCAATATGGAATATTGTCATAAATATGTGATCCCATAATGTTCCATGTGAGTACACTCACTATTCATACATATTGATTTAATGATCCAGATAAACTGTTTTCAGAGTCTGTTATCTGTGATGTGTTTGCAAAATTGTACAAGTTGACTGTGTGTTAGTGATTGGCTTTGTCATATTATTTCTGCTTTTCTGGAGATTAAATGAACATTTCAAAGAACAATACATTTCAGAGTGTAAACAAAATGGGAAAAATTCTTCACCCTGGCATAAAGCTGAAAGTGTTCTCATGAACATAATTTCTTTTCAACCACCATATGTTTCAACATTCAATAACAACCGAGTTAATCCCTTTAATACTGATAAATAAAATTTAATCAATTCCTGATGTATAAATTTTGTTCACTCCCCCAGAACCTGACTATTTTAATAAACTTATGCTATTAAATTCTTAAATTCTTTTTTTATCATTAATTCTTTGCAAACTGTCTTTTTCTTCGTGCTATGTAGATCTAGCAATGGACTTCAGTAGATTGGACCACAGAAGTGTTTTAACAGCAAGGCAGACACACATGAACTATTGTAATCTGCTCAAAAAAAAAATCTTATTTACCATTTTGTCCTTTAGAAAGCAAAGATCTGGTTTTGCTGAAGCTATCTGTGTGCCCACATAGAGTTGGTCAATGTTTAGTTCAAAAAAAGGGGAAGAAGCACAAATGTCTCCATTCTTTAACGTAGGCATTTTTAAAGTAAGATTTTCAATTTTTTATTTTGAAAGAAATTTTTTTTACCATTTTTGTCAAAATGCAATTTATTTTTAAGGAAAGTTACCAACAACATAAAATCTCTTCTTTAATCCCAAATATTTCCAGTTAACCAGCAAACAAGTTATAACAGAGTACAAATTGCTGTAAGAAGTGTCATACATATATATTGGGTATAATTTGTCCTCCTATAAACCCATACATTTTTGATCTGCTGTCTTTTTCAAAGAATAAATCACTGAAGACAAATGCCTACATTTTCTGCTTGGAGCTTGGTCTATTGCATTACATTTCCTACTCAGTCAATGTGCCGTTCATCTTCCTTTTGCATAGGTCTCTCAAGTGAGTAGAAGATGTTGTTGATATTATAACACCTGCGTTATACACTGAGCAAATAACAAAACATTTCTGTGGTTCCCAGCTGCCACTATAAAAGTGAAACTACTGAGGAAAATGTAGTTTGGTAACCCGCATGTCTCAAAAAATTAAAATATATGAAACACACTAAAGAATCAGAACAGACCACCTGAATAAATGTTATCCTTCATAATCAAGTTCTGAAAATGCAGGTGATCTTCCAAAAAGTGATTTTATGCCAGAAGACTTGGAGATAACACAGGAAAGCTAAATAATAGTTCTTTTATGGCACAAAGGGGAGCTTCAAGCCTTGATTGCAAGGCATATTTTTTCTGTGTATAGGTTCATATGTCATTGCCTTATATTCAACATGCACTCTATCAATTCAGCCATCCATTCTGATGAACGGACATGCACAGAAGCTCTCTATTTTTTGGTGATGATCCACCTGCGCCATCTCACACAGCACCTCAGTGCCACTTTATTTCCTGTCAACAATTTTGTCATGTTTGCTCTTAGGTGAACTGTGATTCACGGATGTCAACATTTCTTTTTCTTCTTTTTCAGTTTAGCACTCTGTTACTTGCACCTATGAAAAGCATGGCTATGGCACAGTCTGCTCCGGCACAGCAGTTTACTGCTGTAGGGTGAGGGTATTCTGGGAAATACAGATCAAGAGTTTCACCTGTTTTCAGAAGAAATAAATAACATATGACAAATTGGAGCAAACTGGACTCAGGTTAATAAAATTTCCTTCCTGAAAATCAAGGTTCATGGGTATATAATTAGTAGAAGGGCTGTGCTGCAGTTATTTGCTGCTGGAATGACCTTAAACTGAAACTTCTATTGAATAAAAAAATGAGGCTTTTTAGTCAATAAAATAAAGACATTTACTTTGGCAGAGTTTAAAAAGAGAATTTACACAGTAATTATCGTATTATGTGTCTTCACATGTTAGTAAACATTTTCTTTCTTCAGACTGGAAACTGAAGGCACAGTTGGTGGTTATATGTTCAAACTGAACAATGGAATTTTATGTGAATAAACAGAATATGTGACTCTAAATCAGTACATGTCCCATACATTAAACAGTATAAATTTAAACTTAAAAGAGTAACTGCAATGCAGTAACATTGTATCTTAAACTGAATTTTTAAACCAAAATCACTTAAAATAAGCAACACCACTAACAGAAAAAAAGTTTCCAAACCACTATTCTGTGTGTAAAGTAGGAAAAGGAGAAATTGTAACACTAGGTTACTGAATTCCTAGTTGGGCAGCAGTGGTGATCTGCTTGAGGGTAGGAAGGCTCTACAGAGGGATCTGGACAGGTTGTATCAGTGAGCTGAGGCCAATTGTATGAGGTTCAACAAGGCTCAGTGCTGGGTCCGGCACTTGGGTCACAACAACCCCATGCAATGCTACAGGCTTGGGGAAGAGTGGCTGGCAACCTGCCTGGCAGGAAAGGACCTGGAGGTGCTGGTCCACAGACAGCTGAATGTGAGCCAGCAGTGTGCCCTGGTGGCCAAGAAGCCCAATGGCATCCTGGCCTGTATCAGCAATAGTGTGGCCAGCAGGACTAGGGAAGTGGTCGTCCCCCTGTACTCGGCACTGGTGAGGCCGCACCTCGAGTACTGTGTTCAGTTTTGGGCCCCTCACTACAGGAAAGACATTGAGTTGCTGGAGCGTGTCCAGAGAAGGGCAACAAAGCTGGTGAAGTGTCTAGAGCACAAGTCCTGTGAGGAGCAGCTGAGGGAACCGGGGTTGTTCAGTCTGGAGAAAAGGAGGCTGAGGGGAGACCTTATCGCTCTCTACAACTACCTGAAAGGGGGTTGTAGTGAGGTGGCTGTTGTAACAAGTGACAGGACAAGAGGAAATGGCCTCAAGTTGTGCCAGGGGAGCTTTAGATTGGATATTAGGAAAAATTTATTCACTGAAAGGGTTATTAAGCATTAGAACAGGCTGCCCAAGGAAGTGGGTGAGCCACTGTCCCTGGAGGTATTTAAAAAATGTGTAGACATGGCTCTTAGGGACATGGTTTAGTGGTGGAGTTGGCAGTGTTGGGTTTACGGTTGTACTCTGTGATCTTAAAGGTCTTTTCCAACCTAAAAAATTCTATAGTTTTAGCCTATGATTCTAGATACTCTGTTTGTGCTTCTGCTACCAAAGGATTGGTTAACAGAGAACAAGATATCATTTTTGTACTACAGCACTTCTGTCTATAAATTAAGTGTAATCATTTACAGCATGTGTGATCTAAGACAATATTTATTAGGTCAATTTGTGATTAAGGGCTTACATATACTATAGCATCAATAATTTTTTATTACAGTGTTCAGCTAACTCAGTGGTGGTATTCCAAGACATCTTCCAAAACATATAAATTAAATGTTCAACTTTCTATCTGGAAATCAAGGCAGTTCAGTAACAACACAGATATAAAACTAGTTATTTGATCTTTCATATATACATAATTAATTTGTAATGATTTTGCATATTTCATTGTCTATATTCGGTGATAGCTCTGTAATTAATTAGGATTTTTCTCCAAGAGCGCGGTGGAGATATGAACCATCTGATTAAATGCATTTTCTATCAATCACCTATAAAAGAAATTAGGAAATCTTATTGTTTTTATGCCAATGTTGTCCAGTTTTGACTAAGTAAGCTATAGTGTAATATCAGAAGTACCATTACTAAAAAAATGTGATTCAAGCAGAGAGAAAGAATCACAGGCTAAAAAGAATAAATCTCATTCCTATTCCAGGCTGTTATGACTGTTCCTATCTACTTTTGGCTGGAGATTGAAGGCCTGAGTTAATACCAGCTGCAGTTGTTAGAAAGATGCAAAGCAAATCCAGCCTTAAAATTATATCCCATTTTGACATAACCAGACCTTTGGGTTGTTTTTTGTTTCCTGTAAAATAAAAAGGAGGAATTTGTGCACTGTAAAAAAAAAAAGCAGACACAACTGTAGGCGTTTTCATTGAGGGAACTAAGTGGATTGCTTCTTCATTTTCTTCTTAGGTGTGGAGACAGGAAGAAAGTAGTAGCATGAAATACTGACTGAAGAGGAATATTCTGTTATTCATCTGTTTTTTTCTCCAGAACAGAAGACGGGAGAGATTATAGAAAAAGATTTTTTGGTACTTCCGTTACACCACTGTAGGGGAACTCTCTACACATCACAAACATAGGCTTGTGCCTCATAGCTACATGGATATTCTCTTTAAATCTATATATTCATACTAGGAGACTTGAGGAATTTCCTGAGTAAATCTCTATTACTAAACAAAACAAGACTTTGGGCAACAAGAATTGACACTACAAATGTGAGCAAAATCCACCTGGTCAGCCAGATAATTTTGATGCATGAAAAAGTGGTGTTTTACAGTGAAAGGATGCAAATGAGAAGGCTGTTGTGGGGGTGCTCACAGATAAACATGACCAGCTTTTAGGACAGGAATGTGAGTGTGTTGGGAAGAGCACACCCAAAACTGTCTGAAAACACTTTTGCCTCAAATTAGTCATGCTAAAGAAGGTCATCATCAACTAGATTAAACATTAACTAGGGAATTACAAGGACACTTTTGAAACAGAGAAGGGTTCAGCTTGAAAAGGGACATAAAAGAAGTATAAATATTTTTAATGGGGGAGAGACACTGAGAGGGAAACAGGGATGGCAAGGCTGGTGGGTGCTGCCGGGGGGTGACAGCACACCCCTGTGCGGGCCAGGCAGTGCTGCCTCCCCCCAGTGCACTCCTGGAGCTGAACGTCCTGCAGGAGGGGTGCAATGGGGCAACCGCATGCCCAGGAAGTTTATTAATGGTCTTCGAAGCAATTGTTAAGGTGAAAGTTGAACTTCTTCCATCTATATCTGGGATACAATATTTATACTCATGGTGCAGACACGAAATACACAATGTATACAAACACTTGTTTTTCTTACTTATTCTATTTGAAGATATCACCACAAATAATAAGTATTGGGGTGATTCGACTCCATACCTAACTATTCAGGTAATTTAGGTTACACCATTTTCTAACTTACCTTATTTTACTCAGATCCTAACATTCTATGGCTATTTATGGTTGATGAGTAGAACAAAACAAAATTTTAAAAACCAGGAATATATTATAATGAAAATGTGTTATTAGTCAATCACAGATGTTAGTCTAAATGCTTGAGATTACTATTGATTGTAGGGCCAGAACAGAAAGGTGATATTTTGAAAAAAAGTCTCCTAGGAATGTACAAATGATGGGAAAAAAAACATTTAATTGTGTCTTAAAAATTTCTTTGAGTTCCCCAGCAGCACTAATGGTCATTACTTATCTCTGCTCAGAATTCAGTTGAAGCTTTATAAGATCTCTATAAAAACTGATAGGCTAACTTTTTCCTCTTTGTAAAGGAGATCTGAGAGCAGGATTAGAACAAGGTTGCTCTCTGCCCCTAGAAGAATTAAAAGGCTTGTTAAATTATCTCTTCTGAGCAAATTTTCCCAGATGAAAAGAGAGGCTGTGATGCAAATAATTGACGTTTCATTGTATGGACATTATCCAGTGTGATTGTAGTGATACTCTAAACAATGAAGGACTGGCTCTCAGCTAAGGTAGTAGCTTTTAGACAGACTATCAGGATAAAACCTAGTTGTTTTTCTGCAGTTACTGTGTACAGATAAGTGCTCATAACATCCTTTCACTGCCCCCAATTAAACTATTAGTAGATACTGCAGAATTTTTCATTTGTGTAAAACATATACCTTCCTTAATGGAAGAGAGGAATGACCTCACAAAAGCACAGTCAACAGTACCGTTTTGCATTACCTTCAATCATATCATTCTATTAGTAATTGCCTGCTTCCTAAGTTATCATTAGAACTAACCTCCAAAGTGATAACCTGAAACTCAGTCAAGAATATATTTTTTCTGCCTGTTCATTATGTTTTTCTTAATGATTGAACCTAGAGAAAGGCTTTCTAGTTTGTTCTGAGGGGAGATTTTTTTTCCTTAATATATGGCTTAGGATCGCCAGACATGGAGCTAGTACAACAAGTGTTGCTAAATTTGTGTTGATCTGTACAGAGAAGGATAAAATACCTGAAGCCATCAAGGAATGAAACAGCGTGCCTGATCAGAAGCATTTAAGCTTTCCAACTCTGAAGAAAATGTTTAACTTAAGGTATTGAAACTTTCCTTCATTGGCTAGAGTCACAACTCTCTTACTGCCCTCTCTTATCTAATATTGAAGGTAATAACATGTATTGGAATACATGTGCTTAGTCCTTCATAATTACAAAAGAGAATTTACATGTGAGGGCTTGCTGCAATAGTTTTAAAAACTAAAACAGAGTGTTTCTCCCTTTAGTCCAGATATAAGAACAGTTGAAATAGGAAGTAGAGTACCTGGTAAGACATTTTCCTTAGTCAATATTTTTGCTTGCCATTTTTTTGTGTTCTCCCTATGCTGTGCCTGACAGCAGTGTAAGGTTGGTTTGATAGTTGGTAAATACATTAGCAACAACAGCAATAAGAATGCCACAAAACTGACTAGGTCATGTTCATTTGAATCATAAGTTCATGGCAGTAGAGTTACATCAGGGATTGATTTTGCCGAACAAATCAATAAACCAGTTTGAGATAGTAAGGCTTTCCTCAAAACAAAGCAGAAACAAAATATTGAGATGAATCTCATTAAAGGTCCCCAAATTATTGTCTTTTAGGGATCCATTCTCTTCTGGCAGAATAGTCTCAAAAGCTGAATGGAAAGAAGTAGACATGGTCAATCAGAGAAGGATTTTACAGAGGAATAAATTATCCCTCTGATACCAGAAATTTTGTCTATGAATTTTGTCTATTCCACTATACAGTCAATGTGACAAAAACTGTATTCTTGGTTCTTGTGAAAGTGTTTGCAAATTCACTCCAAATTGGCAAAAATATTGGTCAGCTGGAAATCAGTCATAAGATGCCAAGACACCAGAGCTACTCAATAAGAGGTGAGCATCCTCTTTTATTTTTAATCTTCCTTCACTCTCCTTCCACGTGTGTAAGTGGAATGCTTGTGTTGGATGCAAGAATGATAAACAGAATTAAACACACAGGCTTTTAATTTCAGTTAGAAAAGCTACAGTCCAAACTGCTGATCCAAACCAAAGCATTTTCATATTCGTTTGTATGGGTTTTATTTTTCCCAGAAAAATAAAGAAAAATACCAATTACTTACATAACATGAATAGCTTAGCACATGACAACTGTGAGAAATTAGACTGTACTTTTTAGAAATGTATAATTAAGATTTGAAAAAACATCTACTAAATGGTTGAGTTCTGTTTGCCATCAGGAACATATCCTTGTTGCTCAGCATCTTTATTCTTGTTGAATAGGACCTATTTGTTAATGTAATACTATAAAGCCTATCTAGCAAAATAGAGTCCTGCTCTATATCTGAGATGCCAGGCTCTACCAGAAAACAAAGTTCCAAATAAAATCAGAATTAACAGTGCAGAAGACAATAATGAAGAGACAAAGTAGTGGTCTGAGCTGTGGCTTGTTTTGGTTTCCCTTTCCTTGGTAATGCATAAGAAAATAAAGAAATGTCTTGTAATGAGCTCTTTTGCTTCCTGTGAAGGGAGATGTTTCTGTTGTTAACTAAAGAAAATTTTGTCATTGCAACTTTTGCTGACTTGTTTGGTTTTTTCCTCCTGAATGGCTGATAGTTCAACACTCCCTTGATGCAGTCTGTTACATTTCCAGAAACTGAAAGTCATTTCACAATTGTATTATTATTATAATCCAAATAGGACTTAAGTCATAAAAAGCAAAGTAAGGAACTTTCACCAGATTTCATGTAAATTCAGAAGTAGAAACCTGATTATAAACAAAACTTCTAGTCACACTTAAGTCACCAGTGACTACCAGTATATTTCAGGTTTGGCTTCTGTAAGCTGTTTTCTGGTCAATTTTATAATAAAACAAATGCATGCACTGGTAAAGATACTAATTCATAATTAGAGTCAGTATAATGAAAAGGAAAGATATAGTATCATCATGCCACAGATAGCTTTGTAGAAAAATTCTCCAAATTAAAATTCTAGTGGAAAAATACATTCATTAAAGCGAGGTCTAGTAAGGAAAAATATCTTTAGTTTTCCCAGAAGAAAGTGTTCATGTTACTACCTGATAAAGGAGGCCCTTAAAGAGAACATTCCGGTATTTCTCTGATGCATACCCTATAATATGGTAATTCACAATTTGGAAGGATGAACATTTAATACTTGACCAGAATGAGTTATTTAAGAACAATTCAGCTGGAGCAGAAGTAAACAATTAATTGTTCCACCATTTTGGAAGGGAAGGAGAACACCCTCACATAACACTCATCTCTCACTGCATACCAGAACTATTTTTCCCAATCCTTTTTACACAATTGGCCTAAACCATCTAGAGGATTAAATAAAATATAATAGAAAGTGGAGTAGGGTTGTAAGAACACAGACCTTGCCGTGGTTTTATCCCCAGACAGCAACTAAGCCCCACACAGCCCCTCGCTCGCTCCCCCCCTGCGTTGGGATGGGGGAGAGAATCAGAAGGGTAAAAGTGAAAAAACTCGTGGGTTGAGATAAAGACAGTTTAATAAGTAAAGCAGAAGCCACGTGCACAAGCAAAGCAAACCCAGGAATTCATTCCCCACTTGCCATGGGCAGGCAGGTGTTCAGCCATCTCCAGGAAAGCGGGGCTCCATCACACCTAACAGTGACTTGGGAAGACAAACGCCATCACTCCGAACGTCACCCCTTCCTTCTTCTTCCCCCAGCTTTCTACGCTGAGCATGACGTCCTATGGTCTGGGATATCCCTTGGGTCAGTTGGGGTCAGCTGTCCTGGCTGTGTCCCCTCCCAACTCCTTATGCCCCCCCAGCCTCCTCGCTGGTGGGGTGGGGTGAGAAGCAGAAAAGGCCTTGGCTCTGGGTAAGCGCTGCTCAGCAGTGATGAAAACATCCCTGTGTTATCAACATTACTCTCATCCTAAATCCAAAACACAATGCTATACCAGCTACTAGGAAGCAAATTAACTCTATCCCAGCCAAAACCAGCACAGACCATTTTATTAAAATACTCTGAAATCTTTTTAAAAACCATGATAATTACAGAAATGGTTGTGTCAGTTTTGCAAAGGAGGTTCACTTTGGAAATATGTCTTCAGTATATGATATGTGGGGAACACAGGACTTGTGTTACTGCAGAATGAGAACAATTTTTTTGTTTAAGCAAACTTTCAATAACATGTTTGTTCAAACCTGCCTGTGGCAATCTGGATTTCAAAGTTTCTCTGCCTTTAACAGAACACAGGAAATAGCACCACTGTTAACAACTGCCTGTGCATATTTTTTTTCTTTGGCATATTATGCAGAATAATGTGAAATGAAACATCATAAAAGGATGTAAAATGACAGAGTAGAACTGTATAATGTGTATATCTTCTCTGTGTTTTAGAAATTGTTACAAAATATCATATTTACACTAGGTTGTCTAAATGATAGAACTCAGCACTGCATTTGAATCTGAAATATTGAAATATTAAAATATTGCTATTTATTTTTGAAACTATTCAAGTGATTTTGACAGAGGATTCTGCATTTAGTGCCGTAACTTTCAGTTACTGTCTGAACTGCCTCTTAGTATGTGTTTATTTTCAGGTTTTAGTGATCAAGTCATGAATAAGCAATGCCTGCATTTTCTTTTGCTTCTAATGCTATTGTCATGCATAACAATAACTCATCAGTTCTCTTAACTCCAAATCCAACCCAATTACTCAATTATGGGAACATCATTTTATTAGCAACACTGCATGATGTTTTTTAACAAAGACATTAGTTAATTGTCACCTGAAAACAGCACCCATTCCCACATGCTTTTTCAGCTGTACTTATAAAATATACCCAAAATGATTTCCAAATGAATGTCATTGAGTGATCTGGGGCACAGTGTTTTGTCAAAACATGGATCAGAAAGACTTGTGACATGACTTGAAAGGACAACAGATAATAAAATGTTTGTGGTACACAAGGACTTCCAAACGTTACTCACAGTTCAGCTTCAAAGCATGTTTACACCCATCTCCAATCTACAGTCTTTTCTGTGGCTTACAGTAAAGATTAATTTTTTTCCTAACCTTTGAAGAAAACTGTAGCTTTCCTGTTAGATATTGGATTTAAATTATTATTTACTTGCTACTATTTGCATGACATTTTTCCCTCAATACCTATAAAGGTTTATTACCTGTAGAAAAAATACTTGTGAAGACTACATGAGGCAACTTTATACAAAATTCCAAACTCCAGAAAAGTGTAGGCTATGTTCTCAAATGAAATTTAAAAGCAGGTTCTTAGAACAAACTGACTGATGTCTACAAAAATGAATCTTGGCAAGAGATGATGAATGCTTCCTCACTCTGAGGTGTTGCTATTTCTTTTTAACTTTCTGTAAGCTGCATCACACATATTATGCTAGGTAGTGTGAATGTCTCAGTGTTTCTGCATTTTCAGAATATACAAAGAGGGCTTACCTGTATAGACAGATACATAGCAGAAATAAAAGGTAGAAAATGGCACACATTTTGATTTGGTCTGTATTTTACTCCAAATTATTAAGTACATCGTGATAAACAGGGAAGACTGAAGGATAGAACAAACTGAAAGATAATGACTGAGGTCCAGGTTTTTTTACATACTCATTTAAAATACCTAGGTGACAGCGGCATGATTTTTTCATAGATTTGTGAAGGCAGGTGATTTAACCCACCAATTCAAGAAAATGGATGGATCTGCGAACTGACTATAAAATATAGTCACTTGAGCTGGCCTGACAGGCAATTTTGTTTTGTGAATTATTTCAATACTTGGGCAATTTTTTATTAAAAATTCCCAAATTGTCTGTAAGTTTTTGGAGCCTCAGTCAGGTTAAGCTGTTCTAAAGCCATGAAGCTTGGTATGCTGAAGATCCTATGAGCACAGAAACTCTGACTGTCCATCAACTTTTGAATTAACTGATAAAGGAACCAAGGAAATTAATTATTTCACCAGTACTGTTTCAAAGAGCTCTAGGCCCATGATAATCATGACTGCAGAAACATGACTAATTCATATCCCTGTGAAATTCTGCTGTGTCTTATATCCAGGATTCAACAGGCAGAAATGCTTCAAGGGGCTGCATTTACTACTATCAAGTTGTATTCCAATGTAAATTATGTTAGAACAAGAAATAGAAAGAGGATAGGTTTATGACCTGTATCTGTAATAGTGTAAATATCTCCCCTTTCCCCCTGAACTCCTTCCTGTCTTCAAATAATACTAGATTAATAAAATGAAATGTTTGTGTCAAATGTTTAGGCAGATGAGTTGTCTCAATATCTTGAGATGAATTAATTGGATGAATGGCTTGATTTTGTTTCAAGTTCAATTCTCCAACACAGCATTGCTATGCAATCCCTCTGTTTTATAGTAACATCCTCTAGTATACCCATAAGAAATGCTGAAATTCTCCCTAAAGCATGATACTGATAAAGTACCAAAGGAAATTTTATTTGTATGTGCCAATTCTATAGTTTCAGTAATTTTTGCCCAATCCAAGACTTGTAGCCTTATTTTTATCCTTGGTTTTTTGGCTGGTTTTTTTTTAAACCATAATAATCCACTCCATACACATCAGTTTATCTATTCTCATCCAGAGAGAATCAACTTTTGATCCATTACAAGTAATTTCATTCTGGATCCAAAGTTAAGCTTGTTCTTCATGAATCTGGGAGTCTGGAGATTTATAGTAAATAAGGTTAGATGATTAGCAACAAGCTTCTTATTTTTATCTCTCACATTGAGTAAATTACTCTCATTAAAAACTCTGGGCCCCATCACTGCATAGCACTTAAACACCTTTTCACATTTAAGGAAGTTAGAATGTCTAAGTCAGTGAACTTAAAATCAAATGAATATTTATGTTTTACTGACTGGGATGATTATTCAGCTTCAGTTATGTGCATGCTGAAGTGGATATGTAAAATAATGCTGTGCAATTGATACAAACTGTGTAGATGAGTGTATTAATATTAAATAAACCTATTACATTTTGCTAAGATACTATATTTCTAAACAGGATTTACCTAAAGAAAATCTGCTTGATTATCGAGGAAATACACTGCAAGACAGATGTTGAATCAATTTTAGTCAAGAGCACATGTGCTGTTTGCCTGGTTGAATATTGCAAAAGAATAATTTTCAGATAAAATATACGGCACCTCAATGATCACACACAAATTTCCTAGAGAAGCTCTGAACTAATAGCTGGGAATGGTTTACTTTAAAAATGGAGTAGTATCTCTTTAGCCTTATAGTTTTAAAAAATATACCTAAATTGCAATGCCTTACAGTGTTATTTGAAAAATCTTTAAATATTTAATAGACTTAAAAATGCAGAGTTCAGTCTTTTCTGTATTTTGACAGCTAAACCATTCTTAACTCTTCCAGGTGGGTTACTGCCACTGTAAAGCAGGATAGACCCACTGAACAAAACTGATGAACACTAGAAAATTCAGAATGTTGAAGTTTACTATTGACTGTCAAAGAGTGGATGTGACAAGTTATTAGCATTCTGATACAGCACTTCTCTGGCAAACTGTCATGAGAACAGGAGGCAGAACAACATCAGCCTATTGTCAGGATAATTAGAATAATGAAAATGTGAAATAACACAAATGTAACTGCTGTCCATTACAATTCTTATAATGAACTTATAATTTGTCTCATCCTCATTAAGCAGCGTAAAATATTTAGGGACATTAAAAACAGAAAAAGAACAATTCACAGCTATATTTTGTAGTGTTTAGTTGGACTGGCATGAAATTTCAAAACCCTTTACTATCACAAGCTGGCACCATGAAATTGCATTTATCAGCCTTGTTGTTAGTGCTTAATACTGGCTTTATATGATGTGTAAATAAGTTAGTGTGCAAGTAAAGAAAATATTTTGCTAATGTTGCAGTAGCCTCAAACATTGGATAGAGTAATAATATAGTAATTATGGGAAATTTAGAACATTTAAAGGTAAAATATTAGTTCAATCTGAAAATATTTGCTGTAAAATTTAAATGAAAGTATTGATAATTTTTAAGCATAGTTTTTAAAGGATATCCATCTAATGTCCAGGGCCTAGCCCTGTGTTTGTTTTGTAAAAATTTTGTATTGACTTCAACACTCTAAATTAATTCCTTCATGATTTTATTATCTGGGTAATAAACCAAACAATAAGTCTGGATAATAAAACAACAGAAATAGCAGAAATTGATGCTGAAATAAATTTTAAGAGAGTTTCTACTCCCTCCTCCTTTGCAAAGGTTGGATCAGCTATACCTGTATCATTTCTGAACAAACACTTTTACAACCTGCTCTTAGGAACTAGAGCTGAGGGAGTTGCCCCAGCCTCCCAACAAACTGTTGTAGGTACTTCATAGTCCTCACTATTACACACTCTAACATAGACCTTCCTTTCCATTATTTAAAGTCATTTGTCTGATCTGCAGTGAGTTTTGAGACGGGAATAAACTCCTCAGAAGCTGTGTTTTACATATATGAACACTGCTACTGTCTTTTCCTTTCCTTAGTCTAAACATACTTAAACCTTTCATCTTCCTTTTAATGTCTGATTTTCCAGACCTTTGAAAAGCCTCCTGCTCTCCTTGGGACTCTCTTTAGTTGAATCACTCCTTTTAACTTGCGTTGCCCCAGATTTGAAATACTGAGTTTATCAGCTCTGAACACAGTAAAATCACTGTTTTATACTCAACATTCCTATTTATAGACCCAACGATGGTGTTTGCTGACTAATGCCGTAACCTACTACCCTAGAGACTCCTGTTCTCTGAATATAGTCAGCTGTTTTGAAGTACCCTGTCTTATGTGGCTACTATCAATACTATTAATGATGACAAGAGGAAGCATATTCAGATTTGGATTTCCATTTTGCTTGCAGTAAAATTTTTAGTGGAAATGTACATCCAGAACAGTATTCACTTATTTTCAAAGAATTTGTTAGAGGATGTTAAACTTTCTTTAGCCTTTTAAAGCAGTAAATCTATTTAGGTAACATATTCTAACAAGACAGAATTTTCCTTTAATTTCAAAAGATATGTACAATAAAGCACGTAAGTATGTCGCACAGAAGATAAATTATATCAATTTCTGTGGAACATTATTGCTTTATTCATATTGTGTCTTTTCAAAGTTGTAGTGCTGAAGGAAAAAAAAATATTTCATGTTTTGTGAAAGTTTTTATCTTTTGAACTGTGAATATATTTGCTGAAACCTGTAATGTTTTCTAGTATTAATTTTAGCTGTTATAATCCAAACTAGAAATAATCCTCTTCTATGCTAACCTCTACTTCTGAATCAAAACTCATAGAATCATAGAATCATAAAATGGTTTGGGTTGGAAGGGACCTTTAAGGGTCATTTAGTCCAACCTCCCTGTCATGGGCAGGGACACCTTCCACTAGACCAGGTTGCTCAAAGCCCCATCCAACCTGGTCTTGAACACTTCCAGGGATGGGGGAACATCCACAGCTTCTCTGGGCAACATGTTCCAGTGTCTCGTCACCCTCAGAGTGAAGAATTTCTTCCTAATATCTAACCTAAATCTACCCTCTTTCAGTTTTAAGCCACTACCCCTCGTCCTATCACTTCACTCCCTGATAAAAAGTCCCTCCCCATCTTTCCTGTAGGCCCCCTTTAAGTACTGGAAGGCTGCTGTAAGGTCGCCCTGGAGCCTTCTGTTCTTGAGGCAAAACACCCACAACTCTCTCAACCTGTACTCATAGGAGAGGTGCTCCAGCCCTCTGATCATCTTCATGGCCCTCCTCTGGACCTGCCTGAACAGGTCCATGTCCTTCTTATGCTAGGGGCCCCAGTGCTGAATGCAGTACTCCAGATGGGGTCACACCAGAGTGGAGTAGAGGGGGAGAATCACTTCCCTTGACCTTCTGGTCATGCTTCTTTTCACGCAGCCCAGAATGCAATTGGCTTTCTGGGCTGTGAGTGCATATTGCTGGCTTATATTCAGTTTTTCATCCACTAATAACCCCAAGTTCTTCTCCGCAGGGCTGCTCTCAATCCACTCATTGCCCAGCCTGTATTTGTGCTTGGGATTGCCCCGAGCCATGTGCAGGACCTTGCACTTGGCCTTGTTGAACTTCATGAGGTTCACACGGGCCCACCTCTCAAGCCTGTCAAGGTCCCTCTGGATGGCATCCCTTCCCTCCAGCATGCTGACGGCACCACACAGCTTGGTGTCGTCGGCAAACTTGCTGAGGGTGCACGCAATCCCACTGTCCATGTCACTGACAAAGATGTTAAGCAGCACCGGCCCCAATACCGACACCTGAGGAACGCCACTCATCACTGATCTCCACTTGGACATCAAGCCATTGACTGCAACTCATTGAGTATGATCATCCAGCCGAGCCCTTATCCATCGAGTGGTCCATCCATCAAATCCATGTCTCCGCAATTTAGAGAAAAGGATGTTGTGTGGGACAGCGTCAAATGCTTTGCACAAGCCCAGGTAGATGACGTCCATTGCTCTTCCCTTATCCACCAACACTGTAACCCTGTCGTAAAAGGCCATGAAATTTGTCAGGCATGATTTGCCCTTAGTGAAGCCATGTTGGTTGTTACTAATCACGTCCTTATTCTTCATGTGCCTTAGCATAGTTTCCAGGAGGATCCGCTCCATGCGTGGCACAGAGGTGAGACTGACTGGCCTGTATTTCCCCAAGTCTTCCTCTTTCCCCTTTTTAAAAATGGAGGTTATGTTTCCCCTTTTCCAGTCAGTGGGAACTTCCCTGGACTGCCACGACTTCTCAAATATGATGGATAGTGGCTTAGCCACTTCACCTGCCAGTTCCCTCAGGACCTGCAGATGTACCTCATCAGGTCCCATGGACTTGTGCACCCTCAGGTTCCTTAGGTGGTCTCGAACCTGACCTTCTCCTACAGTGGGCAGTTCTTCATTCTCCCAGTCCCTGCCTTTGCCTTCTGCGACTTGGGCGGTGTGGCTGGAGTACTTGCCATGAAGACTGAGGCAAAAAAGTCATGGAGTACCTCAGCTTTCTCCATGTCCTGGGTCTCTTGTTTCCTTCCACAGAGGGCCCACATTTTCCTCCAAAGATTTAATATCGCATTTTAAATACCCATATTTTCACTCCAAAGATTTAATGCCAACATTTGAATGTGTCCCCTTTGTAAATGGTGTAAAAGGCATAGCACAATGAAGAAACACTACCTTCAAAAGATAGAGATGTACTCAAATCAATTCAAACACCATTTATTAAAATAAATAGCTGAAATGAAAAGAAAGAAAAAGAGAAAAGAAAGCTCCTGGAGACAATATATTAATTTTCTCTTCATAGTGGTCAAGAAGTGAAATCTTGGATAGAAAAGTTTAAAGTGGAGGCACTGACTGGACCAATAGCTTACAGGAATCATTTTACTACAAAAGTCCCAGAGCTCATTAAGCTAAAATAGCTGCACTTATGTGAAATAAGAAAACCTCTGCCATTTACATTCAAGGGATGGGGATTACAGAATGACTCAGCTGCCTCTCCATGCCAAACTCATCTTTTTCAGTTCTTTGTTTACAAACTGATTCATATTCAGGGAAACACAGTATAGAAGATCTGTTTTTAAATGAATGCATGAGGACAGGAAAAGTGACCCCCAAGTAGCTACTTTTACACCTGGTGATGTAAGTGGTGTCACAATTAGAGCTTTTAGGAGCAGTGAAAGAGCACTGTGCAGAAGAGGCGGTAGCCAGCTCCTTGGGGACTGCAGCTGATTGTCACCTGACTAATTGAAATTCCTCTGCAATGCCGGCTGCTGTTAGACTGCTGTGGAGCTGGCCATTCTCTGCTCTCATCGGTCTAGCAAATACTGTATCTGTCAGTCCAAATCCAAGTGAAGGAAGTTCCACATCCCAACGGCACTGGGAGGGCTCAGTGCACTGAAGTCACAGTGGATATTAGTCTATCAGCCTCGGCGGGGATACCTGCTGCACGTAGTACCGGCTGTCTGCCCTGTGACTCAGGGGTTCACTGCCATTATGCAGTCTTTAGCTTAGCTGGAAATAGTTTATCTTCTATAGCCAAAGAGGCAATGCAAATACATTTATATATGTAAGATGCACGTGACACATTAGGAGTGTTTTACATAAATAAGTTCCACAATTTTATTTATAAATGTCACAGAAGCTGGCACAGGTGAGGAGTCCACCCTAGAAAAGTGAAAAGTTGAAAAGGGGTTTGAAAACGAGTTATCACCACCACAGTCTAAGAGTTTGTCTTTCGTTTGTTTTGATTTCATTCCTTTTCCTTTTTTAATGACTGCATGCCCTTGCTTGTTGAGTTACAAAAAAGAGAAGACATATTTTGTCTGTTTTATACTCTGTTCACTTTAAGCCATCAATAAACATTTATCTCAGTACTTCCCAAACATTAACCCTTCATGTTGCTCACAGAAAATAGGCAAGATTTCCTCTTTTCAAAGCTGAGCTCAAGAATATTCTTGGAAATGGCATTCTATTTGAACATCAACATTTCATGGAAATTAGTATTGAAATTTTTGCTTTATGAAAATTACATTTTAATTTCATGCATCTGTAAAGAAAAGCTATTGACAATGATGTCAAACCATTTTGGATTATAAATCTGTAACTTCATCTAGTATTAACAAGAGTTGCGAACCTGACTATTTCAATGCAAAATCTGCAAATGTAATTAAAAATACCAGTACTTTGAATAGCAGTTTTAGTGTTAAAAATGTTTTTGTGTTATTTATTTGAAATAGCAGTAATACTGAATAAATTAATGGGAAAGTAAAGATAACAGAATTTGGACTTACATAAGTCAGTATCACAAAGTAATCTACAACATGCATCCAAATTTCAGACACCAGGAGACCAAATTCAACATCTTCCTCTGCCAGAAGGAGCAAGATGGAAGCTCTGACCTTTGTGAGAATGCCCTAACAACCAGATTTGGGGCTAAAGAGAGGGCACACGCATAACAGACCTTTTGGGCAAACATATTTAAGGATTCATATGGCCACAGGGAAGAAATAGGTAAAGAATGATTTTCTATGATCATGCTTGGGCATTATTTTAGAAATTACAAAACCTTTTGTTTGATCCTAGATACAGGGAGTGATATATTCTTCAGGAAATCATCACTGGATATAGTATTACTGGGTATAGTTTTCAAATACACATATTTGAAATTGGAACAAAATTCAGATCTTCACTTTCACAAATGAATATAGTCTAGAAACCTTCTTCCTGCCTCTACTTTCCCTCTCCCTTTCCATATATTTTTCTATTTTGTTTTGGTTTGTTTCCCCCCCCCCCCAGATATTAACTTAACCTGTTCCTAAGGAGTTTCAGTGACAGAGACTACAACTTAGCCAGGCAGTCTGTTTAACGGTTACCACCCCTATTACTAGCAAAGCTTTAATTGTCTTGCTGCAGTTTAAGCTCTTTCTTATTTCCCATCTGCCATGAGAGATTATTCTTTTACTATTTGAAAGCCTTTTATTTTCTTGAAGACTGAGTACCTCCAGGACTGGAAGTCATCTCTCTGTGTATGCACAATGCACATTTTTCTTTCTTTCTTTCTTTCTTTCTTTCTTTCTTTCTTTCTTTCTTTCTTTCTTTCTTTCTTTCTCTCTCTTTCTTTCCTTCTTTCTTTCTTTCTTCCTCTCTTTCTTTCTTTCTTCCTCTCTCTTTCTTTCCTGCTTTCTTTCTTCCTATCCTTCTTTCTTTCCTTCTTTCTCTCTTCCTATCTCTCTTTCTTTCTTTTCTTCTTCTTTTTTTTTTTTTTTTCCAGGGTGGGTTCCTGTTCATACATCTGTGTGATGCTTGCTTTATTTCTCAACAGCATGATACTGTTGTCTCATGACCTAGATTATTTTCTGAAGAACTGCTACCAAGCCAGTTATTTCCTATCCTGTATTTATGCAGTCAACACTTCCTGAGGACATCTGTGAGCTGTGAACCCTGCTCTATGGACCACCTGCCAGTAAATTATGTGTTGTAATGTTCAGAATACCAATGCCAAAGTCCTTTTTGGAACTCTGCATGGATCGTAGCATTTTTTTTTAATGTCTCCTTATCAACATTGAATTGAATTTTAGGGACAGTATCATTCTGGACCTGATATTTTGCTGTTTAACATGATTTACAAAAGTATGAGAAAGTGAGGCAAAGTGAGATGAATATCTTTCCTGGAGTTATATAGCAGGTCCACAAAATTAATCAAGTTCTTACTTTTCTAATAGTCCAGTTTCCATCCTATGGCAAAACCCGGTGATTTTACAGGTGCAGACTAAGAGGACAATGCAACACCAGTGTCCAGTCACTAGTAGGGGCTGATGTACTCTCCTGAATTGTGTAACAT
The DNA here is from genome assembly GCF_026419915.1 of Harpia harpyja. NCBI lineage: Eukaryota > Metazoa > Chordata > Aves > Accipitriformes > Accipitridae > Harpia > Harpia harpyja. The sequence goes on along the minus strand of NC_068945.1, from coordinate 47,206,802 downwards.
GACTCAGTGGCTAAATAGCTCCAGAATCTCCACTAAAGTGGGGCTTTGTCAACTCCTGATTTTTTTTCCCATTTTATTTACCATGAAATCATCTTAGTTTTCTGACAGAGTACTAAGTAGTCCAGAATTTGGGACAGGATATCTGCTCAGTCAGTCTCTGTATATGCAGTGAGACAGAACAGCATTTCCTTGCTTGTGATCACGGATGCAAAACTGGATCACTACCATGTCCTGACTCCATGATAGTACCCAATTCTTCTGCAAGGGAAAACCATGAGCAGGAATAGGCTGATGGGACCTCAGTGTATTGCAGGGGCTGTGCTGCTCTGCATACCTTCTTCTCCACAGTCTGAACACACCCTCAGCAAACAATCCAGTCTTTCATTTCTATCATCACTTCAAAATACACTAAAGATCAGCTCCTTCTACACTCTTCTACTCACTCAGAAACCCAGAAATCCTTTCCCTTTTCATGATTTCATTTGCTCAAGCCTCAATCTTATGCCCAGAAGTACTTGTGACAAAATTGACAGCACAGGAGGTAGTGATGGAATACAAGACTAACACTGGCAAAAGAAAACCATAATTACAATTTCACACACACACACACACACACAACCTATCTATCTACCAAGATAGATACAACAGAGATTGTAACATGGTGCCCTAAGTGTGTGAGCACAAGATAATAGCAGAAGCTTTGAGAATACAGGCACAGATGATACCGGGGGCTCTGGAGATATAGCTGCAAATCAGAAACAATCAATCACTGATCACTAAAGGAATGAAACCTTGAAAGCTGTCCAGAGCTGGTTTATGGTGTAACAAAGAGAACAAAAGCCATACATGCAGCATATGTAAATCATCTCACATATGTTGCCAAACCAAAGGTAATAACAAGGAAATTAAATGACAGTCACAATCTCTACAAGAAGAGGGAGCGAGGAATGAAAAAAGAAAGGAGAAAATGCTCTAGTATTACCCCTGGTTTAAGGATGCTATGCCTGATCAATGCCACTAATCTGCAGCAATTCTTCTGTTCCCTTTGGTAGACAAAGAACATTACTTTTTCTTTTTCATTCACTGTATTTTGCTACAGTAGTTACGTGTAGTGTGATCTTTTACAATACAGCTGGGTGAAGTAAACAAGAATTTTTAAAAAAAGTGTGTGTGTTTTCTGCTCCAGTTTTCCCACATGACAAGGTGATTGATGCCATAGGACTGAGCCGGAATAAATTTGGATGCTGTCCTATAGATAGCTAGGTGGATCAATAGATAGATCAATATATAGATTGATATTCCCCTATATTTTTATATTTATTTACTGAAATGGAATCTTACTCTCTATAACTGATGAACAGTTCTTTGTTGATTTAATAGAGCTAGAGGGGTTTATTAAATGTTGTACACAAGGAGAGAAAATGTAAAACAGGTATTGTAAAGATATAATCAACATATATCAATAAGAAAATATTATAAATATTACTTACTCCATATTAAAAAACTCCTCATTATATATCTTCTTTTAAGGCTGTAAACTAACAATGTTTGTTGGAAAAGACAAATCGCTCACACACTGAAAGTTCATAATAATAAAGACAATTTCAAGGATTAATAAGTTCCTAGGAATAAGAAATTGGTTTTGCTGCATGGATATTAATTTGACATGTATCATTATCATGTCTAAAAAAATTCAATAGAGGATGATAATAAAACCTGAAACCTGAAACCACTAACTTGATGGAACTCATTCTTTGTGAAATACAGCTCTTGCTGCTTATAAAATACTTGTGCAAGATTACGCTACTGTAAAGTATGTTCATGTATGCTCTCAGTGAGAAATTTGGCATGTCCAACCGTTAACCTAACACTACCAAGTCCACCACTAAACCATGTCTTAAATACATAAGACAATATTTTGATAAATTTGGTACTCTTATGTTTGTAAGATGGGCAGGTACTATTTGGTAATGACATAGAATTTCTAATATAAATAAACATTTTCTTCTACCACGAATAATCAGCATGCACACATATGCATGCATAATTATGTAAAACAATGGACATATGCAAGATACTGATGATCAACAATAATGAAAGACTTTGGTTCCTTACCTCCTTTCTTTTCTACAGTACTGCATTTCTTAGAAAACCATCAATTAGGTGGAAAATACTAGTATTTCATACTAGCAATGAGCATAAATTCTTGCAAGGGAATGAAACATAAGAAAAGTGTTACTGAAATATATTTCAATATATTGCAGAAGATAACAGTGCAAACAAGTTAAGGTTTCAAGTAACAGAGTGGTCATAGTTACCTGAAGGAACACTTTCACTCTAGGATGGGAGAGTCATTGATACTAGCACCAGGTACCACTTCCAGTATTCACTGGGCATCAGCCACGAAGCAGCAGTAGAACTGATTTGTTCATACCCAAATTATGAGAGAGAGAAATCTTGTATATGAAACTGGTAACAGACCATCACTTTTTGGACTGTGAAACATCCAAATGAAGTCACTAACCTTTGAACCAAACCTGATCAGGATGGGGAGTGAGCAGAACCCATGCTTCAGTAAATGGGTAATCTGATGCTTATAACTCCTCTTCTTCATTTGATTATTTGAGAGGATTTGAACCCCAGCAAACACATCCTGAGTGATACTAGTGTTTCTGAAGAACTTGATAATAAAACCACATAAACTGCTTCAAAGGCTATTTTGGTTGCCAAACACTACTTTTGTTGCCGATTTAACTTTAAAGTTCCAGCCTAAGTAGGAGGAGATTTTCTCAGCTGAGGAAGATTGCTCATTAGAAATACACTGCTTCCATCCCAAACCTGCTGTCTGGACTGTGGGCTGCGAGGTGTGACCACTTCCAACAGAGACGTGTCCATCACCCTTCTGAGTTTTATAGTTTCTACATGATTTGCCCTGTATTTAATATTTCCCACACATAATATTCTCATATCATTGTAGCTAAACTAGCATGAATTTAAAAATATTTATATTTAGAGTGTGTTATTTCACTCACTTGTAATTCATATGTGAAGCAGACGAAGCACTGAAATAGTAATGTACCTGTTTGAGCTGGTGTGTTTCTGTTGTGGTTTAACCCCAGCCAGCAACTAAGCACCATGCAGCCGCTCACTCACTCCCCCCCCCAACCAGTGGCATGGGGACGAGAATCAAAAAAAAGTAAAACTCATGAACTGAGATAAGAACAGTTTAATAAGAGAAATAATAATAATAAATAATAATATTAATAATAATAATAAGGAAGATAGCAAAAGGAGAGTGAAATATAACCCAAGAAAGACAAGTGATGCACAATGCAATTGCTCACCACCCTCTGACCAATGGTCAGCCAGTCACTGAGCAGCGATCCACCCCTCCTGGCCAACTCCCCCCTGTTTATATACTAGACATGATGTCATATGGTATGGAATATCCCTTTGGCCAGTTTGGGTCAGCTGTCCCGGCTGTGTCCCCTCCCAAATTCTCATGCCCATGCTGGCAGGACATGAGAAACTGAAAAATCCTTGATTTAGTATAAGCACTACTTAGCAACAACTAAAACATCAGTGTGTTATCAACATTATTCTCATACAAAATCCAAACCACAACATTATACCAGCTACTAGGAAGAAAATTAACTCTATCCCAGCCAAACCTAGGACAGTTTCACAAAGCCATCCTCTATCTACAAGTTTACTATGTTTTCATTTTTAGAATCAAGTTAGTTCTTGAGGGCTCATATAAGCAAATACCTAGATGAGAGCTACTGAAATATTCTTGTTAACTTTGCATGTTTTCATTTCTTAACGTTATTTATAAAAATTGATGTGTTCAGATTTATCCAAGGCTTTGGCAGAGCTTAGGTAGCAAAAGCAGTATGTACGATTCTGTAATATGATCTATGCAAAATATGCTGTGTCAGTCTGAGGATCCTGAGTTGTTTTCTATTCAGAGAAACATACTTTGACCTTTAGCAAGAGCTAAACTAAAACTGATAAAAACCCAGGAGTACAAATTGTTTTGCAACACAAATAATGTATTATTTGAGCCTGTCTATTCCAGTGACTGAATTACATTGTCAGAAAGAAAAGCTCTGCAACCTCTCTGTGTCTCACAGTCTTCACTTAAAGTCGCCTTGACTTTAGCATCATAATAATGGTAACAGAGAAATACCAATCAAATGGAGGTGACTACTGCTAGTCTTATTAAACCCTCACAGTAAAATTAAATACAATTTGAGTACTAATTGGAAATAATATTACAAAACAACAGAGCCAGTTTTGGGCTGAACCATCAGAACAACTGGTGGCAGTTAGTAATTAAGTTAATAATAGTACAACTCTTTCACCATTTAGAAAGGAAGGAAGGAAGAGCCCTATGTCTCATCTACTGCCTAAGATCCCTTACATTTTAACAAACCGTAACTCCCTTTTTTACTCTTTTTAATAAAATCAAAATATTTTTTGAAATAGATTGATAGGTAAAATAAACCCAATCTTTCTGGTTTCAGTTTTTTATTGGAATTGGGAAGACTGATTCATTGTTACTGAAGACAAACTTACAATCCAAACTGTATTTCCTGTCTGGACCATGTGTCTTACTTTAGAAACCAAATCACGTGAAAGGGCATCACTGACCTTCTACGTGCTCTCACGCTTGCCTTGGCTTGGATCCACCATTCATCCTGGAAAAAGGCTAGATGGCAAAGCAGAAGTCCAGGTATAAAATAGAGTCAATTCATACAAATCTAGACCAATTTAGACATCTCTTCTGCTGGCTACACAGAAGTCTCTTGGTTTTCTCATGCCATTGTTGAAGGTCCTGTTAATTTCCTTAGGAATCCATCCCAAGTTTGGGAAAGCCACAGAAGAGGAGACATGCTGACAACAGACACTTCCAGCACTTTTGGAATCACATTTTCACTGACCCAAGGAAGGTAAATGCTGCCTGCAGTACCCACGCTCTATGCTCATCACCAGTTTCACCCTGTCGTTCCAGCCTCATGGAGCCAAGCTACTGAATTACAGCTAAAGTGAGGTCCAGCTCTGCCATTTACCTGCAGCCGTCCATACCACTCTTCAGTCCCCTCCTTTTGTCATTCTCTCCCGCTTTTGTCTCTAACACTCTTCTCCAAAAAGAAACAAGTAAAATTTTAATTTCCTAATGCTCTTTTTAAAGGCACTATGAAAGCTAGAGTAACATGTCATGGCTCTTATTAATTTCTGTGTGTATCAGAAATTAATCCAATAGAATTGATAATGTAAATGTAGTTTAAATGAGCCAGGATCAGGGGTTTTGTATAGGAGGCATTTCCTGCGTGATAAAAGATCAGCTAATGAGTGCAATCTTCTAAACTGGCTACAAGCTACCCATAAGTTTATGGTCCAATGCACTTGGATTCACTGTTAGCCCATTCCCAATTACACACATAGAGTTTCTTTATAAGCAGATTATAACTATAGTGCTGTTTTTATGATAATGTCAACAAAAAGCAGGGTGGATTTATAGTCTTGCATTCACAAGTATATTAGCTCAAAAATTCCTGTATCTGTGTCAAAAAGGGAGATGTTTTGAATACTTCTTTCAGAATCTAACTTTTGGCTTAGACACCCAAAGGCAGATAAGGCTTAACAATGTCTGTCAGGATCTACCATTTATATGGCTGAAACTAGCTAAAACTGCATGTGCTGCCATCCATTGACTCCAAGCTTTTTGTCCTTCACTGTTATAATCTGTCGAGCTTTGCAGTTATTTTAGTGCATCTGAAAAAAAAAAAAAAGATTATTAATATACCATTTCTATGTTCCCCTATATCACTGTAGGGCTGGCAATTTAAAGATGGCAATTTTCTTTTTCTTCTTAGATTTTCCATCTTGCTTCCATTTATCTCTATGAGGATACATATATTCAATCTAATTTCGCTACCACGTTCTTTTGCTTTTGGATCAATGGTTTATTTTTCCCTCCAAGATGATCAATTTTGTCAAGCATCCTTGTGCCTGAAAAATAATTTGTTCCATTTCAGTTGTGCCTGCTTCCTCAGGTTTTTTTCTGTCCTGTCTTGCTTGCTTTGTATCTATTTTTCCTCAATATATTTTTTTTTTCTTCTACATCATTCAGCAGCATGATACCCCTGGGTAATTAGTGCTATCAGTACATTACTTTTATTCACTATTACTCTCCCATGGGACACCAGCTACATAGTGATAGTATTATCCCACCCATTTTTTTTCTGCTGTTTGTAGCATCACCTGGAATGGCTGTTTCATAAGATCTTTGTCCAGGTAGTGTAAATCATACTTTGCAAGTTTTGTCTGTTTGGGGAGAAATTCTGTCATTTTTTTCATGAGATGAAAAGTATTTTGGCTGAGTCCTGAGACTGTAAGGACCTAGTTCTGTCAGGAACTTGCTTGCTTTCAGATGATAAATACCCATTGATTCTAGTGGGACTTGAGATCAGAGTCCTTGATGCTAACATATTCATCTCTCTGTGTAGTGTCAACAGTTCATACTCACACCACACAGTTTCAAAGCAGTCACCCAATGAGCTAAATCCATCAAGTCAGATCATACAAAGAACAAAAAAATGCATTGTATACCAGCAGGGGTGTCTGACATTAATGTCTGTATATACAGGTGAGTGCAATAGGAGACAACAGTAACGGTTTAGAGATACCTAATCTCTGGTACTACAATACTGGCAAGATCAAAACCTACTTATTCTAATCGGGTTTCTTCAGTGCAAATTCCTGGCTTACAGACTTTCAAAGGCCTGATTCATAAGTATATGAATAATGCGGACAGTGTAGTGCTACACTGTAAAGAATCAGTGTAATGTGATTTCCCAAATCTATTTTGCCTATTAAGATCTAAAAAGAACAGATTTCATGCCTCAGAAGATTTCAGCTGTAAGTGAAAGCTATAGACTAGGATCCCAATTTTGATAGAGATACCAACTCAGTCAACAGGAGTCAGAGATCTCATATTACTACCATGTAATATTTTTTTTCCCTTCCATGTTCATTATTTAGCAGCACAGCACAGGAGGCTTAGAGAGAGTGATACAGTATGAGAAAACTAGGGGACGAGAATGCAAGTTTCTTTGGAGTACAAGGGAAGACTTACTGGCTGTATAGACTAGTAACTAGAGTGTACACACTATATAGCAACTTCAGTGGAATGATAGAGGAAAAAGTACAAGTTGCAGAGGCAAAAAAGGTTGTAAGGAAGCACCAAAAGGCTGATCTTTATGCACAGAGCTAGAAAGGTATTGACTGTTACCATTTGTAAGCAGTAAGTTGTTTTCTTTTTAAGGAAGAAGCATGGATTCCATTAATAGAATAGTAGAGTATTTTAGGTTACAGAGATGTCTGGAGGTCTTCTAGTCTGGCTCTCCACTCACAGCAAGTCCAATTAGATCAGGTTGCTCAGGGACCTGTACAGCTGAGTTTTTAATATCTTCAAGAATCGAGATGCCACAACATCTTTTGGCAACCTGTTCTAGTGTTTGACCACCCTTATGGGGAAAAAAAAATATATAAAATAATCCTTTTATACCTAATGAGAATTTCTTTTCTCCAACTTACATCCATTGCTTCTCTTCCCATCTCTGTGCACCTTGGAGCAGAGCGTGGCTTTGTCTTCTCTTTACCCTCTCATTGGGTGCCTTGTTGAATAAAACCAGTTCTCTCAGCCTTCCCTTCCATGTCATGAACATTCGATCACCTTGCTGGTCTTCCAGTGGACTTGTTCCAATCTGTCAATGTGTTTCTTGTATGGGAGAGACCAAAACTGGACACAATACTCCAGATGTGGTCTCACAAGTGTTGAAGAGAGAGCAAGGTTCACTTCCCTGTAGCTGCTGGCAAGAGCTGGCTGCCTTTGCTGTAAGGGTTGAACTCATTCAAATTGTTGTATATCAGCTCCTTTTCCCTGGCACTGCTTTCTATCCACTCTGTACTGCTCATGTGGTTATTCCATCCCAGATGCAAGACTTTGCATTTGCCTCTGTTGAACTTCATGAGTTTTCTGTCAACCCATTTCTCCAGCTTGGTGAAGCCATTCTGAACCTCCAGCGTAGTGATCCCTCCACCTGGTCAGGTTTGCAGTCTCACTGACAGTACATTCCATCCCATCATCCAAGTCATTAATGAAGACACCTTATTACACAGGATAAAATATAGCAAAGAGTGGTTTGCCACAGATAAACTGATTTAAAAAAAAGAGCTATGAAAAACAACATTTCCATTGCCATTTAGCCAACAGATTCATTTTACCCATGTGAGTATTCCAATGATAATATATACAAGATCAAGTAGACAAGCCCAGATAACTGAAAACTTACAATGCATTTGCATGATTAGCAAACAGATGAAGAAAAATGGAAAAAGAGAAGACCTTTAATAAGAAGTTTCTCTGTGTAGTAAATAATTCTCAAGTAGTTGTGGTCTTTACTTGTCAATCTGTTTATACTGAAAAGTTGTTAGTGTTCAGTCAGCACTGTTCTGATGTGATATGAAAGATAAAAAACAGTCAGCATTATTACTGTGAAATGGCTGCTTTAAAATTAAATTTAAAGGTTAAATTTTTGTGCTGGGCCTTAACAAAATATATCAAAACTGCAGAAACAAAGACTGAAAAAGTTCCAGGTGACTTTCAGCCTTACACATATGACCAGTGAAATACTGCGTACTACTTAGGCTGTGTCATCATCCATCATCTTAATCTCCTTATATCAACTTCCAAAGAACATCTTACTGAGGAAAGGAAATGTTTTTGTGACAGGTCATCAACTAGTGTTTTTATCCAGTGCTTCCAAGAGTTTGTCTGCCTTCTTTCCAGCTGGTTGTGTACAAAGCCCTGAAAGATAGAGAAATGCTAGTCATATTAGACACCAGTTAATTCCACTTCTTTTTCTCTCAGTACAAAGGCCATTACTTCTATGTAGTTAAATCAAAGAATAGTTGGGTCTCTTTGTGAACCAATTGTTTCAACACAAAACAAGGAAGGAATGTCCTAGTGCAACTTATACTTGCTAAAAGACACAATTCTCCTGATTGCAAATGTACATGTTATATATCTAAGTTTAAATGAAATGCATAAGAAAAATAATGAAACATTAACATATCAGTATGTAGCTTCCCTCTGCACCATTTTCCTGCTACTAGGCAGGTGCCGTGACCAGGAAGAGTAGTTAGAGTTTCACAGAATTACTGAACACTGAATTTTCCCAGTGCTTACTGGGAAAGCACTGGGTCCCAGTGCTTGCTGGGACATATGATTAAAGAGTTGTATTTCCTAACTCGTGTGTATTCTGATAAGCCTTGAAGAGTAATTGTTTTGTGATTTTTCCAATGATGTAACTTTAAATTCTTATTAGCTGTGTTTTTCTACAGTGTAGAGCATTTACCCCAGTAATTCTAAAATACATGTTTATACCGTCTGAATAATGCATTAATATTTATTTAACAATGTAAAATAAAAACCCCAATAACTTTCTTTTATAATAAATCCTGAGAAGAACAGAGTTTTTTAATAAGTATTCTAAGAAAATGGTAAATTTAAAAAATTTTAACAACTTCAGCTTCATATATATGTATGTGTGTGTGTCTAAATATATGTATTGAGAGAGAGAGAAGGATGTATTGAGAGAGAGAGAAGGAAAGAGAGAGAAAATAAAAATAATTATTTTTTATTTTGATTTAGGGAGGTTTGACCTGAATCAAAATATTTTGCTGCATGGGCATAATCCTAAATATATAGTTTAAGCAAATAACCACAGTTCAGTGAAGGAACAAAAATTATTAAAGTGTATTTTTTAAGTCCTTGTGTTATAGGACCTCTAATTCAGTCCACTAGTCTTCTATAAATCATGCTTCTTGAAGGACTAGAATTCCCAAATGTAGTATAGCTGATTTAGCAACAAAAAGATATGAATAGGATAGCAAAAACAATGTCACACATCTCTACCTGTGTTATGGGAAATATAACCAATGTGGAGAATTCTTCTTTTGATTGACGCCTGACCTTTCTGAATTCTGTTGTTTTGCTATAGGTAAACTGTAATTGCAATTTTTTTTTCCTGCTATAGATGGCAATAAAAGTTGAGTGAGACAGAAATTCCATTTTTTTCTTGGAAATTCCTTTTTTCCCCCTAAGAAAATCCAGTATTAAAATAATTGAATTTTAATAATACAAAGAAAAACCACGTTTGTAGCCTTACACTGTGAAGAATATCCAGAGAGTGGTGATGTAGTCTGAGATTACCCGTGTTCTGGTCCTGAATATAAACACAAATGCCACTATCTATATCCTCTGTATCTTAATATCAAGATCTATAAAAGGATACTCCTTCATAGAAAATTCAAGAAGACTGGAAATAATATGGGAAATAAATACACTAACCCATGCAACATATAATGGTGCATTTTGTGTAGCAATCAATCACTTTTGTGACTGCTCTTCAGGTGCTAGTGTTCAGGTAAAATTAACTTCCCTCACTTTCTCCAAGAGCTTGCCAGCATTTTAAATGCCTGTTTATAAGGTATCACTGGCTGTCTTTTTCCCAGTCTTGTAAACTGCTTTTGTAGCTAAGCTGGTGTGACACCGAGTAACAGAGACTTCAGCTAAACTAAAAGAAAAACTGCACCATTAAATATAAATACATAAATAGATAAAATGGAAACTCTGTAAAGGAAATAGGAGGGAAGAAAGAAATAAAGCAAAAATGAAACAACAAAACCCCAAACCAAAACAAAGAGGAAAACCAAGAGGACTCCTTTACTGTAAATATATATACCTTATTAGTTTCATATTTACTTATCGCAGGTATACGTGACGTTTTAATAAAAAATAACTCAAAGACAGAATATGGGTAAGTCAGAAGCAATTTTAGAGTAAAATCTCTCAATAAATAGGGATATTTAGGAGATAACTAACAAAAGCTTTTCATAATGCCAATTGGAATATTTGAGCAGTCTTTCACAAAACTTGTTATTAAAACTTTTCATTAGGTATAATTTCTCTACAAAAAAATAGAGGAGAGAGATTCTTTGGAAAACTTAAAAAGTGATATAGTAATAATATTCTAAAAGTATATCTAATAAGATGTCTAAAGTTGTTGTACTAATAAATCACCTTTCTACTGGAGTAGCAAGGAAAGGAATTTCGAACTGGTGTTAAATGAACACCTGCAGGTGGCACTCATTTTTAACGGCACCAAGAAAGGGGGTTCTTTGCCTGTCTGGAAGTGTGATCAAGTCTTTACATAGTGCAATATTTGTCTTTTTGCTTGTTTATGCACACATTTTGGATGATATTGTTATGGAGATCAACAAACGATTGCTCCCACCCTTTCTGCACTTTCCTCTACTCACACTGACCTCTTGGCCATCCCTATGGTTGCTGGCCAGGGAGAGCACACAGATTGCACACTAGCATGCGTGGTGAGCTGGGGTTGTGCTAGCCACGTGGCCACTACCCAGCATTTGGAAACAGGAGGGGAGTAGCTCCTCGCTGGCTGAATCTCATGCCTAAGGCATCAAACTTGTGGGTTTGAGACTAACACTTATAAGATTTCATCTGTGTGTGATTAAACTTGTGGTGAACTGCAGATCTGTCTCTGGGTGAATGTGTGGGGAAAATTTGTAGTGAAATGATTTTGAAAATGGAGACAACAGATTTTGGAAACTCCCCAGGCTCCTTGCTCAGCTCCTTGAGAGCTGGAGGATGGAAGATTTTGTGATTCTGCTCCTAAGAAGAGTGTGTGGACGAGCTGGCCTAAGACTAAAAAGCAAAGAAGATGGACAAGGGAGCTAGCCAAAACCAGGCAGGGAAGTGAGCTTCAAAACTGGCCTGTGTTCTTAGAAGATCTGCTGAAGTCATCACATTTCTCTAAACATGTTTGATCTCAACTAATTATGTCAGGATAAGGTTGCCATAAAAGATGTCTAGTGGTTTTTCTAGTAAACAAAGCAAAGAATTGAAGAAAGGAATTGAAAAATTTTGTCTGTTAGGGTAGTTGAACAATGACCTAGTGAACTGGATTCTATTACTTACTGTGCCATGATACTGCATGTGGTGCTCGGCAAAACGGTTAACTGATTTTTTCTGGGTCCCCACAGTCTATATGTTGCTTATGACTGCCTTAAGAACCTGGATTTTTTTCTGGCAGAAATTCTAACAAATGCATGGAGTCACAGAAATTAACCAGGCCTGTGCTTTTAACTTACATATCCTATTTAAAAAGAAGTAAGGTGCAAAAAAACATGCATAAATTGTTTAAATAGGGACAGAACCTTACTGTGTCCATTCTAGCATCTAGCTCAGTTTGCCTTCTGGAGAGATAATGGAAAAGTAATGTTATGAAACTGATGTATTGACATATTTGAAAAACTTCAGCACTCTAGCAAGTGATGAATGCCATACAAAGTACATAAGGAAATCCTTATTTCTTTCTTCAAAGCAGTTTGGATAATGGGCAACAGAAAAAAGTTAGGCTTAAAAACTGATTAATAATAAAATGGAATCAAATATTAATCAATGGGCTATGTCTCAAGAGTTTCCTATCATCTTAACTGAATGAAAGATATACTATGAGGGCAAAAAAGTAGGAAAACATGTGACCATGTAAGAGAAGACTATGTAAAAGTGTAAGCACATAAGAATTGAGGTGTTTTGACTGCCATATATGTGACATTTCATAACTTTTGAAAACATTTGGGGGTTAGACTAGATGACCTTTAGAGGTCCCTTCCAACCCAAACTAGTCTATGATTCTATGATACCATTGCAATGTTGATTATGCTATTTCAATATAGGGCTTTCATGTCTATGACAGATATTTGTATTTTTGTGAGAACCTAGTAATAGGTATGCTCATCATAAATGAAAGGAGGGTTTAGCTGTTGGTAGTACCTTCCCGTACAGATCCACAGTGACCCTCCAATAATTTCTCATTTGGTATTTTCAGTATTGTTTGCATGTTCACAGATTCATACTAGCTGTTCTTTGCAGAGTTCCTTATGAAGTAGAGCAAAGCACTTTGAAAATGCCTGTTTTGGAGCTAATGTGGATGTCAGTGAAAAACAGAGATTTCACATACAAAGTGTTTTTCTTATTGCTAAAGCTGCAGGGGAGTAGAAAGTGCTTCCAAGGAACTGTGGAAAGCCAGCATAGCAGTAACAAATAGGGGATGCCAGGCACAGCAATGGCTCAAATTCTGCCCTCATCTGAGCTTAGATTAATAATCCTCTGTCCACTCACTATGCAGAGCATTGAAACCTCCTTGGAGAGCAAGTGTCTTTTTGAACAGAGTATGATAATGATAACACCCACTTTTTACATAACAGCCATTCAAGAAATGGGAAATTTGGGTTCTTCAAATGAACCGTGAACTGCATTCCAGGAGACTAGTTACAGCACATTATTTCCAGGTATAACACATAAAAGGAGAAGAACAGGGTACCTTTGCTGGTCCTGTAGATTACACTAGATAAAAAGGACTACAAGAGGAAAAACAGGGAAGCAAGAGCTTGATTCTGGGAGCTAACTATTCAGGCAGCAACTGGCAACTAGACTTCAATCCCCAGATCTCACAACATTTGATGTCTTTAACATTATAGGAAAATAGATATATCCAAGTTATCAAGGACTCACAGATTAATATCTTCATCCCAAAGCTACAGCCTTATGACTAAGTGATCAGCCTACCTTAGTTAACTTATTGGAGGAGATCATTGTCTTAGGAAATGTGGTTTTGAATCCTTTCTGTGCCTAAGAATTTTTATCACTTGCTTCCCAGCAGCGAGCACTAACCCCAAGGCTGTTGTCCAACATGTCCAGATCTTTCATCCAGCTTAATGAAATCAGCCACATCCCCTGTGCTTTGTGCTGAATTTATGGTGGTTTCTTTGTGGTAGGAAAGAACAGAACAAGCCTAATAAATTGTCTGTTACAAGGAATTATGGTGTGTTTAGATTAGTCAGGGCTTTGGCAAGGGGTAGAGGTGTTGCTGGTTAGATCAGGATTTTCAGAAGTCACAAGCAGTTAAGTTCTGGGTGGCTCTCATGTTGAAAAGGTAGCATCCTAGCCAGTTTTAAGTGCCTCCAGAATTAGGCAGCAATGCAAATGTGTAAATAAACATAACATTTTTTCTAAATATTGTGAAAGTTGTACCCAAAGCAATTGCTACCTTCAGTTTCTGTTCCCAGAACAGATTACAATGGTTTGGTGATTATGGTGACTCTCTAAAATATCTATATCTACACCTGTAACATCTCTACCTCTACCTCTTCCTCTTCCTCTGTCTCTGTAAGTGGGGAATTCATTAACTGATAATGGTTTTGGATATTTCCCATATGATGAACCTTCAATTACTGATAATGCACAAGAATAAAACATACATGAAGCCTGTTCCACTGGCTTTTATTCCTGACTTTCTACTCTACTATTGCAATTCTAACAGGATTTAATTGTTTTGCTGGATTTTTGTCTTTGTGTTTTAACTGGAACTTACTCTGCTTAAAATAATGAATTACTGTCTGCATTATTTCAGGAGATATTTTTCTGCATTCACATAGGCATCTAATGAGTAGATGTTCAAGGCTAAGCAAGTCACCCTACAAACCCTTTGTACTTAGGAGAGAGGAAAAGGTACTTCCAGAGTGTGATTCATCTGATCCTAAAAAAAGCATCTAAAAGAGATTAGATGACTTTTCCTAAGATTATTATTCATCCAAGGCCTTTAAAGGGCAAAGCAATGTTGATTTTCTGAAGAACTGAGCATCAGAAAAAAAAAAGCAAAGAGAAAGTTCTAAAGGCAAATAACACACACACACACATATATATATATATCAGTGTACAAATATACTAGAATTGATTATGGGCTTAGAGTTTTTTCTCTTAGGGAAAAAAACACTAGTATATTTGTATATATAATGTTATATAGTCATATTTATATACTGAAATAAAGCCATATACATTAATATACATAAAACTGTACTAGTTGTTTGTTTGTTTGTTTTAGTATATATATACACTATATAAAATAGTTGCCAAATAATACAGTCTGAGGTACCTCAGCAATAACTAATTTCAAATGTGACATTTAAGGGTAAAGTACATAGTAACAGCACTCATTTAGGCTATAGATTGCCAAAATCTCACAGCTACACTATTTCTTCAAACAATAACATGCTGTGCACTTTACATACTGGAAAGTATATGAAGTAAGTTCCTGTAGTTATATATATATTGCTTCTCCCCAGATCCACAGTGTGTAACATCAATGACTTTAGCTTATTTTAACTAATATAAATGAGGTTAGAATCCAACCAGTGGTTGAAGTGCAGTTTAGATTAAGTGTGCTTTACCTTTCTTAGGTAAGTAAATATCTGCTTCTTTTTAAAAATCTATTTCTAGTGATTGAGGGAGACAGTTTTATTCTCAAATGTAAGATAAAATGATTTCTAAATTCTTAACATGAAAGAAGCTGGTGAACACAGCTTCCTCAAAGTAGGCTATAAAAATGGTTGTATTTGTTTACTCTTAGCTCTGTGTCGTGTGCGTCAGAGTCCTGAAGTTCTACATAACTTTGAAAGTACCTTGTCCTCAAAATAAAAAAGAACAAAGTTTGATTTCTATTTTCTTCTTTTTCATTTCTGAGTTTCCCATCCAACAAACTAGTCAAATAGACTCTGCTGCATGAGAGAAACACATGACAGGGGAACACATCACACTCAATGTCCTTGCGCATATTTTGTTGACTTTAAATAGTATCTAGCACTTCATGACAGAAAATCATTTCTATTTCAGAACTTTAACAACTGAAATAACACAAGGATAGGTAGCCCTATACTAGTTCACTAAATACAGAGTTAGAAACACTTCAAAATATGTCCTTGACCAAAGTCTTGCCTGTGTCATTTAATAAGCTGAGAGACTGACCAAATTACAGTTAATAGTAAAATGCAACTTTTTAACTTTTATTATAAAAAAATGTCTTGTGTTCCCTCTCCTATTGAATTATACAGTACCATGCTAACTAGGACTGTTGACATTTCTTCTGTCTGAGAGAACAAGTACAAGTATTTGCCGCAGGATATTGCTCTAAAACTAACTGTAATTCGGTCAGTACTCAAATTGTATTAATGACCTATATAGATATATATATTTGGCTATCAAGGTAAAAGAAGGATGGAATTTTCATTCCTTTTTTCTTTTCAGCAAAGTTCTTACAATGTGAGGTATAATCTGATCAAAGGTTAGAAGGATACCCTTTCCTATATGATGTATGAAATATGCTGTATGTTGTTACAAAATGTTGTAGTTGCAATGGTTTTACTACAATTATACAATTTTTAGCCATTATGGAAATATTTTTTTCCTCCTCATGTTGTCAGTCTTCAAATACAGACCTTATCTCACCTAAATTTAGATGTCTACATCCAAGAAAGTCACTTCTGGTGCCCTTTAAAGTCACTGGAGAGAACAGGATCTCTTAAGGTGTGACTCATCTGAGTACATTCAGATGACATCACATTTCATCCTAAAGTGTCTTCCTGTTCCCATTGACTATAAAGGAAGTTTAGATAACTGGTTCAGACACAAGAGCCTATATTTTAGGCTCTACATTTGATGAGATTAATCCTATTCAAAATGTCCCTTTTCCATCTACAGAGTCAGTCACAAAGAGTCAGTACTGGAAGACAGAGACAGAAACATTTGCTGAGAAGGGAGCTTGTGGTACCTACCTGGCATTCTCTGTCCTGCCTGTTGATGGAAATTGTTTAAAAAGTGTATGCAGCTTTAGCACGTCTGTCCTATCACTAACCAAGTGATAGGACATTTGCAACATTTGCAAATATTCATGTGACTGCATTTTAATGTTCTGAATCCTTACAGACAGAACAGTTTAAAGCTTCGCCCTTTATGACTAATGAGCAGTGAATTCTTAATGTTTTTTTCCTAGATAATGCTTATCTCATTATAGATTAGAAACAATGTCACATGTGATGGCATGAATGGAAGATCAAATAACGATTAAAAGTAATTAATTCTGTAAGATTATCCTTCTAAAGAAATGTTAAGAAATATCAATCTGTTGGAAAACAATCAATAAATGTTGAGAAAAATAGGAGAAACTAATCAAATAAACAATGAATTATGGAGTACTTTCTAATACTGCAGAATATCTTTAAAGTCAAGTTTTCCAGACATTTGAGCATTTAAATTAAGTATTCTTACGAAGTAAACCTCTTAACTTTACATACATTATTTTCAAGTTAATGCTCCACAATCTTAAACACAAAATCAACCAAATGCTGACATGTTCTTTTCAATAGGGATGGTTTATCTATTTGATGTGTGAGTAGACTGGAAAAAATACACATGAGAACGTCTAATACGTTATCGAATTTTCTGCAGGGTCAGAATAAACCTACATTATAAAATACAGCTCTTTAGTAACCTATACCAATAAACACTAAGATATATTTGGGTAATTAT
Source organism: Harpia harpyja (assembly GCF_026419915.1). Classification (NCBI taxonomy): domain Eukaryota; kingdom Metazoa; phylum Chordata; class Aves; order Accipitriformes; family Accipitridae; genus Harpia; species Harpia harpyja. The sequence continues at coordinate 47,189,281 of NC_068945.1, read as the reverse complement.
AGGTGACCGTTAGAGAGATGTTTAAGAAGTTACTTCTCAGTGGAAATTTCATTCCTTTGGCTAGCATACCTAATCTACTGCAGTGTAAAGTAAAATGGATAAAATATAAAATTAAATTATTCTGAGTGCAAAATGAACCAATTTTATTTCTGCTTTGAATATACTAAGAATGAGCACATATTCTGTTACTTTGATGGAATGAACAGAGATTTTTTTAAAAGGGTTCTGTGAAAGCTAGGTGTAAAACAGATTGATTTTTAATGCTTGGGTGGTGTCAGATCATTTTCAATGCATCAGAAAATGTAAAAAAACAATGCTACCTCAGTGAAGTCACCTCTTCTGTTAAGAATAGCAAACAGGAAAGCATTTAGCCTACTGTGCATAATACACAATAAAAGTTTATCTCAATAGACAGGACAGTTTCTCCATACAGAGCATGCCATTACCTTTCCCTGTGTTTTGAGCCTCCTATGGAATAATCTGCACATAGTTACAGAGGTGGAACACTTCAACCTTGGCACATCAGCCTCAATATCTCAATTGTAAATACATTTGGGTATAAAAGATATGCGTCATTTTGTCCTTCAAAGAAATGAGCTGTTTCCTTGAATGTAATAAAAAGCGTTTGTTGAATGACAAATGCAGAAACTTCTAGTATGTTCTTATCTCTTCAGCAATTTGAACTTGTTACTTTCTTCAAACATCTACCTGGAAAAAATATCAGAAAAAGAGGTCCATGCTGAGGTGTCCTTGTGATGGTATCACAGTGACTGCTTAAATATTTCATGTCTGCTTCCACAGTGAACATTGCACAGAGAAATTCATTAGTGTCAGGATGATTTTGTTGTGAACAGATCAAAGATGAAATCTCACATTCTAGGTATTGTTTTTCCATTACTTCTAGATAAACGTACACAGTATATTTGTTTTGATGATGAATCACACCTATTATATTCTTGCATTTTTCTACAGAGAATATTATTCCCAAGCAACATCACAAAATTGGGGTTTTTAACATCTAATTGTTCCTCTGTTTTTCAACACAAAGGATAATATAGATATACACACACAACAAACATATATATGTATAAGTGTGTGTGTGTGTATATATCTATATATAAAGAAACTGGTCTTGCCTAAATATAGGGACACGCTCAAAACATTTCTTAACTTCATGTGTTTTAAACCCAGACATAAGCTTGATTTTACTTATTTAGATCACCTCAGTCTTAAAGCCAAACCCTAAACCTGTCCAATATACCTACTTACTCCTTCCCTCATTTCAGTACTTCTTTTTATAAGTTGATATAAGTCCACTCAACAAAGTTCATGTGACATGTAAAACTGAGGTAGGGAAGCAGTGACAATGTCTGAGTCATCTGCTTTCCTCTGCTAATGTTTCATTCCAGCTTAGGGCCTGGCCATCAAAAAAGATTTCTCAAATATTTTTTCAACTGAAATAGGAGTGTTCAGGTGTATGAGAAGACAATCTAGCAGAAATAAAGAAATAGACAAATAGAGAAGGACTACATTGTGGTTTATGTTCTGAACACCCACACTTTCAACCTTCTGAATTCCTGTTACATGTACGCAGAAGCTTTGCAAAATGGCTATTTCTGTCAGTAGTGGAACCAACAAGGCTTTGGTTACTGCAGGTTTTGTTTCTTCATACAGGGTTTCTGTGTGGATCCTCAAAAAGCTGATGCAGCTTTTTCTGTCTTACAGCATTGCCTGTGGGCATTAGTGGATCTCTTCTCAGTATTCAGTTGCTAGTTCTCACAAATTTGCTAGAATCTAGTCTTTTTCTTTTTTTCTGTGACCTACTCCTCTGACAAAACTGGCTTAAACTGGTCAAAGGTTCAAAAGGAGTTGTTTTTTTTTTGTTTTGTGTGTTGTGTTGTTTTGGGTTTTTTGGGGGGTGGGGGGTGTTTTGTTTTTACAATGAAAGAGTATACCAATAGGTTGTACTATTATACAATATTTTATTTACCAAGGTGTGTGTGTGTGAGGAGGACAGACAGACACCCCCCCCCCAAACAGAGAAAAAATATTATTATTACTGATGTTCTAAGAGCACCACTACTTTTCCTAAAAGTCTAGTGTGCTGATAGCATAAATTAAAGATGCATTTAGAAATCTCTTTTCTAGAAACTGCAGAGAGTTCTCAGTCACCAGTAAAATATCTTAAATTTCATAGATACACATACATCTCTTTTTTTCTAAAAGCTTTTGACAATATCTTGAGGACTATTATAATAAATCTAATTTTATTACTGGATGACCCTCTACCAAAGGTCCAAATAAATATATTCACACTGTTGCAGGCCTTGAGACCCCTGCTTACTTGACTTACTCATCTTAAGCTCGTTTCCCATGCAGTACTCAATTGATTTTGATTTTATTTTATAGACAATACCAAAAAGTTTGAAATTTGTAATCAGACTCCTTTAGGAAATCATTCAGAGCAGGACTCTCCCGAGATATGACCTAGATATAGGTCATAACATATGGTAAAATGGGATGAGTTGCTAAAGCAGTGTCTGTTGAAGCTGAAAAAATAAGTAAAGAAGCACTGTCTATCTGTCTGCACCTACTCTTCCCTTCCAAAATAACCATGAAGGAGACTGGGGAATATTCATACCACAAATGGGATGTTGTATAATCATCTTCCACCTGGATGCCTAGCATTGGGGACTTTCTTGAATCAGGAGTCAGCAGGGTCCCATAAGATTAATATAGCATGCATCAGTTGCCAGATTCTTTGATGCTGTACAGCTGTTCTGCATCGTATCTCCAGCATAAGCTGAATTCATTTAGTGAGTGAGGGAAGGACTGACATTGGAGAAGTTCATGAAGGACTGTCTCTCGTGGGAGGGACTCCATGGTGGAGCAGGGGAGGAGTGAGGAGTCCTCCCCCCAAGGAGGAAGGAGCGGCAGAGACAAGGTGTCTGACCCAAACCCCCTTTCCCCGTCCACCTGCGCTGCCGGGGTCGGTGGGTAGAGAATTCACAAGTGGAGTTGAGCCTGGGAAGAAGGGAGGGGTGGGGAGAAGGGGTTTTAAGATTTGGTTTTACTTCTCATTACCCTTCTTTTGATTTGATTGGTAACAAATTAAATTGATTTTGTTTTTTTTTCCCAAGTCTGGTTTTTGCCCATGATGGTAATTAGTGAGTGATCCTTCCCTGCCCTTGTCTCGACCCGTGAGCTTTTCTTTATATTTTCTCCTCCCCATTCCACCAAGGGGGAGGAGTGAGTGAGCAGCCTGGTGGTGCTTTGCTGCCAGTTGGGTTTAAACCTTGACAACCCATAACATAGTGGGGTGTTTGGGTTTTGGTTTTTTTTGTTTGGTTTGGTTTTTTTAGTGTTTTGTTGTTGTTGTTTGGATGGTTTTTTAGGAATAAAGGGGATATGAAAAACAGAAAATTTCAGAAGACATTTGGCTTTTACAAACCAAAAAATTTTCAAAGAGGATTTTCTACCCTCTTTGGACCAATGCAGTCATGCAGTTGTGCAGACCAATGCAGGCATTAAATGCAGGACTACCTGAAGGAACAAGTTTTTTGTGCTAGGCATAAATCTGAATCTGTGCAGTCTCTAGTCTTTTATAAAAGGCTTTGCACAATGTCACATATTCAGTTCTTCAAAGCTATGGTTTCCAAGTTACTGACATGGTAGCTGCTCACTGAAACTAAGACTGAATAAAAAAAAGATACAGAAAACCTGTCATTCTTAACTTAGATCTAAACCAAACTGCAAAACTCTACCTATTTGCTTTGGTCATGCACCTTTTTTACTTTTCACTTTACCACATGATCTGTAAAATGAAAGAAAGCCTAGCTCTTCTTAAAAAACAAACAAACAAACAAAAAAACCAGGAAATAAAATAAAACAAACCAAAACAAAACAAAACTAGAAAAAACTTTCAGGGTATACCTAACAATGCATATAAAAGTATGGCAACAGGTCCGTTAATATTGACCAATAAAAATTTTGGTACTGCTAAATTATATCCACATTTAGTTATTGAGTCCTCCAAGCATCAGAATCCCTGTCTAACTCTTGTGACAAGGCCAAGACCAACAGGAACAAAATCAATTGCAATCCAAAGTCTTCCAAACCAAAGACTTTTCTAGACTTAAACTAGAAACAGCAAAACAATAGAAGATTTTTTTTTTGAGATACAGACATGGATTGTGTAACTGAACTAAATGAGTAAGACAAATGTTAAACAAAGTATTTCCAATTTTTGTGTCCCAGAGAATTTATTCATGTCTGAGCAGTTGTAATTGCCTTAAATATAAGCAAAACATTTTAAAAGTCATTTTGTAATAGGTTAGTCTGGATTTGCAAGTTCTCAGAATTCACAAAAAAATACAATGGTAGAAAAGCTTGGAAAACAAGAACCGTGTGTGTTTTTCTAGACAGATGTTCCTGTAAGACTGTCCAGCATTTTAGAACACCAGAAGTTATTCTGAAAAGATTTCTTAAATTTTAAAATTAACCCAGAGCATCTTGGAATCCCAGTAAGGAAATTTAGGGAATAGAGCTGATAAATAAGTGCTTAGCTCTGTACAACATTCACAATCACAATTTTATTTAAATTCCTAGGGATATAAGAAACTTCTTACAGGCCTTTTGAGCTACAGGTATAAAATTATCTAACTAAATAACCCAAAAGTTATTTCACTTAAAATAAGCCATGTTACATCACAAGCTCTTTGAATAAAAGCACATGCAAGGTCACAGACAACGTAGCCTTCATAATAAAAACTAGGACACAGTCAACACACCTATGCCTAACAGTCTAAGTGGTTTCTCACATAAAACTAAACAGCAGAACCTGTTACACAGAGGTATGTACGAACGACTGTATGACGGTGTTTCAGAAGCAAATACTGTTGCAAATGTGATGCCAGTCAGGATGTGTGATTACCTCTGTGATAAACTCCAGTTCATTTTGAAATTGAATATGACTTTCCAGGAAGTCCCAAAGAGTTTTGAATTCCTGAGACCTAAAAACCAGAAAGAATGGAAACAGAAGGAAGTAGAACTAGAAGAAACAAGAATGAAGAACAATTTAATTATGCCTTATCAAGAATCTATACATACGACATCATAACTTGAATATTAAATTTGAGTTGTACCAAACAAATGTCTTCTTGATGGTGTTACTTGATGTGAGTTAGAACTGTTTTTCACTTTTAGCTATAATACCCTTCAGAAAATACCAGAATATGAGAATTCACATTTTTTGATGAATATTTAACTTGGTTTGGATTTACTTTATTCTTTGTAATCCATGGTTTCATAAGTATGCTGGCTATAGGGGATCCTGTAAGGCCATCTAGTCCAAATTAATGTACAACACAGATCATTAAATTTCATCCACATTAAACCATTAGATTTCCTATATTGAAGAAAAAAAAATCTGTCTGAGGAGAATAATGATGTGAATAATAATAATAATAATAATATTGCTCTGTTAGTAAGTAACTCCTTATTCTGATACGAGTTTTATCACCTAAAATTCTCTTCCCATACTCAATAGAATAGAAAAAATGTTCATCATTCAGAAGCAGAATGACATTAAAAGCTATCATTAATAGTTGAATTTCAGTAGAACAGATTACATCACTTGGAGTATGTGTAAAACAGATTTGTAATATACTGAACAACTAGAGAAAAAGGCTGTTTTTCACACAAAATTCTCAAAGCAGCATGATACTCTTCTCTAAAGAAATGTTACCATAGTTCCAAATGTTACCATAGATTTTTCCTATTGAAAAACACATTACAAACTAAATGCTCCAGAAAATAAATAATATTGTTACACAATATCATTAGTAAATTAGTAAACAGATCACTTAGCAACTATTAAAACAGACTTATTAATTAAGCCATTATAAAAAATTTGCTTCAGGATATATTGTATGTTGTCTTGCCTATTCCAACTGGCTGCCAGTTCTTTCTTTGAGAAACCATTTGTTTAAGGGAACTGATTCAATAGTAAAGCTAAAAAAAAATATTATCTTCATTACTTGATGCTTAGGGTACATCTTGCAATAATAGAGAACAGTCTCTACTGTCATTAAATATATGCAAAGGTTTCATATTCCTGGGAAATGAAGAATAAATATTGATATTTTACATCATGTTATTCATAGAGTTGATGTGTGAAAACTCTTTAAAAAAAATATTTATACCATTACATAATGTGTTTCTATTTAATCTTACAGGCATCCCCAGAATCTGCTCAAATTTCAGTTCATTGTTCAGTGTCATACTAAGGTAGAAGTAGATTGTAACAGGAGTTTGTTATGGAAGACGCTGAATATGCATTACGCACCATCATGCATTTGTTTTCTTTTGTTATAGATAGTGTGAACTAGAATAGTTCATTACTGAAAATCTAAAATTTATTGTCTTGCCTAACTATAAATCCTTGGTCTAAAATGTAAGAAAGTTTCATATCCTGAATGTCCCTGTGGGATACATATATCAGAAAACACATATGTCTGACTAACTGTGATTTAAGAATCTTAATTAAGCAAAACAGTTTAAAACGAAGAAGATTATTCACAGCAGTTGAGTTGTTGGCTCTAGAAGGAACAATATTTTAGTAATCAAAAAGTTTCGCAAATGGTGTTTTAGAGAATGCACTGATATATTCTTCTGCACCTGAATACAGAGCCAGAGTACATAACAGGTAACAGACTGTCGTGGTTTAACCCCAGCCAGCAACTAAGCACCACGCAGCTGCTCACTCACCTCCCCCCCCCCCCCCCCCAGTGGGATAGGGGAGAAAATTGGGAAAAGAAGTAAAACTTGTGGGTTGAGATAAGAACAGTTTAATAGAACAGAAAAGAAGAAACTAAAAATGATAATGATAACACTAATAAAATTACAATAGTAATAATAAAAGGATTGGAATATACAAGTGATGCACAATGCAATTGCTCACCACTCACTGACAGACACCCAGTTAGTTCCTGAGCGGTGATCCCCCCACCCTCACTCCCCCCAGTTTATATACTGGGCATGACGTCACATGGTATGGAATACCCCTTTGGCCAGTTTGGGTCAGCTGCCCTGGCTGTGTCCCCTCCCAACTTCTTGTGCCCCTCCAGTCTTCTTGCTGGCTGGGCATGAGAAGCTGAAAAATCCTTGACTTTTAGTCTAAACATTACTTAGCAACAACTGAAAACATCAGTGTGTTATCAACATTCTTCTCATACCGAACTCAAAACATAGCACTGTACCAGCTACTAGGAAGACAACTGACTCTATCCCAGCTGAAACCAGGACACAGACATCTCAGGTTCATTTGTACAGGATTGCTTTACAACCAGCCCAATAACTCCACCTAAATCTCCAGTTACAATCTTTCTCTTGTGTTGAAGTGGAAATGGAGATATGCAGAGACAAAATTCAATCTATCCATAGCTGTTTTCTTCCAGTAATCTGAAATCCACGCAATATATTCTCAGTAACATGTAGCCCAGTTTCTGCTGAAGGTTCCTGGCTTGATTATGTTTCAGGTATGTACCTCAATTAGGGAAATTTTATGCTGCAGTTGAGTCTCAAAACTCTGTGGATTTTTTATTTTAAGAGAGTCTTCCATGGGTTTATAAGACACATGGATGAGCAATAAAAATGGGCAGCGTAATTGTAAGTTTCATAAATTACTTGAATTTAGCTAGAAAAATGAAACAAACAAACAAACCAAACTGTGTGTGAACTGCAGTTTAAAAAAGTGACCTTTATTAACAGTAGGACCAGCAAATGAAATTGGTTGGAAGTAATAGCTTGAGCAGTTAAATCTGAAAGAATCATGAAGTTTCTTCAAGTTTAGCATGTAGACTCAAACTAAACAAATATTTGGTCTTTGCCTTCAAAAAAGAGGAAGTTATTGAAAATAAGAGAAAAAGTAAGTTGACTAATGGAAATAAATGTATAGAATGAAAATAATCATAACCCAGGAGAAGCAAAAATAAAATTACTTAATTCAGGTTAGTCAAGAAATTTGGATGTTGCCATCTGAGAATAAGAGGTTCAGTCAGAAGCTCTCTGACTTCTGTAGTTTGAACAGTCTTAGAACAAAATATTAAGAATAGGTAAAGATTTAATAAATAAAAAATGAAATGTGTAATCTTGGTTTATCAATCGTAACATATGCTAACATACATTGCAAATGTTTTGGGTTTTTGTAGATAGATTAGACTTAGAGTACTTCCTGTATTTGGACTAGAGCAGAGCATCTCTTTCAATTCTTTATGGAAGAAAATAGTGAAGATGGGATTATAGATGAATTAAAAAGCAAGGGAGGAGCAACAACCTGAAGAGAAGATGACAATGGATTTTGAAAGACCAGCTAAGAGCTGAGTGGTATTTCACAAGAACAATTTTTAGCACAGATATTTTTTAATATTTTTACCTAAAACACAAAGGATAGGATTTGGCTCAGAGAATTTGTGATGAAATGAAGTTGGGAAGTGTTGTCCATAAGAAAAGAATTAATATATACAGGAAGAACTAACTATTGTGATGATAGGAATTTTCAGATGTAATGCAGTTGATAAACATGCAGGATCGTATGCTTCAGGTCTAATAAGATAAACTTCCGTGACATCAGTCTAGGAGCTTATCTATAGAAAAACAGATGAAAGGACTTTGATCTCTTCGTTGATCACAAGCTGCTAACTTGATGTGAAAAAGACAAATGAAATCTTAGTACAGCGGAGCAGAGGCTTCCAGCAGAGGCAGGAAGAAATTGATCCCACTGTACAATTTAGGCCAGGTTAGCCTTCTCACAGAATGCATATATGACTGGTTACTCGTGCTCATGAAAAAAGAACTCAGAATGGAACAAACACAGGAAGGCCTAGGAGGATGTTCAGAGAATGAAGCAGCTGCTACTTGACAGGAGACTAACGAATGTGACTTATTTAATCCAGCTAAGGAAGGCTAAGAAGTAACTCGATTGTTGTCTGTTACTATCAAAGAAGTACTTTTAGGCATAAGTGTAGCTAATAAGAAAAACTAAATGTAGTGGCTAGCAAAGAACTGTCATCTATTGCATCTTATACAGGGTTGAGAAATGCTAGATAATGTGTACCTTGACAGATTAATTTAAAAAAAAAAAAACAACATGCAATTCAGCTGTCATAAACTGGACTTGGGGAAAACTATGCACTTACATGTAGTTCAAAAGACCATATCCAAACTATGGCCAAGAAGCCAAAGTTAAAACTCCTGATCTGCATCCCTACTGGGCTGTGTAAATACAGTTTGAAACCCTAAATCAGCAGGGATATCTTTATATAAAATAGATTGGAACATATGTTGCAAAGAAAGAAATATTTGGCTAGTCACATTCAGATTCTCCTCGATGAACTGTTACATTTTTTATCATTTGTCCAGCATTTTGCCAATGCTTTGCTTTGCCATTCTAGCCAGATTGCCCCAGTGAAAGAAACCAGAGTGACATTTCTGGTGTCCAGTCCAGTTTGTGGTCCTGGAATTCAAGGTCCTCAACTACTAACTGCTGAAACCAGCAGACCTTGCAGAAAAGCCCAGCAGCACCTAGGTTGGCAAACTATCACATCACACAGAAGTGCAAACTGGTGATGAAAAATTCAATCTGGGCTGAGATGAAAGTTCTTATTGATCAAATCAGAGAGGTTCAGGAACAGCTTCTTCGGGGTGAGGGGAAGCAAAAAATCTCACCACTTATGAGACAGAGCTCAGTATGTTTATGAAAAGGATTGTGAGATCAAGTGGGTAGAATAGCAGGGCACAACTTGACCCACATTTTTTTTTTCCCAGTCTTGCATTTTTTTGAGGAATGAAAGGATGAATTACTTACTGGAAAATGTAATTTTTCATGCAGTCTATTCTCCCACCTCCATTTCACATGCTGTTACATTAGTCCTTGTCATCTCTCATTAGACTTTAGCTAATTTTACTAGATTATTGCTTATTCACTATATATCAATAGACCTTTCAGTTACCTCTCTGTCCTCGCCGAAGGCCTCATCTGCACTTCCTATTTAGAGCAAATGAACAGTTGAAGCACAAATGTAAAGCTTTCTAAGCCAGATTTGCACACATCTGCTGCATTCCATTTAAACATTGGAAATAAGTTCAGAGGAGTCATCCAACCCTTCTTCCAAATAGCAGAAATAGCAGTACAGGCCAGATCCAGTTGTTAGCAACTCTGTTTAAAATAAGCAACTCTGTGATTGCGAAAACTTATTTCTAGCTGTAACTCACTTCCAGCTTAGGAAATATATTCAAACCCTTGGACATCATTCGTAGTTGTATAATATAATTTTATAGTCTTCATTTTTAGTAAAAAGATTCCTTGTGCTAAAGATAATAACAAAAACTCCATTACAGAATTAAATAGCATGTTTCCTACAACTGGATGGACATGCAGGTTGAGCGTCAGCTCCCTTCCTGTTGCTGATACCATGGGTTTTTTTAACTTCTCCAATTACTTTCTGATACTTGCTCAGCCCATACAGAATATTGAGGTAAGTGCAGTAGGTCTACTAAATCACAGGTTATTTAAACCTGTAACAGGTCAATCTATTTGATCTGTTTGCATTCAGCAAATATTGCTGAATCCCAGAGAACTTCCAGCTTTGATAAGGACTGTGGGGTGAAAATCTACATAAAAATTCAAAGTCTCAAATCCCAGCTGGTGAATAATTCCAGAAGCCAGAAGCCATGCCTGAAGAGAAAGGTATGGTATTTCAGTATCAAATAGTTCTGCTAGATGTTTTGTAGTCCTCTTAGGACCTCTCCACCTCCACTAAATCTTTACCTTTAATGCGCTATTAACTCAAAAGACCAACAAATTGTAAAGTAATAGGCTAGCCAGCTGGAAGACAATCATGTGGAAAATATATCTAAACCTTATTTGTATATATCATCAGACCCCACCTTAGCTGGACGTCATAGTTCCTGTCACCTCAGAACTTGCACCAACCCACAGTTGATGTTTTTTTTCCACGTGATGCATCTGTCATCACTCAGTTCTGTCCTCGTCTTCCAGCTCTCACTGAGGCTCTGCAACTTCTGTCATGCCAATTCCCACACTCTCACCCTCATCTGATCCCAAACTGAGCTCTGAATGTTTGGCTGGAGCTTTTCATGTACTAGGCAGGAGGAAGAACAAAGAGCTCATTGAATCCTTTTCATCAGAGTACTTTGAAGAATTCCCCAAGGTAAGAAAATATGCTGTTTAGACAGACCTTTCACAATATTTTGACCTGGCTACCCATTCAGTTTGTCTTCCAAGAAAGGGAATAAAATCAGTTAATCTGTTCTCAGCACTGAATAAGGTATTTTTTTGCTTTCTCACTTAGGGAGGAAAATTGAAAATTAAGAGCTCTGGGCATTCTGTGACACTACTGTTAGATCTGAAAATATATATCTGCCAGCAGGTATGAAATGCATTATTTGTTCTTGAAAGGCAAAAGCACCACATGTCAATTAACCAAATAGCAGGCAGGAATACTTACTCTTGAAATAATCTTTGAACTACTAATGAAGCAAAAGAGTTTCTGTTCCTATGAAGTCTTGTTTTGGCTTTGCATTCAGATTAGGTGAAAGAATCCCATTACATATCCCAAATCCTACATATGTCCCACACGTGTCCAAGGCATGACACCTCAGCTTATGGAGAGATCTGTTGTAAAGCAATATCATTACTTTGGAGAGCTTAAAAAGAACACAGTAGTTATGCATAACACAGGTAAGAAACGACTCTCAGTATGGCTGGAGTGCCCTGAGAAAGAATGAGAGAAAGAAGATGTGGGAAATGTTTCAGTGATGGCTCTTTAATCCCCAAAAGTAACAAAGAAGGACTACAGTCTACCACCAGATTACAAAGCAGTTAATTCCTGAGTTGTACAGCTTGGTTCTGTGGAGCCGACCCTGAACAGAAGGAGCACACGGAACACAGAGGAGATACCATAGCTATCTTGTATTGTGCCTGTTTTTCCCAGTAGAGGCCTTCCCAAAGGAGACTTTATAAGGCTGTGAAATCATGTTCCATCTTTCCAGAGGTAAAATCAGTTTAGGAGGCTACTGCCCCTCAGTTATTCTAGTACAACACGTCATAAAGTTTTGCTGTGAGGTCAATCACTAAAAAAATCTGTGGAAAGGGTCATATTTATCCAAAGTTTTTTTACTGATCCAGTTCATAACCACACAAACAGCTAAATTGTTAGAGATGGAGATGCATGTTGTGATGTGTGGGACAGGCTGACAGATGTGTTGAGAGAGAGTCTGCAATATCGTTGCCTGTAGGACATGGTATCTGCTTGATTTGTTTGTTCACTTTCTACTATTATTTCTACTGTGAAAACTTCATGTTCTGCTAAACATAAATAATTTTCCTAGTTGCATCAAAGGTCAGAAAAAATTCTCTGCAGTGAGGGATCCTCTCCAGGCAGTACATTCTGAAACAGACAATAAGTCCTTCTCCACTGGAAGAAATATCTTGAGTTCAAGTAATGGCCAACAAGGAACGGGACATATAGCAATAATAAAAACAAAATGGAAGACTCTTCAAAAGAGAAGGGAACAGGCAGATCAGCCTCATTTTTTGTGGAAAGAAAGATATTTTCTCTAGAGACCCAGAAGAGCCTGCATGGTCTTTGATGTAACCCATGAAGCTACTGAAAACTGATGACTAGAGAACAACATCTTAGGGAAGGACTTGCACAACAAAGAGGTGTGGAAAGGTGAAAAGTATGGGTTTGCATCCTTTTATTTTAATCACCTGGAAGGTCTGAATCTTCTGTATTTAAAGAGTTACTTGTTCCCATTTTTGCTTTAATAAAAGCAAACATTAGAATTTCAAGCCCCCTTTGATATTTTGGGGTACTCTTTACAAAGCAACAGTATAGGTAGTTCTGCTCCAGAGATTTGGTCAATTTGTTATTTCGTTGTAGTACTCAGGAAAACAGAGCATGGAACTTTGGAGAGAATCACTGTAATACTGAAAATCAGCAGAGTGTGAGTCATAGGGTTCCTCTGTAATATGAAGCATCGGTAATAATAACACAGAGTACAAGCTGATCAGCAACAGGAATCTCTAAGGAAGGGTAAACAGAGAAAAGGGAGTGCAAATTAAGAGAATCAAAGATGGAAGCATAGATCATTCAGGTGTCAGTAATGGAGAGGCTGCCCAAAGGCATGGACAACCTGCTCTCACCATCAGTATTATGGAAGGAAGTGTTCCTGATTATTTCTACCATTTGTTCATTGGAGAAGGTACATTTTCACACTTCCTAGTTTAGTGAATTGACATTTAAGGGCAAACCTCAGTTTTAGTGTGAACTTCCAGGCATTAGTCACAAAGCATTCTCTGCATATTATGCCTCTAGGAGGCCAAATGCATATTGTAGCCTCTACAATTAGTAACATTCAGCCCACATTTGCTCTCTAAATTCCCAGAGTCTTGAAGATTTACATACATAGAGCACATGCTTATGCCTCTATGCTAAGGCTCTCTCCAGTCTGAAAAAAGTGTTGCAAATGTGTTGACTTTAACTCAATCTGGAAATTTTCCTTGAATCAAAGAGTTATCTGATGACAACCACAATATCTAGCATCCACTTGTAGTCTGATTAATTTCTGATATAGTCAAGCTGATGTGAGAGAAATTACATTTGGATCAAATTATTAGCTCTATGTCTAGCACTGAACGGCAACCTCTTGAAAGCTGACAAAAGGCTTGCAAAGTGTTTAGATTTTCAAAGTTTGCTGATGAGGCCACAGTTCGATAATCATTTCTTGTCATCTTAGTTTGAGTTTACACCTCCCATAACCTGTGTTCTCATTTCCCTGCTAAACTGTTAGTTGGCCTGATAAAACTTTTGTGGGTAAGACTGATAAAACTTTTTGTGTTTGTTTGTGTTTTTCAAGGATGAGTGCAGGATGGCTGCTTTGACAGACCCCCCTGCCAAAGGAAGAGTTCATAGCCATCCTTTGCCTCAAGTACAATTCAAGCCCATATTTGTTTGTTTGGGGTTTTGTTTGTTTGTTTGTTTTTTCCAGAAAAAAAAAAAAAGGAAGAGTAAATTTTACAGCCAACTTAATTTCCTGCTAGGGAAGTCTATAAAGCTAAAGCTAATATTACAGTTAGCTAGCAGAAAGAGAAAGCTATATGTTGTTCATGGATAAGACAAATAAAAATAATCCAGCCTGTGGTAAACGGTGATCTGACCTTTTTTTTCCCCCATAAGATTGTTTTTTTACTTCCTTATTTAATCCTTTATTTGGTCTAATTTTACATTTGTTTTCAGTGCTTTCTATCTTTTCTCTGTTTTCTCCCCAGATTTGCCCCCCCCCCCTTCTTCTCTCTTATTTCCTCCCCTTTCAATCTAACTTAGAAGAAATACAAAACCATGTAAGAATAAAGCAAGTTCAGGATAGTTTGAAGTCAGAAAAAACTAATTCCTGTTTTGTTTATGTTCTCTGTTGTCTTTATGATAAGTTATTTCAAATGAACAATGTTTTTTTCCAACAACACCACTTGCTGAAAGAAAACTTTTCTATAATCGTATTTTTCACCATGAAAAAGTGATAATTCAAAAGTCATTAAATTTGATCTGACTCACTGCCTGTAAATAGCATGAACACATTTTGATCCATTGCTCTGTCTTTATAGGAAGAAAAGGAAAACTAGTTATTACATTGCAGTGTTTAATAAAAGTTATCTAAAACCATATGCATGCATATTCAGGATTCTGTTTTGTAGCTTGATACTAGTCAACTTCTTATGTCAGTATATGGTATAGATATTTATAGAACTCACCTTAGAAAAATAGCCTCTATTTACCTAAGTGATCTTGCCATAGTTTACAGTATAAGATTCTTCATGAAAGATGAAGCAGAATCTGTGCCTCACAATTGAAATGATCTTTCAGCCAGATAAATATACAGTGGATGCAATACCTGATACAATAAACTACAATTTTCTAAATTGCTTATAAAACTGGAAAGTGAATCTGAACCTGTTACATAAACCTGGGGGAAAAAACAGTTCTAGTAGCTGAATTACATTTAACTAAAACAACAACAACAAAAGTTACAATAGCAAACCAAAGCCAGGTGCATGCATCTTATATAGGTACTACACTGGAAATTTTGTTACAACTATTCAGTCATTGGGTGTTCATGCATTTTCATATAGAACGCATTAGCTTCACAGTTTCACAATTATGTCACTTTGTTTCTTGATTAGTTAGGAAAATAAATATCAAAACAAAACCAACACACTCACAAAACCCAAAGGTGGACTAGAAAACTCACCGTTTTTTTAACAGAGTGGTGCTCTTGGATACTGGCTAAGTAGCAGCTTTTCGAGGAAGCTTAGTGATGAACATGCAGTCAGTTTGGATCCATAAGCTACTGGTTACTAAGGCCTTTAGAGAAATCCAGTCACTTACTGAATATTTAAGCATGAGTGAGTGTCTTCTGAAATGTTGACCCAATTTGTGTATGTTGAAAAGTTAGTCTTTAGTACCACAGATGTCTTTTAGCCTTCAAAATGGTCACTAGCTAGATATGTAGCCCTATAGTAGGGGCTTGCAGTTTTGTAAGCCTGAAATGTGCAAACCTAAGAGATGTGGTTGCATAGGATGACACACTTTAGTTCTCCTAGATTATGTAGACTTCAGCAGGTGATAGAAAAATGGATTTACAATCAATGAGATAAATCTTAATAGCAGATATGGAATTCCTTAGCTGCACTTGCATCATTTTGATAGCTCTTTAGAAAGCTCTCCTTCAGGAAAGTCAGGCTGTGCATCCTTTCTTATGTGGAGTCTTGTATCAGGTCCTTCTTCAGCTAGGGAAGGAAGGATTTGTTCAGTTTTACTCAGCTTTGTCACAGAGTGGAGAATGAGAAATAGAATGGACAGGCGCAGCAACAACAGTGTCTGCGGGAGAAGCTTGAAATAAAACCTCCTTTCACTTCATAGCTTGGCTATGAGAGCAGTGGAAACTGTAGGCAAAGAACAAATTTTATGACAATGTTATCAAAACACTTTAAATGATTCAAGGATTTGGGGGTAAATTCATATAGTCTATTAAGCCTAGATCGGAATACTAGCCGCAAGATCTACCATGCCTCCTGTTCATATAATTCAAATCCTAAAACCAGATATGAACTTTCATAGACTAATAAAAAAGATAAAAAACACTGAGGCTGTTTAGTTTAGAAAAGAGGCGATTCAGCAGGATGAAGGAAAGCGGGGATAGAAAAAATAATAAAAATTTGAACTAAAAATCTGGCCCTCATAAATGCAGGTTTTTGTTGGAGAATACATGAGTATTTAATGACACATTCAGGTAAAAGCTTTTAGGAAATTCTTACATAATACAACCTGTGAAACATTGACAAAAGTTGCCAGTGTGGTGGACAATGCAATAGAGTCAGAAAGATATTAAGAAATACATAAAAAATTGAACTTGATAACTAAAGAGGAGGTTATTTAATAATGTTTTTGAGGGTGGTGATGTAAATTTTCTTTCTTGGTAATTTAAAAAGTGACTGATAAGAGATAGGAAGGAGCTTTCCTCTAAGTGCCCATGCAATAGCTTGAATTATTCGTGAAAGTAGAAAAAGGCAAATCCAACGGAAAAACCCTGTCTGCTGCTCTGACCCTGTAAAGGTAATTCCCAATATTACTACCTATAGCAAACTCCCTTTTGTCTCTACTTTCAGATTTGAAAGTAGTACTCTTGATCCACATTCAAAACCTATTAGTCATACTTCACAAAATATTCTCTGGATCAAATTAAAATGGAAACTAGAAAGAAATTAATATTTTTTGCCTGCACAGACAATTTCTCACTGTTCAAAGATCAAACATGGAAAAGGGGAGATTGTCTGATCAGAAGGTATAATTTGCTACAGAAATTCTGTTGAAACTTTTTAGTTCTTAGAGAAGTCAATTTAAACTTTTCTCCCTTGCAGTGACTTTCCTCATAACAGCATGATACAAGAGCATAACAGCCCAATTCTCTCTCTGTTTCCCATGAAACAATACGTCTGTATTACCCAACACACACCTTTTCCTCTTTACCTTTTTTTCCTCCATTTTTCTTCTTATTGCAGGAGATGCAAGAAGCTAACATTCTGGTAGTCATGTATCAAACTGATGCCTCAATTTCTGCAGCAGTTTGCACAGTATTTATGAACTTTTCAGAGTTTAATCCAAAGTGTTACATTCTCAGGAAAGGGTGCTTTGAACCATGAAAGAAAGGTCTAAATACTTGGAATAGCCAGGCTATTTGATGTACTTCTTGAAATGGGCAGTCTACACCAGTTGAAAACTAACTGTGATCCATAGCCACTACTGAGGAGAAAACAGAGCAAAATATTAAACAGTAAGTTTAGGTACTTAAAAGTTACGTAAGTGTATGGTGATTTTCAGCAATGGGGAAGATCGGTACAGCCCTCACGTTGTTACAAATGATAACATTCCTGGTGATCTCAGGGTGTTTGCTAGAGCCAACACATTCGCACTGAAATAACACAAATGAATCTGTGCCTTTGTTGGCGTCTCCTTCCAGAGAACTGTCATCACCTTTGTTGTCTGACACGTGATTAATATATTTTGAAAGAAACTGATCAACTTATTAACACATCATCTGGTGACCAGAAAATAGGGATGATATGAATTCCAAATTCCTAGATACAGGTTACACAAATTACTATGAGTTAATTGGAACAATTTCAAAAGACCTGATGTTATCACATAAAACCTGTAGAGATCAAAAAATCAACATCTGGCTCAGACGTTGCTATCTCATTAAAGCTTCACTGAGATACACGTTTACTACTTTATTATAAATTTTCCAATGTTATTGATTAAAAAAAAATAGATGGGGCACCTGATATAATTACATACCACTGCACAGTACCTGTAAAATTTAGTCTCACGTTAGTTGTATGGCAAATGAAAGCACAGTGAAATCCAAATTAGACCAAATGACAGAATTTAAAACAAACAAACAAACCAACCAAACTGCCACAGAAATGATAACTTCGGGGGGGGGGGGGGAGGAATACAGTGAGAGAGGGCATGAAAGCAGCAAAAACTCTTCAAGGATATGTAAAAAAAAGACAAAAATCAAGCTCTTGCTGGCTTTGATTTCAGTTCCTTTGTCCCTTTGAAATTCTCAGCCATAATAAATGAATAACAAACAGCCCTTTTGAAATCCAAAAGCTCTAACAATTGCTAGTGCAGTCAGGTTACATTTGTGTGAAAGATACTCTTGAGAACTGCTGAACCTCTACTGAAGTATTATCATTGTGTTACCTAATTTCTTTAATGTTCTTGTGAACTATCTGAAATCTATTATACAGATATAGAATATTTCTTTTAAATAGTGTTTGCAGAGACCAGAGATGAAAACCCCACAAAATCTCAATGCCATTCTGTGTTGAAAGTGTAAATAACACAAAGTGATTTATCATTATGTTGTTCATTATCATATGTTGTTCTCTGTTTATAAAGAAAGATTTACTAAACAAAAGGGCAAGAAAAACATATGAAATCTCTTTTGTTGAAAAAGTTATCCTAGTAATATGAAAATTCAAAAATTAGAACAATATTTTAGTAATAAGCTTCAATTCTTTACACCTGGTCCTTCAAGTTATAGTAACATTTGATTAAATAAAAATGAATATAGATTATACAAACCCTAAATTTATGTAGACTATTAAAAAAAAAGGGAAAATTACAATTGAAGTGCTTCAATTTTTTTTTCAGTATTAGATGTATCTGTAGAAATACTAACACTTTAATGATGTCAGTAGCTGAGTTACTTCAGTAACGTATTCCATTACTGTCATCCCATTCCACAATAATGTTTAGAACAGACAAATATCTGAAAAATAAGTGCACAAACAAGTGACAGTATTCTCCATCTCAGAAGTGCGACTAAGCAATCCAACAAACCAAAAATGTTAAAAGATGCCAGGCAAACAAGACTTCATTCGTCATGCATGAAGGAATATTTCAATTAGTTTAGTGTGGATTTTTGTTTGCCAGTTGTATAAAACTGTATGTGTTTCCCAAGATCATTTGTTTTCCTAGTAAAGAGCCTTACTTCCCAAATGGTGGGCTCCAGAATCAGAGTGTTTTGGAAATTGTCAGATGGAGCAGACACTACAAATTCATCAAAACCAAAGTGTTTGCAGGAGACAGTTCAATTCTGACAAAGTTGTGACAGAAAGGAGGCAGGTTTCCAATAGTCGTCTGCAACGCTAGCTCGCCCACCTGCCTTTTATGAAGGCTGTTGCTGGAGTTCCAAGCTCCCAACTTTTCAGCAGTCCACTTGGCAAGCTCTTGAGGAGCTGTGAGTCCTGGCTCCCAGGTTGCTCTGCCCAGCCAAGGCTTCAAGGCTCTTGGCTTGCTTTCACCTTGCCTGGTGGAGAGTTGAGAAGTCCCCTGAACTTGCATTTCCAGCTCCAAGTGCCCAGCTGCTCAGCAGACCAAGCATTTATGGACTGTGATCTGGGTCTACCTTTCCAGGTGTAGACCCAGATACTTTATAACTTCTAGGATCTGTAGCATCCCACCCAGAGAAATTTTCTTACAGCTGAAACATTTTGCTTTGTAATTCAAACTGAAAAACTCAAAAACATATACTATTAACAGAAAATTGAGATCTGTGAAACAGAATTACTTTTCTATCTGCAGGTCTTCTCAAATAATGATAAAAAATATGCTTTTTAAGCTTTTACTTTCCAAAATACATTTACTTTCCAGATACATCTGCACATAAGATGTTAGAGTAGGGGTCTAGAGAATAAAATAATTTGCTGAGCTTACAGGCTACCACTATTGTTTATCATTGGACATTCCATTTCACTTGTAGCTACTCCACTGGTATAAAAAAGTCCTAAAACAGTGGTGACGCTCGTCTGAAATAGCTCTACTGTTCCCTACTATGTCTTCAGTTCATTTTTAAGGGAACACTAAATAAAAATTTTTCTTTAAAAAAACTTTGGAAAGAGAAAGTCTTATACAGAACCTGCATGCAATGGGAGCTTTTAATGAGAGCAGCAGCATGCTCGTAACATGAATGTTATGTTGTACAAGAAGAGAAGTTCTGTGTGTTTCACTGTTATAAAATGTTAAACAAAAAGAACTAAAATGACATGTGTTCATAAATTCAGAAGTTGTTGGCAACTGAGAATGCTAAAGAGCAAGAGACAGTGCAGACAAGGGTATGAAGAAAAACAGTGGAGTGAATAGGGAGCATGATAAAGTGAATCAAACTTAAAATGCATAGGATATAAAAAAATCACAAAATAGAATATTTACAAAATAAATATTTGAAGTTATAAGTTCAAATATATGATAAATATATAATGAAAACTATACTCTTACATAACCTTTAGCTGTTATTACCAGATTTTTTTTTTTAAACTTTGAACTTTAGAACACGTCAGATCAACAGTTTGGCATAAGGAAGTGTAACAAGGAATCATAGGAAGGCATAATCAGGAACCAAAGAAATGAAGTATTTCAGGCAGCTGGTACTACTGAGCAGACATCCATGTGTTTGGCTGAGGGTTTGTGTAATGTAAAAATAGATTTGTGGGTGAATGACGTCAGTCAGGAATGGAAAAATGCCATGGAATAACAATTCAAGTCAGGAAGAGAAAAGAAGTAAGAAAATTAGTCAAGAAATCACTAAGTCTTAAAATAATGAGTCAGATATGGCCAAAATCATCAACATCCCAGCAATGTGGCATGAAACTGCATTTTTAAATTTAGACTTTTAAAGAGTTTCAAAATTTTGAATTACATGGTGTCTCTGAGTGGTAACTGTATATTGGACTTGTGAAACATATTTACCTTTTATATTTAGAAATTCTATTTCCAACTTTTCACCTGTAGATATGTGCTATTACAAAAAAATAATTCTGAGAATATTTCTCTGGTTTCTGAGTTTACTGATTTTTCTCCAGGAACAGTTTCTTGTGCTTACAGGAGAAGTTAAAATATTCACCTGTTAAATGGATTAATTTTTGCATGAATGAATGAATGAATGAAGCTGTGGACTGATTAAATCATATGGGTTTCCATCTCTGAATCTGGAAGTTTCATTGTTTTGTCTGTTGAGCAAAACAGGCAAGGTGGAGGTTATATAATTCACAGTTTAGGTCACATTTTCCTCCCGTTTTATTTTGGGGAGGCATACCACAAACCTTCTCTCAGGACCTCCTGTTGGGATCCTACCACTTTTCTCGGTCTGTCAGGGGTTAAAGGAATATTATTCCTCCCCAGTGCTGGACTTTACATTTCCCTTTGTTGAACTTCATGAGGTTCCCATCAGCCCATTTCTCCAGCCTTCTGAGATCCCTCTAGATGACAGCACAACCTGGTGTATAACCCACTCCTCCCAGCCTTGCATCATCAGCAAACTTGTTGACTGTAGACTGTGCCCCATTATCTGGATCATTAATAGAGATGTCAAACAGGATTGGACCCCATATTGAACCCTGGGGTACACCACTGGTTACTGGCCTCCAGCTTAGTGCCACTGATCACCATCCATTCCCAACCATTCAGCAGGGTTTCAATCCACCTCACTGCCTGTTCATCTGGCTCATATTTCATCAGCTTCCCTATGAGGGTCTCATGGGAGACACCTTGGAGATCTTTCTGGGGAATCACTTTTCCCAATTCAGATCTCCACTTCACTATGGATAGGTGCTGGGGTCATTTATTTGTTACCCATCAAAACCACATTTTCTCACAGCTGTGCCTTTGTTAAAAATGCCTCAGTGGGTGTGCTACACATCACAGAACATCAAAGGTTTAAAACTGTTTGTTGTCATAGCTATATAATTCAGTACAAGTATTCCCAGAAATAACTCTCCTGATCTTTTCCATTATCTGAACAATAACTTATGACTTTGTCACAACTCCCAGTGACTTTGAAATATCAAGATTGTACTTAAGGTTTTCAAGAAACTGGCTTCACTAATCAACAGCATATTCTTGCTCCGTAAATTGGTTTTGCAGTACCAATCTTTGTCTTAATGACAAAAGAAAAGAAAAAAAAAAAAAAAAAGAAAAAACTCAGCTTGTGTTTAGTTTTTTCATTAGGATCTTGGCTTTTTTTTTTAAACTTAATTTAATACCCACATTCTTTGGTGTCTTCAGAGGATTATCAATTATGTGGTGATGACACAAAAACTTCTTTACCTCAAATTTGTTTCAAGACTTTTTCAATTAAAGAACCCACACTGTGAAAGCTACATCTGTGTGTTTAAGTAAAAATAATTTGTGCCTCAAAGCTATACAACAGAAGAAGAAAAATAAAAAGCCTGTCATCATTTCCAAACGCAATCACTGAAAAAAAGTCAAAGGGAAAGAACAGGCCTGTTTTCTCAAGTTACGTATGTGTGCAGGTTTTTTTCTTGTACCTCATTCTACCATGGTATCATCTCGTTTTTTCAGACAGTACTTCCAATCTGCTCTCATTCTGTTCTTCACCCTACTGTATTCTTTTGCTTTTTAAAATATCTTGATCAGGATCTTCTAATAGTCTTTTTCTCAGTTTGATGTCTTTAGTGTCCTTTACAATGTGATCTCAAATTAGGAATTACAATGAAATCTCAAATATACCTACCAAAATAATATATTGACCCAGCAGATTCAGATCTGTTAGAAAGCTTTCAAAATTGTCTCCATTTTTTCTGGTTTGGTATGACTTCTTTCCCAATAACTTCTTTTATTTTTTGAAGGCATTATAGTTTGAAGTTTTAGGAATGCCTCCTGGTTGGATTACCATTCTTCACTTAACACTACTCCATTAAACATACCTTATTACTCGGAATAAGCAATATTAAATTGCAAGCGGAGTAACAATAAAACTAAAAATCCAGCTGTCTTTTGCTTATCTTGCATTGTAGTAGCACCATTTGTAAAACAGTGAGATGGACCTCTTGCCTGGACCACCTCTAGTGCCTCCTGCCTTCCCTGAGAATAAGAACGATGCTGAAATCTTCGCAGCTCGTGTTCTCATTTACTTTTTCTCCACTTCTTTATCTGTTTCCACTTCTCACTTCTATCAGTGAACTGTGGTTAAAAAGAATGGTTTGATCTGAGGAATCTTCAGTGAAGTAAGGTGTTAACTAATGTATAGCTGAGAAAGAAGACTCTGAGGAAGAGACATCTCTGGCTTTCTTCTCTGCCAAACTCTTAAAACCAAGTGACTCTAAAAGCTGCTATTTGTTTGCACCAGAATATTATTGAGTCTTAAGGAGCCAGTTCCCCTTAGAAATTATCAATGATTAATAATGTAGATTTTAAAAACTCACCATATTATCTGACAAAGTATATCATTGAACTAATCTGTTAATCTTGCATTGTCTTTGCGTTGCTGAACAAGCTAGCCTGCAACAGAATGAAAGAATGAAATAGCTGATGAGGGAAAGCAATCCTTTACATTTTTCTCATGTAATGTACAGAGTTCTTTTACACCTGCCCCACTCCCAATGTCTCTGCAAAAAGGAGTAGAGTTGGGACTCAGTGCTCTTTCATTTCTACTCTAGATATGATGAGAGTGGAACTGAAGTCTACAAAAAGGCTGCAAAAATATCATGGGTGCCATGGTGACTAGTTTCTTTTTATCTCCAACAAGAAGCATGCTGGGCAAAGGAAAGGTTTTGGAAGACAAAACAAGTTAGAAGGTACCCAAAATTCAATGATTACAGCCTTCCTGGATAAAGGGAGTAAACCATGAATTAATCACAAGGGGTAACTTCTGCTATAGTAATTAAGTAATGGAAAATTTTTATTCAACAGCCATTATTTTTCTATTCTGATATATCAAGAACACTTCTTCAGCACACATGATTATACTTCTGCTCTGCATTTTTTCTTGCTTTTCAGTTTAACTCTTTGCTGAATCAAAAGCCAGATTTCTGTTAAAATAATTCCATCTTCATGATTATATAGTTAAACGTCTTGACAAGTGTGAGTATCAAGTCTTTTCAGAACACCTTAATATTATTCTTTTTCTTAGTAAGCAAAGATTTAGTACAGAAAGAAAACATCATAAGTATGATTTGGAACACAATGAATCGCTTTTAAATTAAAAAATGTTAGGAAACAAATTTACTAGTGTTCTTTCCTGCACTGCTTCTTCAAAATAGAAGGCTGACACAATATTTACAATTGCTCACTTTAGCACATACATGTACTAACTTAGGTCTTTCTCTCGCTGTCTTTCAGAGGTGGTTTCTGAGTCTTCATACTCTGGCTAAAACATGTAAAATTTGTCAACTGGATTTTGCAAAACTTAAATAAAACTGTGATGGCTTAGTTCTTTTTAGGAACTGTGTAAAAAAATAAGCCATGAGGGAATATTCAGATTTAGGAACATTAACCCCTGAAGACAATATATTGCTCAGATTGCTTGGCTGGTATCCATATAATTTGTTAGTGGCTCTTTATGCTGGAACCAGCAAGCTATTTTAATTAGACTGAAAAATTAAAATCCTGGCTATGTTTAGTCATCTAAACATAGGCATCCAGGGCCATTTGAGGTACACAAGGATATCCTGGCTGGCTTCTGGCTGCTTCTCTGGAAGGAGATGGTCATATATCCAATAATATTTATGTACTGTACTATATTTGCCAGTATTGTATAAGTATCTTGGATACTGTATGGCATTTCAGACAGCATGAGATGATGACATTTAGACAGCTGGACTTAGCTTAAGGGGCATAATCAAGTGCAAGAATAGGACAATTACATCTGGGTGTCCATCTGTAGATATCTGTACGAGATAGATTATAGCTAGTAGAAACCAAATCAATACAGTACATGGAGCCTGCAATAGTATTGGATCAGTCTAATGTGGAAACCTAGAACTTGATTCAATTGCTCACACAGAGATATTTAATATAATTTGAGTTAGCCTGGGGTATTCTCTCTGCCACTTATCTACCACTCCAGAAAGGTAACCAGTCTCCCACTGCTTGACCCTGGCAGATGTCTCGGGTATCCTAGGGTGTCTCAAATGTCATTAGAGGCTTATATTTAAGCAAAGTAATTGGGGTGCCATTGACTAATTTACTCTCTTTCAACTGACTATAATAGAAGCTCAGATATCTAACTCATGCAAAGACTTTTACTTGAAGACACCTAAAAGCAGTACCTTAATCTCAAATATAACACACTTGCTGTTTATTTGGGTGCACAGCTGTATGCCTTTGCTAATACTAGTTTTCTCTTCTCTGTCTCAGTTAACTGATATATACACTACAGGGATAACGATGTTTTCCTCTATTGCATTGGATTATGTTTACAATAGTCAATAATTTATAAATCTCCTGCTTCCCAAAATTTATCAGAAGAAAAGGTGCTATACATATGCAATTAAGGTTTTGTCTCTTGAAAAGTTTTTCATCACTGCATACTATGATTTATGTTTGATCAAAATGATGGGTTTAAATCTAGTCAGCTTTTTTCTTGCAGACAAATTTTTAGTTTGCCAGTAAAGAAGGGGTTTTACTATGCAGTTTCTAGTTGTTCAGTAGAGGGAAAGCAAATCATGAAGTGAAAACATCACTCCAATGAAATGATGCAATTTACACTGAAAGGGTAATTTTCACTTTTTGGAAATTGCTTTAAAAAAACATTAACAATTAAATGAAAGACAATCTTAGTCAAATATTTTAAACTCCTATGAAACTGAAATACTGCATTAATGTGGCATCCACACCAATCTAGTATAGGAAACAAAATTTAAAAGAAAACAGACTAAAATAACAAGGTGACTGAGCTCCATTTAGATCACTTTTGTCTATCGCCTTCATTTGGGAAGGTGCTTTAACATGTCTTCCTTAAACTAGGCATATGAAAATATGAAGTGATTAACCCCAACCTTCTTCTCTTTAAAAGGAATAACTCTACTACTGCAAGGCTTGACAGCATTTTTATTACTACCTTCTTCATTCTTCAGAGCAGTAAAATTAGAAAAAGTTGGGCAGAGCTGATCAGGTCAGCTTTGCAGATCTTAGCAAAGACAGCTTCATGTCAGTATTTGAACTGAAACTTGGAATTCTTTCCAAAATGCAGGGACCTGAGTTTGTCTATTCCACCAGCAGTGCATCAGCTGTTTTCCTCTCTGTTCCTGAACACCATGAGTGTTTCTTCTATGAACAGCAAGAGCATGGAAGGCTATAGAAGTACACCTCGAAATACTTAACTAAGTAGACCTCTCAATGCAATGGCATTACTGCATGGCAAAAGTTCCTGGAATATGGTGGTAGGCTGTTCTCGACCACACTAAAAGTTGCTCAATAAAAGTATATTTGAAAGTTGTTCTTTACACTGGAGCTTTGTATAGCACATTCAATATGACAGGTTTTGATGGGTTTCTTGCTCAGATAGGACTTGAAATCAGTGAGAATAATCTGAATTATATCAGCCAGTGCTCATTTAGCCTTTGGTATCATGACAAAAGATTTCCTTGTTTCGGCACTTGTCTACTGGATGATATGGCTGGATATCATGGATATGACAAATTACGTAGATCAGAATCAATCTACGTACTTTTAATCATCACAACAATATTTTTTAGAAAGTGTGTTTTCATCAGATTAATCACCTGTTATTCTGTTTAGCACTTAGTGGCTAGGGAACAGATGTTACCAAAATGTAGATGAGTTTGCATGAAGAAATCAGAATTTCCAAGTCACTTCAATAGAGATATTTAATTCGTTCAGAAACATTAATTACCTTTATAATATTCAGTAAATGATTTCACAGGTAACAAAAATCTTAAAGTGAAAACTTGGCTAAAGTCTTCATAAAAAAACATAAAAACCTTCTGTTGCTTTTACTAGCATTATTCAAATGGTCACTTTTGCAACATTGGAATTACAGAAATGGAAAGGGGATCCACTGAGCCTGATTGTGACATCTAAGTCAGACATGATACACAAGTTTTGGGCACCTAAGATGGGCTTTTAGGGATGGATCTCTCTTACCCTCAAGATGAGTGCAATGTAGATGTTTATGCCTGAGGTAATCATCTAGCCTCCTTGTATAGAATTTGGAGAGTTGTAAGCATTTGAAATAGCCATATGTAGAGCAGTATTTATCTTATTTTAAATGTAGACTGTAGGAATTCAGTTGAATTCCAGGAAAACCTATTACTTTCTCTTGACCATGAAGAAAATCTTTGAGTTTAGCTCAGATGTACACCTCTACACTGTAGTCATCTAAATTTGACATACAGAAATGGACACTTGGTCCTCCTAAGGGAAGTGCCTAAAATACATGAAAAGAAATTGGGTCTTCAGAAGATTTCCAAAGAGAGCTCATCTTTTTTTTCTGGTGGTTGTCTAAGGAGCTAACAGTGTGATTGGTCCTAGAGGCACTTCTTTTTATAAATCTACCCAATAAATTTCCCTCTAACAACACAGACATCTGATGAAGCAGAAAGAGTTTTGGGGTTTTTTTTAAAGTAACAAGCAAACAATTTCTTCATCTTTTGAATTCTCTCTTTCAAACACCACAAACACAAGGCATCACATCCCGAAGCTCCTATGTATATAAGGACAACTTCATCAACAATCCCTGTGGGCACTCTGTGGGAATGAATCTTTATCAAATGTCATATCTGGACCACTATGCAGCCAGGAATGAAAAAGTCCTGGAGTCAAATGTTGAAAAAGCCAGAAAGGCAATTTTCACAAAGAGAAGGCACAGTTGTCTAGTCATCCCCAGCCTCTGCAATCTGCAGATGTTTTAGATTAGACTGTCTTTGTATTTAAAAAGTGAAACAAAATAAGTTGTTCCATCAGGAGTAGAAAAAGTGATGTCTGGTTTCCTATGGCAGATCTTCATCTACCCTTGTGCCTCCCAGCTCTTCACCATGTCATTATTATATCCATTTGACACATCTTTCACCACAGTGCTGAGTGTTTTCTTACAACACTCTTAGCTCCTATGTTCTCAGGGAACCTCCAGTGGGCCCCTGTCCTCAATAGGTAAGAAGTTCATACAATTTTAAAAACCACATTTCTATTATGGATTGTCAGCAGGTGCAGATACTTTAGAGATATGTGGCCTGCAGATTTTGAATGGACGGGCAGATGTTGCCTAAAAAGGATGGGAAATCTCATGAGCTTTCCAGAACTTTCCCACAGCGAGGTCATAGAAACATATAGATTAGAAGGGATCCCCAGAGGTCATCTAGTCCAACCTCCTGCTCAAAGCAGGAGTTACGGCAGGTTGCCCAGGGTCTTGTCCAGTTAATATGAAAGTATCTCCAAGGATTAAGATTCCTCAACATCTCTAGGACTGTTTTATAATCTTTGACCATCTTCATGGAAAAAAATGTTTCCCTTATATTAAGTCAGAAATCCCCATGTTCCAGCTTGTGACCATTGCCTCTCATCTTTCCACTGTAAAATTCTGAGAAGCATTTGGTTCTGTCTTTTCCTGTTATGCAGCTGTAGAAGTTGTACATCACTAATAGGGCCTCTGCCCAAAACCCAGAGTTCATTTTTGAAGTCACAAAGTCATCGTCAAAGACTTGGTGAAAAATGCATAAATGCTGAGGTACTTGAAGGGATGAGAAGTGTGCAGTGTAACTGCATAAGGACTTTTTGAATAGGAAATCATCACTATAAACAGGATGAATACCAACTAGATATGCTAATCAGTAGGCTGAAGTCAAGTTCTACTTTGCTGGCTTTCATTCTGGCCTCATGTTTCCAAGGGTATTCAGCAGCCTACCTTCACCAAAAGGCTGAAGACCTTATTCTTAGGAAGACATATTTTAGGATGTGGGTTCAAAAATGTTAAACACAAAGATCTACTTCTCACATGATTGTTTCCATCACCAGGTTATTTTACAAGAAGTGTACACCATAACTACAAAAGTACATGTACACTTCCTACAGAAGTTTATCCTAGCCTGAAGGTCTTTTGCTTTTAAGAATCTGTTTCAAAGAACCTGTATTCTGATTCAGATGTTATGGTAAGACATTCAAAAATGCAAAGTCCAGATGCAATGGAAAATCTGGTTTGTGGAAAAATCTGCAAATAAGTCTCAGAATTAGCCAGTTTTATAAGCCAGTATGAGGATATTCCAGCTGAACCACTGAATCATCACTGCAAGTGTGAATGTCACTGCAAGTAACTCAGCCAGTCTTACAGACAGTGATGTATGGATCAATGAGATTTATGAGGAAAGATTCCATCAGCTGTTGAGTAAAGTGAAAAAGTGATCTCAAAAGCCATGGATGGTTTTAGGATAATGATATGCAATTTATATTATGGGACCACATACCAACACCACATATATTCACAAGCAGACTTCAACATGGCCAAAATAAACTCTGAAGCCACTATAAACCAGCCACTTAAGCTCAGAAGGGGAATTCAGAATGATAAGGTAAGTGCCAAAGTTCTTCTTAGGTGGAACAAGGGGAGACCTGGAAGTCTCAGAGCAGCGTTTTTAATACCACATGGGATAAACACAAGCCACCTGATAGGAAAAACCTAGGGCAAGAGCAAAGGAAGGCTCTGAAATTACATTGCCTTCCTGGACCACTATGCTTATTTGACATCCTAAGTAAGAATTTATTTTAGAATGAGAGTCACAATCCAAAACCTTCTACTGGAATTAAGGTAGTTAGTGTAACCCATATATAATCAGAAAGGAGTGATCATTTTCTTTAAGAAACAGAAAGCAAAGCTTTTAAATGTAGTTGAATGTTCCCTTTGGAAATGGGAATTTCTTCTTCCCATTTTTTTGTGTTGGAGGGAATGACCACAGCTGTTTTGTGCCTAATGTTATATTGTAATAGATTGTCTGAATATGTTATCAGGAGATAAAGCTACAATACATTCTTCCATCTAGCCACACTTTTCTATATATAAGGAAAAAAAAAAGACAAAATAAGTCTAGGGCCATTTTTAAAAAAAGAAGACTATTGATGTAAGTATTAGATATTTGAAATTTGAGGGCAAGAGGTACAGGCCAGTTTTTCATGCTGCTTCCTGAGAAAAACAATTTCTCCCTTTCAGGAAAACTCAGTGACACACAGTCAATGAATGATGCTGAATAGGGACGTTTAGACAGGAATATTTTCCATATGAGAATCTTATGTAAATTGCTCTTTATAGGCACCACAGCCAAGGTGACTTCTGCTTTAGAGGCAGAAGAGGTAGAACTTGGAAGTCATCATTAGTAAGTTAAAAATATTGCTGGGAGGTGTTGCAGGGCCACATGATAATCAACTTAGAGGGGCAAGATCATGAAAGACAGTAAAGAAAAGAAAAGCTGTGTTTTTAAAAACTTACAGCAAGGAAAATGTGATACCTCTTTTCAATAGAACAAATGCCTCAACCTAAGCCAGTGGGTGTTCTGGAAGCTTGTCCCAAGCTGTACTCCAAACTGCATAATCGAGATGCTCTTTGCTGTAAATTCATAGATCCATGGTTTCTTCCTATGAAATTATTTAAAAAGTTAGCATCAGCAGCAACCATTCATCTCTGAAATAAGACAATATTTAATCATGAATAAAGAAAAAAGGTGGTGTTCTTTAAGAATGTTACTGACAGACACAAAGAGGTATATTTTTGGTTCTAGGGAAAAAAAAAATTGGTGCTCTATAATCTTCGCTACCTCCATGTGGATTTCCTGTGGACTGCTGCTTCCTTTATTCTGTTATTACAGAAATACTAATCAAAAAAATAAGAAGTGACAGCAGGTCAGAGGAAGGACAGAGAAGAATGCGGGTGATGATAGTTTCTGATCACTTTCTGCTTCTCAGCAAATTATTAAAAGAATGCAAAATTTAATCAGACTTACTGAAGACTTACTAGGGGTTGTTAACACAGCAGGTTTTCTTCTATTACTGTTAACATTAATAATAGCACTTTGTTCGTTTACTTGCTTGTCTGTAACATTCAGAAATGTTTTGTGGATTCAGTGTTGGTGGGATATATTATATCTGTGGAATATTTGGCTGACTTGTTATTTATATCTGTAATTGTTTTTAGCATAGTTTAGAAAAAAATGTACAGATATAAATGTTGCAATCTTCTGAGTTCCAATTTTATAAATTATTATAGGTATAAAAACATCTAAAATTTTTCAAAGGTTCATGGAAGAATTGTGCACCAAAGAGAAGATGTATCTAGGTTAACTTTAAATATCCGTGATGTATACATCCAGAACAAAACTAATAGGAGAGGTTGTTTTTATAGAAAAAGAAAGAGGAATTAGTGCTTTTTAGGGTGTGATTAATCTAATCTATTTTAGGTATTTAATTTATAATGAGATGAATTAGATGTTCTGATTCATCTCTGTTTACAGTTAAGGGAACCATAGGTCACCAGCTAAGCTCTACAAGCCAGCTCTTTAAATTTTATGTCAGATGAATTTCAGCCTCAATTTCTAGTTTCACTAGTTTCTAACAGGAATAGAACATTTATTGAACTGAATGGCTTTGAAAAATATCATTCTGCTGGTTTTCTATGATCCTCCTATACTCACCATTTTACATCAGATATGTAACCTGTTTTACTACTTTTAAGACTTCATTTGTAGCACCTAACCTGCTAGAATCCAAACCACAGTCTTCCTCGATCGAAATGAACATTGTTTACTCCTGACCTTTGAGTAGCACTCATGCCTATGTGGTAGAAACACAGCCAGGATACTCATAGCCCACTTATTCCAGAAATTTTCTCCTGTCCTTGTGTTCAGAATGTTTTGGGCTACCAAGGAACAGCAGGGAGAGTAAAGTTCTCCCATCCTTATTTTATTTTACACATTCATTAAGCATAAATCTCCCAAATCTTTCTTCAGCTATTGTTATACCTCCTGTGGGATACATCATTATATTTCCCTTTTAAGTTCATACTGAACACCATATAAAACTCACTCTGAGTATCCAGGTATCTATGTGCAATATGAGTCATTTTTCTTTGCAACAAAGCAGGTGGCTGCATCTTCAGAGACTAGAAGATAAAACTTAGTAATCATAGTGTCTGAGCTGCATTCATATTGCTGACTCAACAGCTGGCATTATCCAGTAGTGAGTGCTGCGGGAGTTAAAATATAAATGGAGGATCAAATAATAGAGGATAGCAGAGTAAAATGCAAATCGAAGACTATATTTCATGGGAAGTAATTTCACAGGACAAAAAATGGCTGCATGGTCTAAATCTGTAATAACAACTTTAAAGCCATATGCTGTGCTGAATCTGTACCTCTCACATCTTGCATTAGGGCTGGAATTTGAGATACTGAAAGCTTGAAGATTCTCCTTTTTAAAAAGTTAACATATTTCCTTGTATTATAATTATAATATCAAGGCTCACGAAAGGCTGAGTTAGTGGGATCCTTCTGGAGTACAGGGACATGTATATTTTTTGATTCCTGCTATAGTTCCTATATAGTCAGTAAGACTTTGTAAAGCTCTTTTTCTATTGTCTATGACCAGAAAATACCCAGAGAGTAATATCTCTGCAGTTGCCTTAATGCTGCTTGACATTCATAAAGTTATAAACAAATAAACCCAGGTCACTGAAAATCATCCACAACAGGAAAAAAAATAGTGAAAATGGGGTTAAAAGAAGAGGGAAAGAGATACACAATGTGAAATAACCTGGCTCCTCTAAGAAGTCAAGAGTAAGAGGAAAGAGAAGGAAGATAAGAAAAAGAGTGTCAAATAGTCATGGAAAACCACAAAGTAATCACAGCAGGGTGCCTTGATATTGCTTTGCAGTGTTTTCACTGTGATGTTGCATCAATACAAGAGTACATTGGGTCATGTCAGGGTACATGTTGCAATTATTTTGTAGTTCTCTGTGACTTTATTCATTGACTTTATCATCTCTTTAGCTCTTCACTGTTGAATACCACTCAGTTAGGTATTCAAAGCACTGGATGCCTCCTAATATGCTTTAAAATTTGGCACTTCTGTGTGCTCAGTTATTTTTCAGACCACTCTTATAGAACTAGTTCTGGAATGAATTACCTTGAAGCCTGGGGGAAGTTGGGGCGGGGGCGGGGGGAGATTAGTTCATAGAATCATAGAATCGTAGAATCATTTCGGTTGGAAAAGACCTTCAAGATCATCAAGTCCAACCATTAACCATGCCCCCTAAACCATGCCCTGGAGTACCCTGTCCACTCGCTTTTTGAATACCTCCAGGGATGGTGACTCAACCACTTCCCTGGGCAGCCTGTTCCAATGCCTGACAACCCTCTCAGTAAAAAAATTTTTCCTAATATCTAACCTAAATCTCCCTTGCCTCAACTTGAGGCCATTTCATATTATATAAATCCATGGACACATGAAAAAATAGGCAAGAACTGGCAGAACAGGGAAAAAGTGCTTGAATGGAGTTTTTAAAATTTCATGTATCAAAGGGCAGCTCTAGATTAATTAGAGACATTCATAAGAAAAAAATAGAATTGATGGCATTAAGCATAATACACTCTTTTTAAATCTCTTACACTTGCTTTAAATAGAATTCATGGTCCTAACAGAAAAAATATTCTTGTGAAGCCCATGCAGCAAAGCCCTGGTGATCAGATTGATCCATGAGAATCATTTATATCTCATAAGCATTTAGAAATCAAGAAGCATTTCAGCAACAAAATAAAGTGAAACAGGTCTAAGTGATGACAGACAATGGTGCCATATGCTCAACATAATAAGAATAACTCAGGCAGAGTGTTTCCTGCCAATTACTTACCCATTCTCTCATTTGCAATGATGATCTTGGTGGGAAACAGAAATTGAGTAACATCCAAGCTAACAGATGTCTCTCAAGAAGTGGCTTTTTCTATACTTAGCAGATCTACAGTTTAGAGCACAGTAATCCCTCTGCATCATGGAGAAATATGACACCTAATCGCGTTTCATTGCATGGACACAACAAATGGCACAACAGGTAAATACCTTTTCTGTCACTAATCAATAATTTTCTTCAAAATTACTTGTCACTGCTACTCCAGCTTCAAAAAGAGAGGAAGATTTAGTTTCTCTTTTTCTGCAAATTACCTGCTTAAAGCAGGTTTTTGCTTACATTTTTCCCTTCCTACTGGAAGACATAACGTAGCCATTGCTGCCATAAAATAGGTCTAGCTGGTGCAAAAGATATCAAGACCGTGATTTCTATTTTTATAATAGCAGAGCTTTCTAAATTGATACTTAAGCTCCCGAGCAACTATCCTGACTTTCCAAAACATTAAGTAGTAAACGTAAAGTCATTTTTTAAGAAGTTATTAAGTATTACGGACATGACTCATAACAGATTGTCGTGGTTTAACCCCAGCCAGCAACTAAACACCACGCAGCCGCTCACTCACTCCCCCCCACCCAGTGGGATGGGGGAGAAAATCGGGAAAAGAAGCAAAACCCGTGGGTTGAGATAAGAACGGTTTAATAGAACAGAAAAGAAGAAACTAATAATGATAATGATAACACTAATAAAATGACAACAGCAATAATGAAAGGATTGGAATGTACAAATGATGCGCAGTGCAATTGCTCACCACCCGCTGACCGACACCCAGCCAGTCCCCCCGAGTGGCGAATCCCTGCCCCCCACTTCCCCGTTCCTATACTGGATGGGACGTCACATGGTATGGAATACACCGTTGGCCAGTTTGGGTCAGGTGCCCTGGCTGTGTCCTGTGCCAACTTCTTGTGCCCCTCCAGCTTTCTCACTGGCTGGGCATGAGAAGCTGAAAAATCCTTGACTTTAGTCTAAACACTACTGAGCAACAACTGAAAACATCAGTGTTATCAACATTCTTCGCTCTGAACTCAAAACATAGCACTGTACCAGCTACTAGGAAGACAATTAACTCTATCCCAGCTGAAACCAGGACACAGATATACACGTAAGTGTTAATAGAAAGTCATTGTTAGAGAGGTTTATAAGGTTAGGTTTATAATTTTTGTTGTAATAGAAATATAGGTTCTTCTACTGAGAAGATAGTATGGCTTATAATGGCCAGATGAATTCCAGATGGAGAAAAAGTGTAAGTATCAAGACAGGTTAATGGTATATATACAGGGTGCAGAAATAGCCTCTTGTGAGTTAAACAATCTGTCACATTGCCCAAATATTGAATTTTGCATATGCAGTGAATAAAAGAAGAGAGAAATTAAGTTTCTGGGAGCCATTCACATATGTTCTATCACAGAAATTTTATACCTAATTCATTTTTAAAACCATTAAAAATGACAAATTATAATAAATGCAATTTTCCAGTAGACAATCCTCTGCAGGAAAAACTACAATGCAAATTACAATGAAAAATCCAACCAGCTATGCTTATCCTTCAGTGCAGGTACCTAAATCCTTTTAACAGTAGTGAAAGTGGTGTACACATGTAACTGGGAGAATTCAAACCTTATAATTTGTTGATGAATTTGTTTTATGGTCGTCAACATTTCTGTAAATTTTAATGGGAATGCATCATTATAAAAGCAATTTTCTCTTCAGGAGTAAATACTCCAGTGAAACAATCCTCTTTTACATTATGTTGCATTATTATTAGAATAGAAATGCAGCAAATCCAGGCCTGTAATCTGTCAAAGTTGGCTTTAAATATGCCCAAAACTGCCAGGATATATTTAATCTACTAACTCGCTGTGGTTGTTTTAATTTTTTTTCTTTTATTGTCCACTTTCTTTTTACTTATCTGAGAAATGGGATTTTGCTTTGGTTTATATACCACAAGCTGGGAAAAATCATTATCAAATTTCCTTTACACTGATTCTGAATTCATTCAACTATGATACATGATCAAATGTGTATTTTTTAAAATAATCTTCCATATTTTATGTCATAGCAACCATGACTTTGTTTCATGTGGTAATTAATAGGAGTTCCTGTTAGACACAGAGCATATTCTGAATGCAGAAATAGAAAATCTGTAAATTGCCTTGTCAAACCTCATAAATCATCTGCTGTCCGAAGCATGTAGCTCATGTGCACTGTTCTTTCTTTGTGCTTTGAAACTTACTTCATGTGTCCTCAAAAAAAAGAAAGAGTTAGACATAGCATCCATTAATACAGTAGATGAAAATTACTTGAGGAAGTCATGGTCAATGAGACATCAGACAAGGATAAGGACAAGTGAAACTGCATATATTCACTCACCTGACTGAACTGGCCAGCTGTGTTGGGTTTAGTATCAATATAACCCTTCAGGAACTCAAGAGAATTTTCACTAATTGTCCTATGAACTTTGTCACCATTCAACCTCTATGTTTGTCACATATACGTAATTATGTTCGTATGTGGCTACTCTAATTCTGCTCCAAACTCACCACTCTGACAGGCAGAAATCATCGGAACATGAGAACACACAAAGGGCATGCTCATTTATTTTGGAAGAATCCCTGTACCACTTTGAAAGACGTAACATAACTCACTGTGCCAATTATCAGCCACTGCTGGATCTTTTTCATGAAAGGAGAACATTCAAGGTAAAGTCATCCCTAACTGGGCTTTGGGAACGACAAAGGCGCAGCTAAGATTGAGTGGCAATCATGAAAAGCATCGCCACCAAGTGTGAAAACTCAATTTACATTTTGATCATTCCACTAATTTCAAAGTAAAACTTCACCATATAAAAATATTAGCACTTAATATTTACTCTGTGCAGGGCGCATAGCTGCAGGAAAGACAGTGAAGAGCAAAGCCTTAGGGGAATGTTTTGCTACAGGAACTCTGTTGGCATCTGATTTTTACTTCAGACCAATGTAAATGTGAATTAACAACACTAGTATAAATAGTTGCATGATAATGTAAAACAACTCCCGGTAAAGGAACAACAAGGTTCCAGAGAGGCACTTCAGTCTGATTTCTTTAGGAAATGAATGTTACGTCCCCTGTTTGTGTATGTGCCAGTTGTTATGAAATCGGGATGTCTGGTCTATTCCCTCTTAGCATTCCCTTGCCAGTATTAGGGAGAGCAACCCATGTGCCCAAGCCAAAGGGTGAAATCAGATGCAAATATCAAAGAAATGACAGGTTTTTTGTTCTGAAGCAAACTACGCTGATCTTGTACAAGGCTGCTCAACAGGACCACCCTACAATCCCAATCACATAATTTACTTAAATGACTGCTTACCACCCTCATTCCCTCCCAAATAATGGCCAATCTCTATTTATGCTTTCCCCATTTGCCACAGTTTTGTTGACTTTATATATCTTGATTTGCTATTTATCACGCAGTTGCCCAGGTAAGCTTTATGCTGATAAAAAAAAGTGCACGGGTTTTCTGAATGGATTCACTGCCTGTGCAAGCACTGAATGTGCTTAGAACAAGAACCAAAAAGTGCCTGGTCCTTAAGCACCCCACTGCTATTACAAGTTACCTGAGCGCAGCTGGGCCCTAAACACATGGCAGCTGATGTGGTCTGTGGGAGGGGCAGCAATGAGGTAGAAAAGGCAGCTGACTGCAAAGTCCCTTGCTGGGTGTTGAGTGTGTGATGTTGAGCTGCCTGGACCAGAGGCAGGTCTATAGAGCTGACAGGATGGAAGCTGCAGAGTACATCTGCTCACTGAGAAATTTTTGCTGTCATGAGGCTAGTCACTGTTCCCATTGAGGAACTGCTGCTTTTAGAAAGGACTCACGTTCCCCTCTGTGCACCATCCAGGAGAGGCTTGAGAAAGATATGATTGTACAGGTAAGACTGCAATGATTCTTTCCCTTGGTCTCAACAGGAATAAATCTTCAGAGTAATTTTGTTTACAGCATAACGGGAGCTTGCCAGTTATGTATCACATAGTTTGAGCCCTTCCATATTAAATATTTAGTGTGGTATAGGATTTGTCTACTTGAGAGGAATATAAGGCAACTCCAGAGAGGGATTCATCCCATTCTAAAGTAGGTTTCTGAAATCAGTAGGATGAATAATCCTGTGGAAGCACATTTCTTTCTTCATGGACTAGCTTTAGGTCAGATGCCTACTACTTATGTAGCTAAAGTTTCTTAAAAAGAAACTTACACAAAGAATTGTTTTTTATATCAGTGCAGCTGTGTTTATGCCAGAACTTCATATTCTGACAATTCCTAAAATGCAGGTAAGCATAAAAGTCAGCATGAATTTGAAAGATAGAGGCTCTCAAAAGGAGCGATTAAAAGAAGGCAATTACATGGGAATAGATAAAAGAAGGGATGCAAAACTGTAAATAATGGAAAATAACCTCTTGCTTGAGCAAGATGGTGCTTAATAATTACAAAACCTATTAAGTTACCCTTTAAAGATTTGATGTAATTTGAGCTTGATAAGAAAACATTTTTTGAAGTGATAAAACTAAGATGTTAAATAGCTTACTCTTCCTCTGCAAACTAAAAAATAATTTTATATCAATGCTTTTTACAAAGAAAAATTATTCATTCTTTTAGTAAAGGTTAGATTTAGCTACTTTCCTCATACTACATAGTCATTCATATTTCATGAATTATTACATTATAGCCTTCTGGTTCTGTCACTATATTATTCAAATTAAAATATGACTTAATGCTTACTGACAACACTGGATTAAGCCATCATTGCTCCATAGTTTGGAGTTGACCAAGATCAGCAGAACCTGAGGATCTAGTTTATGTGTAGAAAAGATTCCATGGAAAAAACACTGGGAACATCGGGATTACATTGAAATTTTCAAACACAAATTGTACCCAAGTGTTGAAACCTTGAAATATTTAGAGTTTTTTTCTGCTTTTGCATTATTTTTTATTACTTTTGAATATCTCTTCATTATTGTATTCTTTTTCTCTGATGGAAAAAAGAGTCTGCCAAATTTTTAATTTTCACCTTTATTTAGACTGAAAGAACATTTAAAGCATTTGGTATTTCCTATAAAATATGAGATTCCCATATTTTAGTGAGCTCTAATTGAGATATAAATGCTACCTCCTTATATTTATTTGCAACTGGTCTTTATTCTCTTTTCTGAGAAGCAGAGGATAATGTAAGAAGATGATATAACTTGTCATTGCTGATTCTAGTTCCCTAATTCTTTGCCTTGAAATACATAAATACTAATATGTTTATCAAAGTAGCAGAAACAAGTTTTTAATGATGCTGATAACATAATCATAAATTTTCTTACATCGTATTTGCTATTGTCATTAAATGGTGTCCTGGCTTCAGTTGGGATAGAGTTAATTTTCTTCCTAGTAGCTGGTATAGTGTTACGTTTTGGATCCAGCATGAGAAGAATATTGATAACTCACTGATGTTTTCAGTTGTTGCTAAGTAGTGTTTAGACTAAGTCAGGGATTTTTCACCTTCTCATGGCCGGCCAGCCAGCAAGAAGGCTGGGGGTGCACAAGAATTTGGGAGGGGACACAGGACAGCTGACCCAAGCTGGCCAAAGGAATATTCCATACCATGTGATGTCATGCTGAACAATAAAACTGGGGGTAGTTGGCCAGAGGGTGGCAGCCTGTTGCTTGGGGACTGGCTGGGCATCAGTCATCAGGTGGCGAGCAATTACATTGTGTGTCACTTTTTTGTATATTTTTTTTTTCATTATTTTTCCTTCCTTTTCTGTCCTCTTAAACTGTCTTTATCTCAATCCATGAGTTTTACCTTTTTGCTAACTCTCTCTCCCGTCCCACAGGGGAGGGAGTGAGAGAATGGCCTTGTGGTGTTCAGCGCCTGCTGGGTTAAACCATGACAGATGGTATTATAAGTGACATTATTATCAGTACCTATTTTAGAATAATAAGAATTTAAAGTAATAGAAGCAATCTGCAACTGGGGTGATTGACCTTTCTAAGCCCTGCGTTAGTTTAGGTGTAAATGTGATACATCCATTACATCAGACTTTTTCCTTGAAAAGTTTGTCCTAGAAAGTCATATTTGATGTGGCTGCAAGTAACACTGACAAGGGTGTATCTTGTTTATCGATATCTGCAGAGGCATTTATTTGGACGCAAAAGTGTGGTGAGTCAGAGTCTGTTTTTCAAAATAAGACCTTACCACTTGATTTTAGTAAGTATCTTACCCTGCTTGGAGATTTAGGAAGGAAGGGAATTAAAAATGGAATGACCATGGTATGAGGAAAAGGTGTGTAAGTGTTTTCTTCCATACTGTATTCTATCATGCAAGTTTGTTTTGAATGTACATATCATTGTGTGCAATTCATATTATAAATATACTCCTGTTATTACTTTCTATGCTCCAGATCTGGAATTTACTGATATATCTTAGTAAGCAGCAACAGAGCAATAAGATGACAGTGAGAGAAATCTGATATTTTTGTTGCTGCTGTGCCTAAGAACTCTAGTCATGGACAAGGATGTATCAACAGAGACTGAAGCTATGTTGAATTAATCTCATCTAGATTTAAGTGCTTAAGTGAGGATCTAGATTAGTAGTGTAGTACTGATATTTTATAGTCTACCTAACAGAAAGCAATAGACTATCAGTGCAACTCTGTGCATCTAAGATCTACTTGAATTATGAGATCCATATGAATAGTCTATGAACTATGTATATAAACACTTATAGGATTATTAATCTTATGCTTAAGCATCAATAGCCCATGAATATTCCACTTTATATAAGGCTTGTGCCCATGAGAAAAATTCTTTTGATGATTTGGCTGCATTGATGCAATCTTCTGTGTAGAGACACTTTTATTCTGATTTTATTGATTTTATTGACATTAGTAATGAGTTTTCTTAAACGAAATCGATATTAGGCATTCTTTAGCAAAACCGACAGTTCCCACCCCTGTGCTGTTGCAATGAGTACAATTTTGAAATGCAAATGAGGCCATTTTTTAAAATAAGTGTACACTGTAAATTTATGGATTCAGAAAATTTGGCACAAAGAGCAAAATGTTTCTCTGCAGATATCTGTGGATTTGTTTCATATGTCTGCTGAGGCTGAAAGGCAGATCCAGAGTACTCAGTTAAAACCAAGATAATTGTAAATCTTCCACTATAAGGGGAGGTGCAGAGGTCGTGAATGATTACTGGAAAAAAAAAATTAGTGGTAATTTTATTATCTGGTAATGCACAGATAAATCAAAGCAGCCAAAGTCCAGTGTTACCCCATCACCTTTCCCTGTCTAGTTCCTTTTTATATTTCTGCTTAAGATTTTTAAAATCTTCATTAACCTTTTTCAGCAGCTTCTATATTAAAACAGGAAAAGACTGGCCTACCCCCAAATTATTTCATGTATGACCTTGAGTTTGATTGTGAAAAAGACAGGAGCAGGTTTCTGATAATTCCTATAAATATTACTATATATTACATTCTTTCTGTACAAAATCCTATAGGTTCCTTTACGTTTGCTTAGACATTATTTTTCCTATGCATTCGAGATAAGGGACTCTTTGTAAAATAAGAGCTAACTGCTGCACAATGTCTCCATTTAGGAATTCTTAACATTTTTTCACTTATTCTTCAGTTAAGTTTCGTAGTTCATTAGCTCTGTTTGTCTAAAGATATTTTTAATTCCTGAAGCCTCAATTTATCCCTCACCTTCTTAATGGACTTTTAATAAGTCCTTATACCTTTCCACTTAAAATTTGCTGTGATAATCAAAACCTTCACCTCCTTTGCATTCTGGTTTGTGTTACATTTTGTCTATTATCAGACTTTCAGAAGAGATGGGAGAATTAGATCCATTAACTTTCTTACTTTTTTCCCTCATTTTGTACTGATACAGGCATTAGTAAATTGTTTTTCCTGCACTCATCCTTGTCAGGAAATATCTGTTGATTCTTGTGGGTTAGTTCAATTAAGGTATTCTCGTAAACTTTTGTTTTACATTCAGTGTTTGACTTAAGTCTTCCTTTTCTGAAAAAGGACAACTAGTTACTTCTTGTATGAATAACCAACTGTCAGTATACTTTTCCATTTTCAGCCTCAGTATTTTTCATGTCGGCAGTCAATGCACTGAAATTGCTAATGCTGACACTGACTTGTTTCTGTGCCTACACAATCCCTACTTAGCAAGAGCAGAAAGCCACACTTAACAATGTTTTGAAGTAGTGAAAT
This sequence comes from Harpia harpyja, assembly GCF_026419915.1. NCBI lineage: Eukaryota > Metazoa > Chordata > Aves > Accipitriformes > Accipitridae > Harpia > Harpia harpyja. The sequence goes on along the minus strand of NC_068945.1, from coordinate 47,147,195 downwards.
TGCTTGTAGGATTTAAAAGCTTTTTACACAGAATAATAGGAACATTTTCTAATTATAAGTTACTGTATATGCAGTGCTTTTAATTTTTTGTTTGTTTTATTTCCTATTGATATGAATTGATGAAGTCTTACAGTGGTTGGTGTTAGCTGTATCCTTACAGGTCAATATATTGTAGAAATGTGGAAGATGGCTTAAATGTTTAAAATTGAGGGTTTTGGAGTCTCTGTATGCTGAAGGAAAACTTCAACTGATTAAGACTACAAGGCCTTTCAGACCACATGTGACAAGTGGTATTTTAACAGTTTTTTCTCTTTTTCTGTAATCATTGTTACAGATTCTCTCCTTAGCAATTGAGATTTCTGGAGGAATTTTTCTTCTTTCTCTGAGGGGTATTCGTCCAAAGAAATAGCAGTTTCTTTCATAGTCTTTATGAGTATGCTTTGTGAAGAGGAAGATTTTTGAATCAATACAATGTCTGATCTGTCTTCCAACAGCCTGTAGAAATCCAGTATGAAATTCATTTAATCATTTCTGGTGCTCAGGCAATGTTCCTACCTCTTCCAGCCCCTGTAGAAGTGGTGCTCATCACAAAGGACACAATTTATCTAGGTTGCCTATAGAGGTGGTAGATGCCTGTCGTGGTTTAACCACAGCCAGCAACTAAGCACCACACAGCTGCTCACTCCCCACCCCCCCCCCCCAGTGGGATGGGGGAGGAAATTGGGAAAAGTAAAACTCATGGGTTGAGATAAGAACTGTTTAATAGAACAGAAAAGAAGAAACCAATAATGATAATGATAACACTAATAAAATGACAGCAGTAATGGTAAAAGGATTGGAATGTACAAATGATGTGCACTGCAATTGCTCACCACCTGCCGATTGACACCCAGTTAGTCCCTGAGCGGCGATCCCCTGCCCCCACTCCCCCCAGTTCCTATACTAGATGTCACATCACATGGTATGGAATACCCCGTTGGCCACTTTGGGTCAGCTGTCCTGCCTGTGCCCCCTCCCAACTTCTTGTGCCCCTCCAGCTTTCTCGCTGGCTGGGCATGAGAAGCTGAAAAATCCTTGACTTAGTATAAACACTGCTTAGCAACAACTGAAAACGTTAGTGTGTTATCAACATTCTTCTGATACTGAACCCAAAATGTAACAGTAGACCAGCTACTAGTAAGAAAATTAACTCTATCCCAGCCAAAACCAAGACAATATATTGCTGTGGTTAGTGAGATCATAAACTCACTCTAAGGTCCAGTTCGTCCTGCTGAAATATACTCAGGCACTTTTTAAGTAACAGCATTACACAACAAGTTATAGAAATGGGAGCTGGTGAATAATGCATTATATCAAAATTGCAAGAGGAAAACTCTAAAATTTTCTGTGTTATTCACAGTAGCATACAGTCTCAGTATTTTCAATGTTTTTAAACACAGGCCTAAATAAAGGTTCCTCTTCATGTATTTGATGGCTTTTATAACTAGCTTGTCAATCAGAATCTGAGCCTTGGTACCTCTTGTTTTATGCTTGCATCTCACAGGAAATATCTTTGCCTAAATAGATTGTTGTGGATATGCTCTGATATGAACACTGTTAACAGATTCCTCATGGTGGTTAAAAAGGAGATAAGGTAGTAGTTCAAAATATGATAATTAGCATTGCTCTGGCATGCAGCGTTCATTTACAGAGTTCTGATAAAACCACTAGGAGCTGTGCTGGTCTTGGTGAGGATACCATCTGGTCCCAGCATTTGTTACTTCTGTGTTTCTTTTCAAATGCTGAATGTTGAAAACATAATAAAGTGTCATTAGTTCACTACCCTTCTATGAAATCTCTCTTTTCTGGAGTTTGATCATCTCTTGTAGAAAGAGTGGCTCTACATTTACCCACTTTTCAATGACAGCCTTGATAAATATTACTTTTTTCTTCTATTTTAACTTACAATCTTTTTCTATTTTCTCTGAAAACAGGAAATAATCCTTCCTAGTTTTACATGACTGCTTTAAGATGGTCTGTGCTGGTTTTGGCTGTGATAGAGTTCATTTTCTTCACAGTAGCTAGTATGGGGCTCTGTTTTGGATTTGTGCTGAAAACAGTGTTGATAATGCAGAGATGTTCTTGTTACTGCTGAGCAGCGCTTACCCAGAGCCAAGGGCTTTTCTGCTTTTCACCCCACCCCACCAGCGAGGAGGCTGGGGGGGCACAAGGAGTTGGGAGGGGACACAACCAGGACAGCTGACCCCAACTGACCCAAGGGATATTCCAGACCATAGGACATCATGCTCAGCATGTAAAGCTGGGGGAAGAAGGACGAAGGGGTGACGTTCGGAGTGATGGCGTTTGTCTTCCCAAGTCACCGTTAGGTGTGATGGAGCCCTGCTGTCCTGGAGATGGCTGAACACCTGCCTGCCCATGGGAAGTGGGGAATGAATTCCTTGGTTTGCTTTGCTTGCTTGTGCAGCTTTTGCATTACCTATTAAACTGCCTTTATCTCAGCCCATGAGTTTTCTCACTTTTATCTTCTTCATCCTCATGGAGGGGTGGTGGTGAGTGAGTGGCTGTGTGGTGCTTAGTTGCCTGCTGGGCTTAAACCACAACAGGTGATTAACTCTGATATGTTTAGTATATTTCTTCCAAGTTTTTGTTTATTTCCCTCAAACCCAATTTTAAATTAGTTTCTTTCCTATACTCTAAGTTTCTTGTCTGAAACCTTCTTTTCTGTCCATGTTATTGATTTTTCTAATGTTGTTTTGCTATGTTATAATATATGTTGGGGGTTTTTTTCTTAGGATTTGATAGATGATAATGCATCATGACTTTGATCAGGTTTAATAACTGCATCCAAGGAGTACAGCTATCTGTATAATTATACCACATAGTTTTAGTCTAATCAGTAATACCTGACTAGTTCTTTGTGTCTTAACCTGACATGATTTCTTACTTTCAATGAAGAAATCTTCATGTAATTTCTGCTGCTTACATCTCTGAGTTCCTCTTGAATCACTCTCATCTCTTCAAACATTTTAGAAAAAACACTACTTTTTCATTTGAAAGTACTGACCTCTACACATTCTGGGATTGTTTTGAAAGAAAGCTTGAGAATCATACTCTGTGGATACAGCTATTGCCTGGGGCAGAATTTTTGGTGTAGATTGATTGCTTTAGTTTTAGTTTCCTCGCTTTTCTTTTTCCTGAGTACATTACCATATCTCTGGTTTCCTTTTTTGCTTGCATTGGTATCCCTATGTTTACATAAACCCAGCTATAAAGCATAGGAGTTGGTTTGTGTTTAACTTTCAATCAAAATAAGTTAGCTAGAACAAACACCTTAGTTTTCACTTATCTATCAAGTTCTCCATGATGATGCTTGCTATCTGTTTGAATACAGAGAATGAATGAAAAGCCATTCTACCTTCCAGTCCATCTGACTAATTCTATTAATTGTTATGTTATGTTTTGTAGTGATCTCTGTAGGGGTTTTATTATGCATCATAAGATGATGTCTGAAAAGATAACAAACAAAGAAAAAGAACAGAACACCAAACATTTAAACAAAAATGAAGAAGAATAAGATAAAACAGGGAAAACAAAAGTAATAGATGATTACTCCAAGCTTAGGATAACTTTTATTTTCTTGTAAATGAAACCTACCAAGATGCACAAGACTGTTCTTGGATTTTTTTTTTCCCCCCTCAAAACCATGGTGACCTTCTATTTAAAAATTTGAAAAGCACAATACCCTGTATTTGGAATATCTTCCACTATATGTCTTTACAGTGAAAAGCAAACTAAGACTGGTGAGTCTCAAGAATTATTGCAAAAATTTCTAAAAGAAGAGTAATCCTGGTGAGTTTAGTAGGGCTGTCCTTAACTCAAAACTAAGAATTTGAAAAACAAGTGGCCAAAGATCATGGCTATTTATAATGATCAAGAGGATTTTAGGTATTAGGAGAGGTATTTAGAACCAGGATAGAGTATCAGAAGAGGAAAGATGAACAAAAAGTTGGTAAATGTGGTAATGATGTGACAGAGATGAGACTGAACAACAGGGAGTAGAGCTGCAGTGGATCCTGAAGACAAGAGAAGGTTTTAACTTCTTGTCATGAAGAACAAGGCAGAAGATAGAGTGGGATATGGGAGTGGATGTGCACAGGAAAGGAACAAAAGTATCCTAGGTGAGTCTGGTCTGTGGGCCCAAGTGGCAATATCAATGTTTCTGTCACCAGCATAGATTGATCAAAATGGGGAGTATGGAGATCTTGGTGGAGGAAACAGCAAGCTCAGATTTGACTGCATTATGTTTAAACTGAGGACAGAACAGTATCACATTTTCTGGTGAAAACAATATAAGGATACCAAAGGCTATACAGTGGTCATGCAGGAACACTGCAGGTAGAGAAAAGGGTATGGGTGGTCAGTACAATAAACTTTCATGAGGCAGACATCACCTTTTGGTTATGCTAATATATTGTGCCTAATATACTTGCCTATGGTAGGAGGCATAACACTATCACAGAATCAAATAAAATATCTATTTAAAATAAAATGAATTTAAATAAAAAGCCCTACACTTATTTCAAATTAGTTTAAATGAAAAGCCTTACACTTATTTCAAATGTATTAGAGATACTAAAAAATGTTTCTTGTAGCCTGTGGAAAAATCATTAAAGAACATCTTCACAGTTACAGCCTAGTGATTTTGTGGAAGGTTTAAAATATATTAATTTCTTTTCTCCATTTATAGCTCTGTTCTAAAAGTGCATTAATGTCAATTGTGGTAGTATTTTCACCTTTTGCTACAATCTTTTGTAAGATAGAGCAATACTATAACTGAATGCTAATAAATCACTACCTATGCACTCATGCTACGAATAAATAGTAATGTTCTACAAACTTTTCTTTTAGTTTCCTGCATTGTCTGTAAAGCTTAAATGACATACCAGGACTTGTGCTATCACTAAAAACTCTAATCAGGAGTAGAGAAAACTTTCCAGACAAGCAGGTGATGGTTTCATTGATGACTTTTTGGACTTTTTTCTTTTCTTTCATTCTGCCTAAAGAGAACTTATATATTTTTATTTCAAGTTCTCAAAAGTGTTTCATAAAAAAATCCATTCTTGATAAAATATGAATTTTCCTACCACGTGATATGCATCTGTCAAGATCCTAGATAGCTGTAGACCTTTCTTCTGATGTGACCTCTTCATTATCTGACAAAACTGTGTGTGTCACTCTTAAATGATCAGAAAACACACTGCCTTATTTGTGACTGTAATACTCCCTGTATGTAAAGATCTTACAACAGCTAAAAGTGTCATAGTTTAAGACAAAGTGGCAGTGTGGAGAGTAAGTGGATAAAGATACCAAAACACTTTAATCACAGGTCTATGCAATTTTACAAATTACAAGACTTGTCTGTCCTGTGGGAGATATGATGCAGGCCAGAAGTTGTGCAGGTTAGCGCAGTGGTTCCTTGTACGACTTCCCTGTCCTACAGGATGCACAAAGTGTTCCAGGAGAAAAGTCTGGTAGGTCAGCACAACTTTTCCAGCCATGCAGTGCTTAGTCCAAGGCCAGGGCTTTAGGTTTCCCTGGGGTCATTCTTTCTTTGTTTCTCTCTTCTCCAGTCCTCAGGGCTATCTCTCAGGCTTCTCTCCCTGGCATCTCTCCCATATATCCCTGAAATCTTTCCCTATGTGACCCTGGACACTCTCAGTTACAGGACTGGGTAGAGAATAATCTAGTCTTGACTGACCTGTGGTGCCTGATAGCTGGCTGTTGCCATCTCTGGAGCTTACAGTCTGCTCCTCTGGAAGCTTCCTGGCAAGTTTGCAGCTTTCACAGCGATCAACAGATTGTTTACAAATACTCCTCCATTCCCCCATAGGGCTAACTGCAGTGCCTATGCTAAGGCTATTATCAGCCAAGACCAACACATGCCAAATGCCACATAACGGTCTCAGCCTATAAAGAACTTATTCTTGTGAATGCTACTGACTTCAGCCATTCAGATGAATGAAGGCTTTAACCCTAGAAGGGTATTTGAAGGACTTTAACCCTAGAAAATATATTAATTTTTTAATGATAGCATAAGGGACTTTAAGAAAACAAGAGAGTATCTCAGTGTTTTATTATCAATGATGAGGAATCTCAAAACTTCTGGAGACTGTACAGATAGATTTCCAGTTATTTATTAAATATCTATCAAATCACTCATTGCTTTGATGTTCAGATCAGTCACAACAATCTCAGACCCTGAGCACAAACTTCAGGATGAAAATCCAGTAGATTTTCATGTCATACTCTTCACTTTATGACTTTGAAGAGAAAAACTTAGCAGCTTTCTCCTGCTAGAAATTATAAACAATTGGCCTGCACAGGTTTTGCTGATTATAAATCAGTACTTTTTTCTGAATTACACTTGAGAAGAAATAGTATAGCCATGGTTTTGCCTCTGTAGTGCTAACACGAATAAAAAGGAGTAATGATTTGTTCTTGCCGCTTAAGTCAGCAGAGGTCATTTTAAGTACCTTGAGAACTGCAGTTAAAACAGCAAGCTATAGTGCATCAGTTACAAAGTCTGACTTGTAACCGAGCTTCTGAAGAAATAAGAAATTGATTTAACTCAAGGAAAAGATGATGTTTAAGTAGCTTTAATCAGGCATCCCTAAAAGTAATCCTTGGAATATTTATTTTTTTTAATAAGACTGTCCCTTTCAGAAAAAGAGTTTTAGTCCAGAATCTTTTACTTTGGAACAGTATTTGTGGTAGCACAGAAAGTGTGAAATTAATGTAATCTGTGAATTCCTACAGATAAAGCTGATATGTTTTACTAAAGCTCATCTTTAGCCTTTTGTCATGGAAACCTGGGTTTATTACACACAGGACCTAGTCTTTTAAAATCACTATTCAAATTAATACCATTGCACTTCTTTTGTTTTCCAAGATGTTTGTCACTAAGTTTATTAAAACACACATTCTGTCATGTTGTATGGATACATTATGGCTCTATGTTCTGGCATTAAATAGTCTGGAATGTTCCATGTAAATAGGAGACTATTTTCTTGGAAGGAAAAAAAAGAAAAAAAAAGAAAAGAAAACCCACCAAAAGCCTCTTAAACCTCTGAAGTTTAGATTGTTCTGTAGAGACTTCAGATTCTGATAGGCTGATCTTTGCCTTATTTTCAGTCTTTGGTAGTTTCTCATCAGAGAATCACTATAACGTAGACAATACAGACCAATGGCGGGGGGGGGGCCAACCTGCCTATAGAATGTGTTCTCCTAATACAATACTACTTATCCAGGGAGGAGAAATTTCAATGTTGTGTAAAGTAACTCTTTTAATTATTTAAAGAAGAAATGAAAGAACATTTGAGTACTACAGAGTAACATTGAAGGGTGTACATAGATAAAATTCAAGGCTGTATGAACAGTTATTCATTTGCAGCAGGCGTGTTGTTTTTATGCTTTTTTTTCTTTCTTATTTTACTTGCTGTTCAATGTTTGCTTTCAATTATTGCTGCCTACAGGAGACCAGCTTATCCATGTCAATAGCGTTGCTGGAACAAATTGAATAATCAGTATTCAGGAAAAAAATGGTTTGACCCAACCCTTTTTTCTCTTCAGAGGCTTCAGAGGGGTAAACTAGAGTTTAAAAAAGCAGCAAAATAACAAGAAGAAAATCTGCTCTGATCAACATTTGGAATCTATCTAGAGGAATAGAGATGACTCTCTCCTGTAATAATGAATTATGTGTGTAATTGTTGAACAGTAATTGATTTGTTCTTAAAGGATTGAAAAATGAAACATGCATACAAAGTAGGTGATATGCCTAAATTACAGAGGAAGCCTGTGATAGACTTCAGTTGAATCTAGGTCTCCTGAACCCAAACCTTGTGCCTAATACAATGACTTACTTGCACAAATGAACTGAATGACTGACAGTTGTGCTTAGTTTCATTTCAGTACTCTTATTTCCTTCCTGTCTTCACACATTAGCTGTCATGAATAATTCTTTTTCTGTGTATAATATATATATAAACATATATATAATATAGGCAAATAAGTATCTGATCATAATTGAGTAGACAGAGCTCTCATTTTTCTACCAACATATTTCTGGTGTCTACTAACAAAATACAGATAAGTAAAGATATATTTCCATACTCAGTATAAAAGTTTTCATTACAGAAAGTATGGTTCTGTGTATATTATTTTTTTATTTTATAAAGGTACCTACAAAACTTAGGATTTATTGCATTTGGATGGATCTTTTTTCCACTTTGGTTACTCTAGGTCTCAGCTTCTTTAAGGCAAGGTGCAAATTAACACACATTATTAATTATAACAATAACTTATTAACACAAATAGTGATTTTGTACTATGTTTATAGATTCAGGTTTGGGAATATGTGGGTTACTGAGGTCACTGCATGTATAATGTCATAAAGCGATCATGAAACCAAGTTACATGTAACTAATTAGTTTCACTGTATTAAAGCTGAAGTATTACAACCCAGACAAATATATGATACATTTGGCAATGGAAAGAGAGTTTCTTTGCCAGCATTAATCAAATTTTAGTCACAACCTTTTATAAACTAGCATCATTGTATACAGTCTAAACAGTTTGTCTTTTTTTATTGGCAATATTTTCTCAAAAAATTAATGTTATATAACATCCAAGGTGATGCGGAATTATTGGCTGTAGCCTGCTGAATTACAGCTCTTTTATTTGGTATAACTTATTAAAGATTAATAACAAGCATTTTCTTTTCTTAGACCACAGTTCAGTGGCTAAATCATGCCAACAAAAATGTTTTTAAGTAAAGGTAACATACCACTTCACATATATTTTCCATTCAGAGCATGTTCTTGAACAAAAGGTGAATTAATTATTCATGTGATCCTGATGTGAAACTACTTCTGTTCTCTATCATAGAGAAGAACTAGTTTGTGCTTTTGTAATGCCAGGTTCATTTACTGTGAGTTTTCCCTGCTTGTCTACTTGTTTTTCATTCACTACTGCAAAGTAAATTCTCAAGCAGATTTCTGATTCGTGAACCTCTATGAAGTCCAAGATTATGACAGTACAAATTCTTCCCAATAACATTTAGTTCAGACTATATATATATGCGCTCAGGAACTTTCCATATTACATATATATGTACATATATGAAGTAATATGTAATGTATATATGTAATATAATGTACATATATATATGTAACATGAAAAGTTCCTGAGCTGTTACATATCGATTCAGAGTCAGGATTACTTTTAAAGTGCAATAATGTACAGGCAGCTGACTTAGCACAGTTGCTCAAAAATAATACTATATTCAGTTAAAATTCTAATGCGTTCTAATTAAGTATCAGCTAACTATCTGATCCAGGTATTGCATTCACTAGAACACAATGGATCTTGGCTCACCTTTGAAGTTCTAATGAAGAGGAATATAACCCATTCATGTATTTCTCTGAATCACACCACTTCAGCAATTAGTACTTTTTCAGATGGAGGAGCGCTATGTTTTCTTTCATTGCAAATCCTTTTCTCACAGTTTTCTGTTTTACAGAGAACATTCCACACAGGTGTCATAGGTATGTCTACTAAGATTTACACATAGTTCATCCACCAGACCCATACCTCTCCAATTTAGCAGCAAGAATGTTGTGGAGGACTGTATTAAAGGCCTTACAGAAGTCCAGATAGGTGATATCTGTAGCATTTCCCTTGTTCACTGATGCAGTCATTCTATTGTAGAAGGCCACTAGATTAGTCAGGCACCATTTGCCCTTGGTGAAGCCATGTTGGGTGCCTCTAATAATCTCCCTGTTTTCTACATGTTTAGACATATCTTCCAGGAGGATCTGTTCCGTGATCTTACTGGGCACTGAGGTGAGGCTGACTGGTCAGCAGTTCCCAGGGTCCTCCTTCTTAAACTTTTTAAAAATGGGTGCTATATTCCCTGTTGTCCAGTCACTGGGGACTTAACAGGGTTATTTAAATGCAGGTCTATTTTGTTTCCTGCTGTGTAAAAACTAAAAATTTGGATTAAATGCAGGTTTTATGTAGTGGGAAAATGAGTACTGATAGCAAAGGTATAGCTTCAAATATTCAGCTAGTGCAGCAATAAGCCCAGCTAAGGTTTACATGATTTACAGCCTACTTAGACTAAGAATACCAATGACAGTGGCTGTCTAATGGAGAGAGAACATAAAAAGCAGAGAGGGTGCTCTTCCATTCTTATATTCCAAATAAGATACACAGATACTCCAGTCTGCAGTGTTAGAACAGTCTGAGAAGTTCAAATCTGTCACAGTTACAAGATGTGCATGATGCTTCTCATATTCTTAACTGAATATTAGAAAAAAAGTATTAGCATTAGACTAGCCTACTGATAAAGGGTCCTGAGAATAAAAAAAATCTACGTTTTTTTTATATATGCTTTTTTTCCTCATTGATCATCTTGTTAATACCTGGTTGGCATAAAATTTAAATATACCTCTGTGATCACAATACTGGAAATAAGTGAGAAATTGCCATTAAAGGGAAACTATGGAGAAAAAAAAATCAAACCCAAAGCTTTTCTAATATAACCAGCTAACCATTAACATCACTAAATCAATTATATATTCAGAGTAGGAGGCAGCAAAGGTGGTGACTATTTCTTGTGTTATAAGGGCAAAATTCTGTAGAAAAAAAAAATTATTTTGATTCAACTAAAATGCTATCCTACTACTTATAAGCACTTCTGGCATGGTGTGGAGAAGAAAATATAAGAAATTAAAAAGCAGAGAAGATTGGAAGTAGATTCAGAAACAAGACAAGGAAGAAGAATATAATTTCTTTCTTGGGATTTTAACCTCCTCCCTTCAGTGAACCTAATCTTAATGAAATAGAGCATGAAGCTGGAGAAAGTTTGTAATAAAGATACATATTTCTGCAGGAAACATATTTAGGCAGGCAGTCACACCACTAATTTCAGGTACTTTTTCTAGGTGCAACAAACTCAAAAGCTCTTCTCCTACATTGCTCTGTTCTTACCAGTGGAGAAAGAGGCTCCTCCCAGAGGTCAAACAATATCACTAGTCTGGAGGAACTTATTCAATCATCAGCAAGATACAGGTGCTCAAAGCACAGATGTTACTGTTAGAAGCCTACATGTAGGGGATGTAACACTGTTTTCCTTATATTAGAGGTATTTTCATGATAGAAGCAAGCAGCATGTTGAAGAGAATTATAATCTTGTGATCTCTCCTTCAGTGTAAAATGAATGTAAAGCAGGTGTAGCCTTTCAACATTCTCTTTCTCCTTAAGAAATTGATGCACTCAGGGAAAAATCCTTATTTTGGAGCCCCTGAGAGGCTTTTTAATGGGTAGTGAATACCTGCAGTGCTAAACCCTGTTGCGCAAAGGGCACAGTCTCATGCCCAAGTAAAATTCTGTTATTCCATCCACAACTCAATAAACATGGAGTAATGTTCTTCAGATCAGTTACTTGTATTTCTGCAGTAGTTAAAGCAATGACAGGAAACAGAAAAAGTATATGGAACAATATTTACTTTAGAGTATTGAATTTCCTGTCTGATGGAGCTTGAAACTATATATGCACAAGTTCTTGCTGCATTTCAGGGAGCAAAACTGTGAAGGAGCAAATATATTGACGTTACTGATAAATAAGTAAATACGCAAATATACATATACAGCATAACACTGGATGTGTCACTCGCTGTCTGTTTTGTGGTTACAGATAGCATGTTCCTGTGTGTTAGGAATTTGATAAGTAAGTGAAATGAATAGTTGTGTCTGGTATCATGTCAGGCTGTTGCGAGACTCAAAGCTGTCTGTCAAGAGAAATAGATCTACTGATGAAAAGGGGTCAGGGAAGACTACAGCAAAATTGGGTATAGAAAAAAACCTGCTGTTCCCTCCTGGCCAGACTCTTCAAACTTTACTTGAGATGAGAAATGATTGTTTACCTAAGTGAGTCTATTAAAGTCTATGCAGGCAGTTGTGCAGGGCCTTGAAAGCAACAATCTTGGAAAATTAAACTTAGTAGAGTAGTAAAGGTTTGCCAGCAAGGGGGTTTGGAGAGAGGAGTGAGTAGTAAAAGTTAGAAGGCAAGGAAGGTAATGTTGGTTGCAACTTTAAGATAGATTGCCAAGTTGGTCTGAACAGCTGGCTAATACTCAGGCAGAAAGGATTGCTGCTTCTAGGAGGATGAATTGGTTACATACCAAATATATATTCCCTGTATACATAGGCTTGTTTGTTTACAACAGGAATATGAACCCAGTTACTCTTTTCCCAATTGCAACTGAAATAAAAGAGGACACAATTTCTTTGCTTTGCAATCTGAGAGTCAGAGAACTCTTTACACAAAAAGCTTTGCAACTCTGAATGCTGATGTTTACAGTTACTTCTTCAGGTCTTTCCCAGCTTCCTGCATCTAAACCCCATCTTTTTGCCATCTGAATGCCTAATGCCTGCAACTTTAAACAGGCAAGTATCACACTCAATCAGGCTTATAGGTATATACAGAGGCAATATTTAGAGCATTAAAAGTGACACAGCTTCCACCATGTCAACTATGTAAAACTAAGCAGGGAGTGCATTGAGAAGTATGTGTGCTGACTATTCACTAAGAAATGAGCTTTTAAAACCAGGATGATTAGCCCTTATTTACCTAGAAGTGGTGGCATAACTTTTTATATTTGTCACGTGTTCACAACTATGTTAAAAATTAGGACAGCTAGAACTGACATAAATTAATCTATTTGCATGTCCAAAGACTGTGTTCAAACTAACTCTGATCTGCTATTTGCCTTGGATGATTATTCCATTGCTTCCAGCTATCCTTGATACATAAAAAGACTTAATTGTTCCTTTTGTTCGGCCTGAAACTGTTTGACAAACCCATTAGCTTCAACAAGCTCTGCGACTGTCTTTTGGACACTGACTTACTTGCTGACAACAATTAGGACACCAAAAAGGTATCTGGCTAAGCCAAACCCCCAAGAGTTTCATAAGGTCAAAAAAAGAAGGTCCTGAGATTTATTTTTGCTGCAATGAGGCTTAGAATTTTCTGAAAAACAAATCGATCTAAAATAATTAAAACCTGTGTTCTTTCACTCCAGTGAAGCTATTATTCTGTTGTTAAGCATCTGATTTAAACAGAGGAATCTGGAGTGTATCTCCCTACTCTTTCATCTCCCTCAGTTAAGTGAAATTTTCCCATTATTGTTGAATTTGCATTCTTTTTTTCAAGTTCTCTTTGGTAGAAATATTTACATGCTTATTAGGTCAGAGAAAGACACAGGAAAATTGGCAGTAAAGTCCCTGGCTTGGGCTATGTATCTGCGTTCATGTATTTGCTCAGAATGAATACACAATCCATAGGTTAATTCTGCTGTTTCTCTGTCAATTTGAGCAGACATAATGCCTTAGACCCAGAAACTTCCCTTTGAAAGCTTTTAAGTCCAATATTTTCAACTGTAAAGTTGTTTCCTTTCTAAAAATTTTGACTAGTTTTATATACATTGCAGAAGAATGGTATGAGAACTAGATAGAAAAAGATAAACTGAGAAGGAATAGCAATAATAATCTCATCAAATTAAGATTTATAAAACTCAGGTAGAACCTTTTATTAAATGGAAAGAAATAAAAATTTCTGCATCTTAATTCTTAGCATCGTATAGTGTTAATAGATCAGATTAATCTAATCCTAATTTCTTTCCATTGAAATGTTATTTATCACTGACCAAGAAGGGAGTATGGGGTAACTAGCACGGATATACAGCCCTATGTAAGGTAAGTAGCACCCAAGATACCTCCAATTCAGTGAGCTTGATCTTCAAAACATGAATGACAGTGAAGATTGCTTTGGCTATCTGTGGGTAAAAGAAGTGGGAGACAAGTTTTGATATGGAGGAAAAGATTGTGTATGAAGGAAAAGAGAGATTAGGGTCTAAGACAAATGTAATTAATTATTACTACGGAGGCAACAGGGATAAAGTAAAACAAAGAAGATTGTTCTGTTCATAGTGAACTTGAATTGTTTACAGACCAGCTTTAAGTCTAACATTAATATAAAAAGTTAAAGGAGTGAAGAAATATATCTGACATAGAGGAAATAATTTAGTTTCATATTTGTGTTTAAACATGATAGAAAGATACCTAAACACAGATTGCTGTAGTGCAAGTCCTTCTGTAGCTGTGTAAGTGCTGGGAGTAAGGTTCTTTTCTCTCTCCCTCCTGCTGCATAGATCAAGGTCCTAAATCATGTTACAGTCTTCTTGGAAAATACTAAAATATATTCAGAGTTATAAGCAAATGTCAAAATAAATACTTAGCTACAGTACAGCCAACACAAAAGTGCTCTTAAAGTCTTGTACGGGTTAAACTGTGTAAGAACATTATAAACAGCATTTTTTTCAGAGCTTCAAAACTGTTTTCACAATTCAACGTTCTTCTTTTTTCAGTGAGTAGGGCTTGGCATGTATAATATTTAAAGCTTCACTCTTAGCATTAAAAAAACAGGCAGTTTTCCAAATTCACTGAAGTAAGAACCATCAAAACATTTTGAAGGCATTCACTAAGGCAACGTGAGAAAATTGGCAAAGAGCTGTAAATAAAATTAACAAAACAACCATTGTGTTTGAAAAGTGTTAAATTTATGTAGAACACACAACACAGTAAAGTAGTTCAGCAATTGAAATAATTGCTTGGAATTAACAGTAATAACTACATATAACAACTACCAATTATCTACATTCTGCAATATGTGCAATATTAACAGATTAACAATTACTTAACTACGGTGCTGAAGAACTTAAAAAATCAATAACTTTGCAGGTTTTATTTTAAAATAAGGACATATGTAAAGATGGAAGGAAATGATGAAAATATAAAAATAATTTACTGGTCTTGAGGTAGGCTATACCACAGTTAACAGGCTTCTCTTTCCTCCATTAAATCAAAAACCACCAGTGATTTCCATACAGAATTCTAAGGCCACCTGCATAGCAACATTTTCTTTAAAATCATGTTTGTACTGAGTTAAAGACAGTCAGGCATTTCATGTCATCACTGGATTAATAAGACTATTTGATAGCTGAGGGGTGGTAAGCATTGAACACACATTATCATATTATCAGTAAAATCAATAGAAATACTTCTTGCATCTACTGTAAAACATACAATCAGTCTTTGGCTACAAAGAATGCTATAGACAATATTGGAAAAAATTCCCATTTTGTTTATGAGCTAAATTTGGTGACTAAGGAGATAAAGACAAGTTTTTTTATTATGTCTTATATTTTCACACAGGGTCATAGTTTGTGTCTATTTCTATCAGAACAGCAAGTATATTTCATTAATGTTACAAAATAGCAGTGGATATAACAGCTTCTGAAAGGAAAGATATCTACGCTCTGTTTAAAGGCTTGATGAAATAAAACTATAAATATCTTGTGTTCATTCTGTACATGCGTCATGGTTTAACCCCAGCCAGCAACTAAGCTCCACGCAGCTGCTTGCTCACTCCTTCCCCACCCCAGTGGGATGGGGAGGAGAATCAGAAAAAAAAGTAAAACTCATTGATTGAGATAAGAACAGTTTAATAATTGAAATAAGATAAAATATAATAATAATAATAATAATAATTGTAATGAAAAGGGAGATAACAAAAAGAAAGAGAGGTAAACCCCAAGAAAGACAAGTGATGCACAATACAATTGCTCACCACGCACTCACCGATGCTCAGCCAGTCCCCGAGCAGCGTTCAGGGCCTCCCTGGCCAACTTCCCCCCAGTTTATATACTGAGCATGACATCCTATGGTATGGAATATCCCTTTGGCTAGTTTGGGTCAGCTGTCCTGGCTATGTTCCCTCCCAGCTTCTTGCGTACCTCCTCGCTGGCAGAGCATGGGAAACTGAAAAATCTTGACTTAGGATAAGCGTTACGTAGCAACAACTAAAATGTCAGTGTGTAATCAATATTATTTTCATACTAAATCCAAAACACAGCACAGAAGAAAATTAACTCTATCCCAGCTGAAACCAGGACAACTTGGTAGCTTCAAAGTGAAAATAATGATGATAAAAAGAAATAGATTCTATGACTTTCCACTCTTTTATAACTAAAGCTTTTTGGCCATACTTACCTCCCCATATTATTCAATTTAAGCAAATGCTTGAAGAATTGAAGTTCTTTGGTAAACATGCTTGGTAGGAAGACAACTTTAAATGTCACATACATGAGAAATTATATAGTAAAAACAGACACAGAAGTGATCATGAATCATAGTATATGGCATGAGCACCAGAAACAAATGATACATTGCGATTCCAGGTGATCAGTCACAGCTAACCAATAACCTTCAAAATAATGTCCCGAGTTCTGAATTATTGGATTTTTTAAACAGCCATAGAGATAAACCACAAAGAATTCAAAACATCAAAATTATCTGTGGAAGCCTACATGATCTAGTGCACATTAAATAGTAAGACAGGCAAATTAGTAAATTTGCCAAGCAGCGCTTTATTGGTGGTCCTTTGTGATCTTTCTCAGCACACATTTACGTGTGTTTACATGTGTACATTTACTCCCATGGAGTAGATAAATTGTGACAGATTAAACAGTTGGCTGTGGAAGAAGTCACACTATCAGCATCTGACATGTTGCAGAAAAAAGATATCCCCAAATCCCAAGTCTAATGGAGACTGAAGTGATTTGGTTTTGTCTTTTCCATTTTCTTTTGTTGTAGCGGCCACATTGTGTCATGGTTCCAAATAGTTCACACTGACAGCTAGTGAGACAATCACATTTTTCTCTTTAGAGGACAAAATTGTTCGTTTCAGCCAATGGCTGATCTTTGAGGACCAAACTGCAAGAGTTTTGTAAATAGGCTTTAGAAATCTGGCAATCTTTTTTTTTTTTTTTTCTTTTTTTACCTTTCATAAGTGAGAAATTTAAAATATAAACAGCAACACACATGCATGTACATGCACATGTAGAATGGTATTTAGTTTAGAATTTTTGCTTCTAAGTAGTAGTTTCTGATCAGTAGAACTATCACTCCAGACTATAGAGTAGATGGAGAGAAATAGCTCCTCCTAGGATATGACTAAGAAACACCTGATTGACTCTGACTGTAAATGATGTCTTAAGTACGAGCTTAGATGAAGACAGCTGTATTTGATTAGGTAAATTCAACCACTAAGAGCCAACGATGATGAACAAGATTGTCTCTTGAAATGAATGTTGTCCAAGTCAATAAAAAACATATGCTGAAGACATCAGAGGTTTAAAACAGCACATGGAAATAGATAGGGAGATAGTCAACACTATTATATCATGGAATTTATCATGGTAATTTAGATTCTGATTTCCCAACTTTTACACCTCTCTCACAGCCGCTAGGATTCCTGTGTAAACACTCATGAGAGTGTCTGTGGAAAAAAGATGCTGTTCAATGTGATTAGGTGTATAAAAGCTGGCTCTTAAAAATAATTATTGTCAACAGCACAATAATCATCCTGTTAACTAACTGCAGTTGGCACTGATCAGTAATTTCTAATTAAAAGCAAACCAGTAATTTCAACTAAAGATATGGTTTCTGTAAACTAACTTCACTATTGGAAAACCATAAGCAAAGTATTTCATTTTGATCCAGAGACACTCATATTACTTGTACTAATCTTTTCCTGAGTTTGATCTTAATTCCTGCAAAACGGTGTTATCACACTGTATAGACACTACAGCCCAAGAACAACCTATACCTCTGATTGTGCAAACCTATCTTTCTGAGGCTGGGATGTTATAATCAGCAGAGATAGTGCAGCTGTAATGCTCTCAATAAACAGTGACAGCAAGCTGCATTTGAACTATATTTTGCAGAAGAGACTCTGGTCCTGCAAAGATATGCTTTTTATTGTTTAACTGATTCAAAATTAAGTGCTTTCTATTCCTTAATCCATGATTTCTTTTGTTCTTCCTTCAGATTTTCAGTTCCAGGAACATTTTTCAATTTCCATTTTTTTTTTAATTATTTCCCTGTCAAGACAGGGGTTAAGAAAAAATGTCAAAATACTAGTATTCCTTGCAGGATTAAATTCCTTGTAATGTTTCCACCATTATCTTATATTATATTGCTTTTATCCAGCATATATCAGCAGTTATAAAATTATAACATTTGTTGAAAGAAATGTAAAACATTTAGGGAATTATTTATCAGATGGAAAAATAAACAAATCTTACAAAATAAACTTTGGAAAAGTTTATATGAGCTATTTGCTCTGATCTATAATCTTTCCTCTACAATAAGTACTATTTTGGATTTTCCAATACAATTTACAAACAAGGAAATGAAAGAGTAAGAGAATGATGGTAACGTTCCTTGAAATAGTATTTACTATAATGTTAAAAATGTGATTTGGCAGTAAGTGATCATACAGATTGTTGGAGGTGTAATATATACCTTTGCAAAGGAAGAACTCATGTTTTATTTCAAAATGTCTTGAGTGCACCAGTGAAGCAGTCTGTTATTTACATGATTAAGTTAAAAGTGTATCTTAGGTACTTTACTGAATATTTTTACTTTGTTTTTATGGCACCATTTAATGGTTGGAGTCCCCACAACATTTCAACCATTTCTAAGACAACTGTCACATATATCACATATTTTTATATTCCATTCTACTTCAACAATTTCATTATGGAACAAAGAATTATGTATATTAGAAGAACACTGCTTGATAGATCAGACAAAAGTAGCTCTTTGTATTTACACTTTCTATCAGTTTTATATTCTATAGTTAGAAATAAGATATCCTGAATTAAACTTAATTTTACCTATCCAAAGATTAGGTGTTTAAGTATACTGCCTAAGTCTTCCCTTGCTCTCTGACATATAAGGAAATTGACCATTTATTAATCGGCATTCTAATGTGTAAACAGATAAACTCTCTCCACTACAAGCCTGCATAACCTTTCTGGTTTCACACAAGACACCCACCCCTCCTAATTCTTCAGCAATTTGAGCAGTAGTGTTTTGAGACTAAATCTCATGATGCCAAGGTTATTTTGAAGAAAACAGTGACTTAAACTATTGTGCTTGTATTCCTTTCAGCTGCCTCAAAAATACTGCAGTTAAAACATTGTATTAGTCAGTAATTGGCTTGAAATACTGACAGACACCAATTTAAAATTGCTTTAAAATAAAATCAAACAGAAATGGAAAATTAATTACAATTTATAGCTTGTTATTGTTGTTAATATATGTTTTATAGACTAGACTCTCACTGGGGCCATTGGCAACTAAATATCTTATTAGACACTGAATATGACCCCTGGGAACACTAGTAGTCACAGAGACACCACAAACTGCTTTATGTCTTTTTTCCCACCTGTAAAATCCGTTGGATATGCAAGTTACTACAGTTGCAGACGTGTGTGACAGCCTTTGTGCCTATGCTGTTAGGTGCTCTAAAGGCTGATCTCTTGCTCCTAGGCCAAGAGGTGCAGGAAGTGAGGGTATTATTATTATTTCCCAAACATAAGCTTCAAAAGAGACAGTCGTCATCTCAGCCATAAGTCACTAAGATTTTTATTCTCATATAGTGGAGGCTAAACTGATTAGTATTTACAGGATGACTTATTCTGCCCTAATTTTCAGTGGCTGGGTACTCAGATCATTTAGAGATTGATTCTGAGGCTTTTATTTCACGTATCAAGTCCAACAGGTTTAAATTTGTGTGCCTAAAGCTAGTCACCTGTTCCTGTATGAATGACCTGGTTTCAGAGAGTTTGGAGACAACTCTATGAAATGTAAAGAATAATGCTACAGCGTGGTAGAAAGAATGGGTGATTTTACTATTTTCCATACTCTGAGTCTTATAATTTAGGTCAAGGATACTCTACCTGAAAGGACATATTATGTCACATTTGTCTCACCCAACTTGACCTCCAAGCTAGTTGTCTAGAATTCCTTTGCAGTCAGTGGAGAGCACAGTTCATTTGACCCGTATTAGACTTTGCCTTACAAGAGATAAACTGTACTGTAAGTAAAATCCATTTATTAGAAACAGAAACAGTCTTGACTAGTTACACAAATCATGGATGAAGCTGACATCAACAGTAAAACAACTTACATCTGTCACACAAATGAAGCCTCTAAACTCCCTACAGTATCTGAGACATCCTGCCAGGCCTGGAAGCTGTGGACACAAAATCCATGTGCCCTTCTGGAGTTGCAGCAGAGTAATTTAGGACACTTCAAGTAACATTTCAGATGTCTACAATTAGGCAAAAAAACCCTGAGCCATTCATCTGCATTGCTGTCAGTGTGAGCTCAGTCACCCAGCATATTTGGGATATTTACGTGTAGACATCTAAATTTTAGTATCTTCAGCTCAGGAGAATCTCACTTTGTACCTGGTAGACATCAAAAGCTGATTGACATGAATCGTAGCACTGCATCCTGTCCTATATACTAAACCAAATCTATTGCTTAATTTTTACTTTTAAGGTCATATGAGTCTACCAGTAGACAACAGCTCCTCAGTGACAGTACTGGCATTTCACGCTGAGGTCCAGTGAACAATACAAGTATAAAATGACGCTGGTATAAAACGATGCTGTTACTAAGAGAAACAAACTTCCTCACCTTTCACTGACAGTCATTTGCTCCCACCTCTGCTTTTTCTGCTTCTCTGTACTGCAACAAGCATTTCAGTAGCTACCCAGTGAATTATTCAGGGAACAGATCCAGCTGAAAACTAGCCCAGCAAAAACATAATAGCTGTTATTCTTTTGGATCAGTCATCCTGATGTGGTTTGCCACAAAGTAAACCAAATTTCTGTGTGGGTGTTAAACTGAGGCTAGAAGCAGCAAGGTTTGAAACACTTAAATTATTTATTAAATTACAATAAAAAAGAACAATAGCAGAGTTTGGTCATGACGTTACAGAAAAGATTCTGTTTAGGAAGTTGTGATTGCAACTGTACGGAAAAAACGATAACTCATGGAGAAAAAATTGTCAGTTTTGACAATTCTCAAGACCTTAATTCTATAATGCTTTCATATTCAGTTTTTAAGAAACTTAGTATTGCTATGGGTTGAAAAGAGTGAGTTAAAATGAATTAAAAGAATATGAAATAAAGCAGATAGCTAATCACAAATACTTTATAATAATCTAAAATAGACTTTAAAAATGTTTTTCCAGGTTTCCCTGTATAATTAAATTATACACATTAATTATAATATGTAAGTAATATAATATATTAAATTAATTATTTATAATATATGATTAATATGATATAATTAATTATATCACATTAAAATGGCTGTCACCACTCAGTTTAAACTGGAGCAGCAAAAACAGAGAAAGTACATTACTAGTTTTGATCCTGTAACATTTGAGTTATAATTTAGTAATAGCAAAAGTAGTGCTTTTGCAATGCATGTCCTAAAGAAAATGACAGGAACAGTAGCAGGTAACCCAAAGGTGCAATCAAAATTAACCAACTTATCATGAATTTTAAGTATGAAAGGTTTTGAAAAACTGCTGCTAGTCTTATCTGTACTTCAATAATTATTCATGGAAGATATGTCCTTTATATTATCATCTGTGGGGGATAATCTTCAAACAAGAGAAAAGGCAAAATGTGTCACATAAATTAACAGTTATGAATTATATTTCAGCTCTAATTTTACTTTACTAATTTAACTTTACTCAAAACATGGAAGCATTCTCAATTTATGAAATTGAATTGAACTTACAAGTAATAATTTATCTGATCTAAATAAATCAGCTCAAGTGCTACAATGTAGAAAAAGATCTTTTAACAACAGTCATCAAAATATCAGAAGGATATCTGTGTTTTAAACTATGTTTTAATCCATTGTGTAAATCCACATTCAGTAGACACATTATGTGTTCTTTGTAAGGCTCTTAGCAAAGAATTTAGACATTTTTTTCATTGTGAAAAGCATTCTTAGCAGAGCAGCTATCTGCTTTAACATAGGACTTTTAAAATTAAATATTTATTTCTAAACTAATTTACTTTTATATGTACTGAAAAGAAATATACATTTCTTATAGATAATCTATCACCTCCTAAAATACAGGTGAGAGGACTTACCAACTTTTCCGCCCATTCTCAGTCAAAAAGGGAGTGTAGGGCGATTACCTCAGACTTTGAGATTTAACTTTTGGAAATGCAAATTTTGGTGAGATGAAACCCATACTTAGTTTCCACCGACATGAGTACAGTATAAACATCTCATCAGGTGTCTCCATCAAAAATCTCAAGTAAAGAGTATCCATCCATCTCCAGAACAGTTTAACATACATCATCTCCATTAACATGAGTCATTGAACCTATAACAACACAATCTATTTGGGTTAGAGCCATCTTCAGGGAGAATGAGGTGATTTTGTAACATATTATTGTTATTGTTACTCCTTGATATATATATCTGCTATGCATAGCATTTTTTTATTATTATTTGTTAATTGTGGTAAAAATCCCTTTAAAATTCCCGGTGAAATAAAGAAAAAAACCCAATATCATTGTGCCAGAGATTTGCCTGCCAGATACAAAAGATATAAAAAAATCATCCTCTTTTTAATGGACAAGGCATACAAAATGGACTAGCTACTACTGGACAATACTGGCTACTACTAGTACAATAATTTACATGAAGACTTAGAAAGCTTAGTTTGTTGTAATAAACTATTTGTTACAAGGTTACAAAAGCTAGATATTAGGCTGTCGTGCAGTCTTGTCAGGTAGCCCTTATTTTGAAACTTCTATTTCCTAATAGAGACCATGCTGTAGAAAAGGCAGAATACTGACAGTGCCTGAGACATTCTTAAAGTGGAGTCTGTGCCTCTGGAAAACCATGGCAAGATACACTTGTTTACAGCAGAACCCCTAGAATATTTTTAGCATGGCTCTGTTTTATGTAGCAAAAAAATGAAATTTCAGCATAAATTCACTGGAGAGGATGTTGAAGGAATAATATAAGTGCCATTTACAAGCAAAACATTTAAATTTAACTTATACTAATTTTTAAAAACAAGCACTGCTTTATATATTCATTTTGTAATACAGCAGATGCAGAGAGTAGCTAAATTCAAAGGCAAACCAAGTTAACCTCCAGTTTGGCTGAATTTGATCAAATTGTAAGTTTCTAATCAACAAAAGGCTGGGTGCAAATGTTACAGGAATGGAAACTGAATATAACCTTTGCATGGATGCTGCAAGCCAAAGCCAATGAATTTTTAACAGCTCTGCTTGAAAATTCGTTGTCCAATAATTCTTCCAGAAGATCATCTGCTTTGAAAGGTATTCACACCCCTCCTAAATAGTATATGTGGATTTAAGCCAACAAAGCACCTGCCATCTACTATGTAGCACATTATTTATCTCCTCCTTTAGAAGATTGTTTCATGCAAGTGCCTCAGGAGAGTTTTTATATGAGATCAATAATATTTTTGAATTTCTGAGTGGCTGAGAAATGCGCTTGAGTTATTCTCAGGGACAGATAATAAATATAACACTTATGGGAAGAAAGGGATTAATATAATAGAGACGAAGTGAAACGTAGCATCCTGAAAAAGGCAGTGTCAAGGCTGATATTTAGACTTACCAGCTGTACTTTGCTTTATGTGAACACATGTGTATGCTGCACTCGCCTCAATCCCCAGCACACACATATACACACACACTATGCTTTTTTAGTCCTTTCTTGAATAGAGTGAAAATGCAGGGGAAAATCATTTCAGACACGTCATCGGAAGGGCAGGTAAACAGACTATGACGAATAGTGCCTGCCATCCTCACAGGCCCACTGCCATCCATATAAATCCAGCCTCCTCCATCCAGATCCATCTGAGCAACTTTCTTGAAAATATACTTAGCAGCTTTACAGTTTGAGATGAGCAAACTGACGACATTTTTGTGCATGGTTTAAAAGCAATCCCCTCTCCACTCACAAGATGCTTTTTCTTGGATTAATGGATATATACAAAATCGAGTTGATTATAAACAGGAACAAACAAAAGGTTGTCAGGAATTGTTAATACTGAAAACATCACTGATCAAACGGCTTTACCCATTCCAGGTGTTGGCCACGATGGTGAGTGACGTTAACAACAAATACATTGAAGAAGAAAGTGATTTGATTTGTCCAGGAGAAAAAGGAGACTGACGGAGTACCACATTGTACATGGAAGTCAGGGAATGATAATGAATAGAAGAGCAATAGGAATTTGGTATGCTTGCTCCACACGGCTCTTTAAGAGTAGTCTTCATAGGAGATGGGAACATGGAGTGGCTCCCAGACAATTTGCCTCCCTTCTGTAGTCTCCAGGACACTCAAATGTCCTGGTAGCTATAGTATGTTAGAAGTACACTGATCAGCCTGGCCTGTCCCAGAAGGCTGAGTCTGACTGCTCTCGCACAATCACTTCCTGAAACAAAAAAAACCCAGTGATTTTGAATAGACTTAAGGGATGCTTCTCCAAATGTAGTACAAATAGTTTCTCTGGTTTAAGACATATGCTCTAAAAAGTTTCTCCTTGGAAACAGTGTGGGGACCATAGTGTCTATATAGCTTGGAAGTCTAAATAAATTCTTGTTACTTTGTGATATACCCATGCTATGAGTGCTGAGCGCCAATTATTGCAGGGAGCCAGCACAGTGTGCTCCAACTCATTAATGTGCCTCTCTGCAGAAAGCCATGAGGCAGGGTATTAGAATTCACTTGTCTGGATTATTCCAGTCAAGTTCATGACACTCCCACAATCAGGTCCCAAATTAAGAAAGCAGTGGATAAGTATCAAAAAGAAAATTTTAAAAATAAAATAAAATTATCTTTTTAAATTAATTTCATAAGCAGAAAAATGGCTTCAGATCTGGTTGCTGTAAAACTAGAGAAACACTAAACAATTTTCTAGTTTTTTTCTGAGTTTTTAATAAACATTCAACACACTTTTTCCATTTGCCACATAGATTAGGCTACTGAAAGACTCAAAAAAGAAATCTTCAATGCAGATGTCAGTTCTGCCTAATGCTTTGCTGATTAAGTCCTGTTTATTTCTAAATTAAATAAGCAACCACAGTAAATCAAGCCCAATATTCATGTCCTCTTCCCTACAGACATAATTACATGCCCCTTAGGAGCACACTCCATCCGTTGCCTGAATGGGAAACATTTAGGCAAGCGGGAAAGTGGAAGACTTCTTAACAATCATAACATTTGGAAAAAAAAGCCTAGAAGAAAAAAGTGAAAATTTACTGAAGCTGGTTATGTAATTCCACCCATATGTAATCTAAATGATTTATGTGCCTGCTAGGCCTTATAAGACAATCTCTTCAGGCATATCATTTACTCTGAATTCACTTAGGGGTTTTGTTGTGTTGGGTTTTTTTGACCCTGGAAGAGAGCGCCATCTTCAAACTAGCACAGGAGCAGTTTTCTTGTGAAAGCAGTAAAATAGGCTCTGTCACAGAGTCTTTTTCTTGGGAAATTAGAAGAAGGAAAAGTAATTCTGCTCAGTAAGTAATTCTGAAGTACAAAGGGTTGGAATAAGAGGTTTAGAAGTCTATGTAAATGTGGCCACGAGGATTCTGAATGTGCAATCTGCTCAATTAGGGGACATTAGTTTAACTGTTAGACTTCTTAATTGATT